>NC_051156.1:207709262-208014262 GCF_013339745.2 Dermacentor silvarum | reverse complement strand
GCAGTTCGACTGCGTATTTATCCATGTGTGATGTGACCGGACGTGTTTTGATTGTAGCAGCAAGTACCGTTTCGAAAGGACAAACAAACGAACAAAGGTGCATCAGATCGGATAGAACTTGGGCCCTCTCGATTCCGAATCCGGCACTGACACGAGTGCAATAAGAGGATATCGGCTGTCTGCGTGCGCTGCATGGAGAGATAATGCCTCGTGACGCACGCAATGTGAAATTGCAATGCACGCACGGGCCAATGCCATGTGCACAGTCTCAACGTACTGCGGACATGACATTCCACGCAGGTTACCTCGCTTACGTCCTTTAATCATCGTTACCCAACGACAAGTCAGCGCGCAGCACCTTTGCATAAAATAACTCAACGCCAGCCTATACTCACCGCTCTACTATAACAGCTTGCGTCGACGAGCGTAACGTCGTGCTTCTCGGACAGGCGAAGCGGTGTGATTAATGTTTAGTTACGTGGAGGTGCACGTACAGATAATACGAACACGAAAAAAATAATTTAATACACGCTGCATACGCAGGGCGTGTATAGGCGAACGCCAGCGTTTTATTCTTTTTCTTCTACGCAGAATACCGGTGTTTGATCTTCGGCGGGAGCGCGCCAAAATCACTTTCTGTCATGTATGCGCGAGACGCGTGACTGGCGCATGTCGAGCATAAGGCGTTTATGCGAAGGTCACGTCTTGCGGCCCACTCCCTCACCGAAGGACGACGGCTACTCCGCGAGCTATGCTGCGGAGGCTTCCTGTCGCCATTTTTTTTTTTTTTTGAAAGGCGTGTGTGCTATGTACGTACTTGCGGGCATCGCGCGCCGCGTCAGATGAGTTGCACGGTTTCTTTCACTTTTCTTTCACCCACTATAGTGTATACTTAATGCATTTCCTTCACACATTCCAGCCGCCGCCGCTTTCTCCTTTCCGTGGAAAGAGAAGACGTCGCATGCGCAGCCGTCCAAAACTTACGCCCTCGCTTCTATCGTGCCCCGCGGAAACGGCACCCTTTTCCACGAACGCCCTATCAAACTTGACGGATCGCCAAGCATCAACGTCATGCGCCGAGAAACGCGACGTTTCGGCTCTTCTTTTCCTCTCCCCCTCCACGGAACGCGCGGCCGTTCGTTTCACGCTATTGCTCGTTTGCGTAAAGCTTTTTATTCATTTCATCTCCCCCCCTGACACTTCGCGTCTTGATTCAATGTTAACTTTTCCCCGGATCACTCATTTTTCGTTCTTTATACATCTTTGATTCAGCGCTTACTACAGTACAGCTTCCGAGGCAGCGCGCTGCTGGCACTTTTGCTTGAACGTCCATTTCGTTCTCAAAAGAAAATACTGCCGCCTTTTCTTTACGCGATGGGCCCCGAGATAGCGAACTCGTGGATGCCAACTTTCTTTAATTTTTTTTGTGTTGCGCGTGTTTTCGTGTTTTTCACGCTCTTTTCTTGTTCCGTCACTCGGAGAGAGTCAAGCGGATGGATGCTCCTCCGGCTTTCGCGTTTACCATTTTTATCTCCTCACTCTCGGCGTCGTTTCGCATTTTTTTCTTAGCGCGGAAGATCTCTCGGCGGGGTGTGTACGCAGTTAACCTTCAAATCTGAGCCGGTCGGAAGGCTTGGCACAAAGGCTTATGTAAAAACTGCGCCGAGGAAGAGAGACGCGCCCGGCAAGGCGAGGAGACAGAGGTCTGCAGCGGGGCGCTTACGCATAGACGAGCGGCGGACAGGTTAAGGACGGAGTGCTCGGCAGGGCAAGGCTATTCGCGAGAAGAGAAAGCAGAGCGGATGGGAGTGGAAGAGGACGAAATAATGTTTTTTTTTTTTTTTAAGAACAAGGAGGTAGGCGGGGAGGGGGGGGGGGGGGGAGGTTAGACAGGCGCGCCGGGAAATGGACCACTGCGATTCACTTTTGTCAGGCAGGCGAGCTTTCTTTTCGGCGGGAACGTTGTTCTTGTTGCACGCGCACGTCTTTTCTGCGCACGTCGCGCACCCTCAGAAGGTTCCGCATCGGTATTTTGCAGTTTTCATTTTGGTCATTATGCATAATCTTGTCTGCCGAGAATAGCCTAGACAAATCAGTGCCGAAGAGAACGGGCGACATGGATTTATGCGCTCTAACGTTAGCGTTTACACTTCTGCCCCCAGCTCGAACTATATACTCATGCGCAGCACGCCGAAAGATGTGTTGTAAACAGGCACCATTCATAACGAAGGTCGCCATGTCACGAGTTGCGGGGCTAACGCAGGCAGCACTTTTCTTGAGCTGCAGGACGGTGAAGGAGAGCTGCAGCTGCAGAGGAAGTGCGTTTTGCGCCAAGGCTGAAACCTTCACGCGTTTTCCGCGATAGAGTATCTTCGCAGGACTAGGATGCTAAAGAGTGAGCACAGCAAACACAGTGATGCGATAAGGAAGCGGAGCATGCTACGGTAGCTGCAAACCTCCCACGTAGCCTTTTTATTTCTTATTTGTTTCAGTGGTTGCAGAAAGCACGAGATATCAGCCTTATATTCGCTTGAGAAACAAGATACCTGTGAGCTTCAAACATCTGCCGAGGTTATCAATAAAGCCATACATTATTGCAAAGGCTGACCTCCGACAAACGAGGGAACGAACTTGCAAGTATACGTGACACGTGAAAGGCACGCTAAAAGGAAATACTAAATTACCTTGGTGTGATGAAGCATGCTTTCAGAACTCTATTTTCGTTAGCTTCGCCATGGAAAGTACATTATTATACCAGAAAATAAAGTTCAAGTTTCATTTCTTGGATTTCGCGCCTAAAGAGCAGAGCTGGTGCGGCAGTGTGACGCCACCAATTTCTGTTTTTTTTTTTCGTGTTTTTTTTTCGCATTTGGGCCGTTGTGCCCTGGTAAGAGTTCTCAAAACATGCTAGGGTAAATCTTTGGTCCTTTTAGAAAAGAATTTAGTGCACAATAAAATAAGTAGGTGCGAGTATACGTCGTCAAACTCAATGACGTCACGCTGAGCTGGTGCAAGAACTTCCAGGCAGCGTGAACACCTATGTTTTTTTTTTTTTTAGCTTACTCTTAAGGTGAGAGCAGCCTTTCTGATAGTGTTGACTGATAATTTACTAATACAAGTCTAATTCTTTTTCTCTTTAGTGTTCTCCTGAGAAATGGACGAAGTATAACGAGACAGAAAGAGACATAAGGGAAAAAGAAAGAAAGGAAGCGCAACTTTAGCCCGTTCTTAGGAGCAGCGGTCCCGTAAGATTCGCGAGAAGTTTTTCGCTCACGCAAGAGAAGCGGATCATTTGTGTGAGCGTGGCTAACGTTTTGCTGGCCCGTGGTGAAGTTCCTTACGGTTGAAATAAGTCACAACCCACACTACGGAAATTATCTCGTTGACATTGTTTTGTTTGCACTACGCGTTCCTCAGTGTATGCTGCTTTTCGATGCGCAGTAAAGATAGCTTGTTGGCACAAAGCATCGTTGTAATTTTTTTCCCTTCGAGTCTTCCTTAGTGCTGTTTGTTCCAACTTGAGCGTGTGCCAACCGGCCTACCTAAGCGCAATTCAACCTATGCAAAAATCCCTCGCCGCGAACTTCGTCCCGACAGTCACCTACTCTGCCTTCCTCGGGGTTTTGACACTGCACTCTCCCTGGGCATTGCCTTGAAACCTCTCCGTACGTATTTTTCTCTTTCTATTTCCCCTTTCCCTTACCCCTAGTGCAGGGTAGCAAACCGGATGCTCTTCTGGTTGACCTCCCTGCCTTTCCTCTCCTTGCTCTCTCTCTCTCTCCGTACGTCGACCTCGCTTCCTCTTGCCGTTACAGTCTGTATAGCGATCGCCTTCTTGCCACTACAGTATTGGCTGTTTCAGCGAACACTTTCGAAATTTTCGTCTGCTAGAGTTGGTCTACCATGAGGTGACTTCATTCCGGCACTTGCAATTTCCGCGTGTTAGCCCCTTTTCACTGAAGTTGCTTCGATTTCATAGAGGGTTACTGGTCTCAGTATACTGTCTTGAAAACTTGTCCTTCAGAACTGCAGCAGTGCCTCGGTCGTCTTCTGCTGCGATCGGCATTCCAAAGGCCGGCATTCCGAAATGGCATGTTTACAACAATGGTCTGTGATGAACGCGCACTTTCGCAGTCGCGAGCTATTGTCTCTGTACACTTTAGCGAATGCAGTCGCACAGAACGTGTGGAGTCACATAACCTATACAAAAACGGCTTTAGCCTTATTTAGAGTTAGTTGTGCTGCCTGTTAATACGTGCTGTTGTATAGTATGCGGTGATCGCTACTGGATGTGACCGTTGATCTGTTTCCTCAGTGTCACTCTGTTACTTCTTCTTGTCTTTCTACCTCCCCTCTCACTTCCCCTCTTGTAAGGTAGCAAACCGGATTTTCTGTTTCGGCTGACCTCTCTGCATTTCTCCTTTCTGTCGATTCTCTCTCTCTTTCGCAAAATTTGTCGTTTAAACTGGGCCATGGAGCCAATGGTGAACCATCATTACATTACGGACGCTTTACAAGCCTTAAGATCACATGTTTTGACTTCAGGACAGTGGTATTTCCCACACAGTTTAATTGGCGCAGTGGTTATATAGAATTCGGATCGCAGCACAATACCTAACAGCATTTCTGGGATACGCATATATGTGGAAAGGCATATATGCACTTCACTTGGGCGTATGGGGCACGAAGTGACGACGACAATGGTGCTGGTAATTACGGACGTCATGTTACAACGACTCACTCAGGTTCGCGGACGTTATCGCAAAAAATATGCAAAAACCCCATATTCACCAACAGGTTATGACTCGTAGCTTTTGCTCGACTTCATGATGATAACGATGATGATGAAGATATATTGGCATCCCCTCAGAAACGGGGCGGTGACAAATAGTCACCTAGCCTGCTTGAGTTAATCCGGTACGCTATACATGTTTTTCATTATAGCATTTTTGTATACGTCACCTTATTCTTTTTTTTCTCACCCTCATAACTTCTGTACCCTACCTTTTCCCGCTACCTATATGCCTTTAACAGATCCGGTCGTTTCAATCTCTCCCTGCTTTTTCCCCACCAATACTCTAAACGTCTCTTGCTTATCTCGACTGCTGACCGGTTGATGCTTCCGTCCACTTGAAACCCAAGCGCTTCTGCAAGGCGTACGTTATCTACGGGTCTCACTGGGTGAATCCCTTCACATTCCATTAGGATGTGCTGAGTGGTCTCCGGATTTTGGCTGCAGCATACACACGCCTCATCTTGTTGCAAGTATTTGCTCCGGTATGTTCTTGACTTTAGGCAACCAGCTCGAGCCCCAAATAGCAAGGCACTGCCCTTTGGGTTATCGTACAGATTTTCCTTCTAATTTCTTTCTTCCCATTTTTGTAAATCTCCATGGTCCTTTTTGTTTCCATTCTTTGCATCCAATTCACCGTCTCTGTTCCCCTCACTTTATTTTTGATGGCTCCCGGTTGCCTATTTACACTATAAATTACCCTGTATTTGGTTGCCAACTTTCTTTACATGTCCCTCCATTCTGTGTCCATGCTTTTCATATAAAGATACTTGCGCACTTTATCCACCCATTTATTTTGATCCATGTTCCTGAGCCTTTCTTCAAAACTAATTTTATTCTGCGCTTCTCCGACTTCAAAAGACGCCCAACCCGTGTCGCCCTGCACTGCCTCATTTGTGGTTTTACTGTGGGCTCCCAGAGCCAACCGGCTGCACCGATCTTTGGTAAACTTCCAACCCCGACAACGTATCCGATTTGAGCACACCTCGCTCAGGCATCACCACGAGGTGTTGTCAACGCTCAGTAACCGCCTGAAGTGGAGGGCCGGGGTGGTCCTCCACTTTCTAGACTGGAGATGAATTTTACGGTGGAGAAACGTTCTTGATAGCAGGCTTATATAGTTTTCTCTGTAAAAGTGTTCATATTAATGGGAAAGCCAGTCCAGGACAACCGCAGGAACCGCGGATGTTGGCGCCAGAATCCGGCCTAACTGCGCGCGGCCAGCAATAAAAAAGGACCTCAACTGCGAGCGACTCCGCCCCTTGGCTCGCGTCTGAGACTCGCTAATTGCGACTCTTTCCGAATTAAGGCGCCGTCGTCGTGCACAGGCAGGCGTGGGACACGACCGTCGCTCGTCGACCAAAAAAGAGACGCGCGCGGCTGCCCGCCTCTGGCGTTCATGAGCGTGAAAGGCTGCACCCTTGAGGCCTCGTTTACTCAAGAGCAAGACGGGCTTCAGAAAGAAATAACGAAAAAATAAAAAGAGGAACAAGCGCGTGGTCTTGAGAAAGGATCGGTCCGTGAGAAAAAGACGGCGCTGGAAATTCCGCGCCCCATGTGTCAGAGTGAGTCCGCGGCCGCGCGGCCTGGTTAAAAACAGGAAAACAGCTGTATGGAGCAATAAAACACGCGGTCGTTATACACACTCATGCGTTCGTCGTGAAAGCGGAAGGAACAGACCAGGCGCACGCATCCTCGGCCGCGCAAGGACGCCGCTGAAGTATTCATAATGTCGCTAACGCTTTCACGCGAGCCTACAAACGCAGGCACGCACGCTCCCAAAACAAAGCTCGTAACAAATATCGAGGGCAAGAGAGAGAGAGAGAAAAAAAATTATTTACAGAGGGCACGTAACCTTTACTTTGCTTAAGGAGCGTGCATTTATGTATACACTGAGTCGTCGAATACGCGGCGTTCCGCATGTATACTGTAGACCGCGCGCCTGTAAAATCTACAGCCTGATATGGCCACAACGAACTGAAGAAACAACAAAAGTTTAAGCAATTCACGTAGGACCCCGTTGGCGTCCCACCTCTGTACCATTCAATTACCGCAACCTGCAAGGTCATGTACTCGTTCGACGGTGAAAGCAGGGGTACGGCGTGTCTCAGTAGATGTTCTTGAAGCGCCTTGAAGGAAGAGAAATAGGGAGACCCGAGTAAGGGCGAAGGAGGAAGAGAACCATGTATTCCCGGGACGCTCGCGCTCAGATCCGTCATAAATTTTGAGCCCGCTAATATCGCGCGCGTGCTTTCCTTTTTTTTTCTTTTTAATTTCCAAGGTCGTCGCGGACTCGCGGCCCATTTCTCAGAGGGACGAGCGAGAAAGCTGCTGCGCTTCTGCGCCGTGGGTTTGGCCTTCTTCTCTGCCCCGTGTGCGAGCCCTTTTCTCG
Organism: Dermacentor silvarum; assembly: GCF_013339745.2. Lineage (NCBI taxonomy): Eukaryota > Metazoa > Arthropoda > Arachnida > Ixodida > Ixodidae > Dermacentor > Dermacentor silvarum. The sequence goes on along the minus strand of NC_051156.1, from coordinate 208,007,078 downwards.
TTATTTTGTTTCCTTCGCGCGTTCTCTCTCTCGCGCGCATGCAGTTTTCCATAGTGCAGTGAACTTGGAAAACGAGGCGTGGTGGATACTCGAAGCCGCTTCCGTTTCCCGGGACGCGCTCGCGGAGTCGTTAATCAGACGCCAAACGAGCGCTTCCCGGCGACCCGCCGTCTCGTGACGCGCGGTGTGAAAGTCTGCACGTGCTGTCCGTCGTTGCGAAATGAAAAGTTGGCGCGAGCGACTATATACGAGGAATCGGCGATTTCTCGGTGTGCAATGTGCGCAGTTTCATTTCTCACTTGCATACACTATCATGCGACCGCATATATATCCTCGGATGATATAGTCGCTGCTGAGTGGCAGCAACGCCTCCGCTCATGAAACAGTGTTTCTGTCATAAAATGACGATTCAGTCGTAGAAGATGGCCTGGCATTACAGGGAAGGATAGATGAGATGTCTTAAACGTAGGGTTAACTCGTACCGGCAAAGGCGTCGTGTTGCTCGAACTCGGTGTTCTGGCTCAGCGTGTGAGAGCGGCGGTTGCGAGGGATCGCAATGGCGTCGCAATCCATGCAGATCACAGTGCACACGAATTCGGACCGTTAGACACGTGTTGTTATCACTCTTCATGAATAGATTGTTAGAAGCACTACTCCGGCACAAAATGTGACCGCTCCGTCGAAAATAACTAATCTTCTGGCTTCCGGCGGGCCAGAGTGGACAGTTTCATTAATTAAAACAAACATACAGGAATCTCCTGCAACGCTAATTAGGAACACACCGAGATAGCAGGGCTGCTTCTAAATGCATTATAATAACGAATTAAGATATCGTCTCCTTTACTTTCCCTCTGTTCTCGGAGGTTCCTGTGTGGCCCCAGAGTATATAGAGAAACTTAAACATGCGCGAGAGATACAATGAACGCCACCTGCAGGAACGCTACCCTAAACATTCCTGCGCCATAATGATGCAAGTGTTCGACCTCAGCAGAGGTTATATACTGTCGATACTTGAAGGAAACTTGTTTTTATTAAAGACGTTAGTCCATGCATGTGGAGGTTGCAGGTGGCCAGCAACTGGAGTTTCAGTTTTTCGCACACGATACGCTCAGGGAGCTTGGGAGGCGGCGTATACTTTAGCAAAAGTTCCCAGGCATCTCGTGTGGGCGTGTTTTCAAGTGGGCGTGTTGAAGAAGAAAAAAAAAAAAGAAAGGAATATGAGAGGTAGGGCGAAAGAGAGAATTAAGCGAGCGTCTTAGTCAGTTGCAGTGGCTATTCCTGTATTTACTTACGTCGAACAGAACGCTGACTTGCGAAAAAATTTGCCGTACGAAAAGAAAAAAACGTTAAAAAAGAAAACGAAAAAAAAACACAATTTCTTTTCACCGCTCGCTCTTTACGCTTGAATGGGGAAAGCGATCAGCCACAGCGACTGCTCTAATTATGCGGCGCGCTCCGCAGACCTAATTATCATATATTTAAATAAGAAACCGACGCTGTTGGCGGTCGACTCCCTTCTTTTTCCTGTTCCTTTTTCTTATCCTTTTTTTTTTCTGCGGGAGGGAGACATTAGCCCAGTGGAAAAAGCCATGCGAAAAATACTGCCTGAGGGCGACCGCGGCAGTTTCGCTTCTGGAATTTGGCCAGCATGCTTTCGAGAAAAAAAAAATCTTTGCGGGGAACTTTAGGATCGCTTTGTAAGACAGTTTTTCACATGTTCGCTGTACGCCCCTCCGAGTAGCGCTCAGAATAGCGTGCGTGTGTTGTCTTACAGGAAAGAAATAATCATCGATTGTTTGTTACGAAGCGCAGCGCGTCAGGGCCAGGTGCGACTTGGCTTGCAGTATATTAACAAGAGAATGAGAGAGAGAGAGAGAGAGACAATGTCTCTCAAGAGCGTAAAAATCAAAAAAGCAACTTACTGAAGACAGTAACTTTCTTAAATGTATAATTAATGCTGCCTCTGGAGCCCCAGCATGTAGTTTCTTAAGTTGCCGTTAGGAGGCGAGGGGCTGTTCGCGAAAACATATATATATATATATATATATATATATATATATATATATATATATATATATATATTCAGAACACGAAGCAACGTATGGCAAGACGCTTTCGAAGTTTACATTTCTTAATTCTTGCGTTTGTGTAATCGTAGCATTTGCGTCTTCTTCACGGCAAATTAATTACTAATGCGGAGACAAAATGATAGACAGAGAGAGAGACTATAGAAAGGAGAAAGGCAGATAGGTTAACCAGAACAGAAAATCTGGTTTGCTACTTTGTTAACAGATAAGGTTGAATTGAAAAGTAGGCACAGAGGACAGTTACATGTTCACAGCAAGTCACGATCACAGCATGGGGTCACAATTATCACCCATGCTAAAGCTGTTCTTGCAGCTTTGTTGTCCTTAAGACCTGTAATAACGTATTTGTCGCCCTCTGCTGCAACAGATTCTGAGGTAGGCACATCCGGCATTGTTTGTTGCACCAATGGTCTGTCATCTATGCTAGTTACTGCACTCACGAGCAATCGTGCCTGTACATTATATCATGCGCAGCCACACAGAACGTGTCCAACGGTCTCTTCACGACTATAAGGAATGAAACGTAAGGAATTACCAAAATGCGCTCGTTTTCGTCGAGCGGCCGCGGAAGAACATATATCGAGTGGAAGGACGTATTGTGCTCCTAATAACAACGTAACAAAGAATATTTATCCTTTTTCTCATGTATCACTGCCCCTTCCTCCTTCCCCAGTGCAGGGTAGCCAACCGGGCTCGGCCTGGTTATTAACCTTCTTGCGTTTCATTTATGACTCCTGTCTCTGTCTCTCTATATCCTTCTTATATTTTTTTTTAAGAGCCGCCTTAGGTTACGATGTTTTACGTATCGTTTCTTTTTCTTCTTTTTTTATACTTAGGGCAACTGCGTATGTTGTATGATAGAAGTGAAGAAGCATTTTTATATTTGATAGCTTATTTCTAATACTGTGTTTCCTCGCGCTGTCTCGCTAATTGAGGACCTGCACTGAGGCATTTTGGTATCGAAGATATGACAAATTTTCAAACGCTCACTATTCAGCTTATCCTTAATCCCGTTTAGGCGTATCTGGCTATTGAGTTTTTTGACCATAACTTAAACCCTATTTGAATTAGCTCAACGAGATAATGATTAAAACTGCTGATATTTTCGCGTGAACTTTGGCTGCACAAGTGCAGTCCTCGCAATCTTACGCAAAATGTCCTCTGGAAGGTTGTTCTGATTAAATCTTCTTACTCTGTCATTCAATCGGAGTCATGCGTTATTTGATACCCTACGTCGCATAGGTTCCAACGAAATGACGTCGGCAAACCGGATGTTCGACGTGCGTCATACGGAAATCTCGTTAGCGCAACGGGAAGCCGAGTTATCACTACCGGGCAAGTTTACATGCAAGCGATCGGGCAAGCGCGTACATACTGCAGCCATCGCTGCATCTGTCTGGTTTGCACGTGTCCTTAAACGAGCGGCCTCGTCACGAAAGAAGTGTAGCTCGGTAGTGGATGTCGTACAGGGCGACGCAAAAGGAGTGAGAACAAGTGACGGACACCCGTACGGAAAGCCTGAATGAGCGATCAAAATAAGGTCGACGTGGACAGATAGATGCACGCAAGACTCGTCGTTCGTCGCACACCACGCATACCGAGAGACTTGTGTGACAGCCACTTGTGCTTGTGCTCGCTTGTCGTCAACGTCGTCGTTGCGTTGTCTGATGCGGCGCAGAGCCATTAGATTCCAGTGCTTTCTTCTTTTTCCAGTTACAATTGGGTCACGCCGTTCTACTACTCCGCATCGCGAACGAGTCACTCCCGGGAGCCGCTCGTACTGTTGTGGCGACTGTCACGACGTGACCGCCCGTCGGCCTGCCCGTCTTTTCTGTCGAAAGGTTTTTGACAAACGCGCTGGGGCTGTTGAGCGACCGGCAGGGCGCTCTTAGTGAACCGGACGCTAAATGAATGGGTCAATGCGGAAATAAAGGGACGTCGCGAAGTTTGATGGCATCGTGGCAGTCGCGGCGGATTAGGATTTTTGTTGTATACAAGCCCCCCGTTCGGCGGCGTGATACTCTCGGCGTTTCGGTTATTCGTTCGGTCATGTCGATTGTCCGCGCCGACAGTTTTCTTAATGGACAAACCGCCCACTGATCTGTCAGTTAACTCGAACTGGAATGCTCTAGCTGAAAGCCGATGCAACCAGTATATCTTGCTCGGCGAACCAAACGATTCCAAACTGTGTGACCCTGCGGAGTAAAGTTTTTTAACAAACTCTCAGCAACAAAAGAATAAGACAGTAGTGTGCCACAACTTTTTGTTGACGTGAGGGTGCAGAGGCTAGGTTCTCTCAAGCTGTTTCTTCAGCTTTTTCACTGTTCTCCCACAACATTGTTGCAAATAATATTCAGGTCAGTTTAATACTACACTTTTTTTTTCCTGTGACACGAGTATTATGTGTGCGCTGTTCCCGTTCACCTTCATATTCTATTTATTTTTGTTGTTTTGTAAACCTCAATCAATACTTACGGATTACTTCTTTGTTTTTGTTTTCGCATATTTTGGCCTCGATTTAGCCGTATGACTGGAGTTGCTCGTGAATATTCCCTTAACATATGCTAAGTTCCCTGTGCCTTTCGCACGCGCTAAACTGCTGCCCGTCCAACTAAAGGCATCTGAAAAGCTGAGCGCAACCCTTAGAGGAACCAAATTCCCATCCTCTATTTCTGTTGTCGTCGATAGATTACAGCTTGTCCTGGCAAAGTATCTGCCGCCTTTAAGTGATAACAACGTTTACTCCACGAGCTAATTCTCTATCTTATGGGGCGACCATGTTCTCACAATCTGAACAAGCCGAGTGTGCTCGGAACGTTGCTTGCTCAAGATATGGCTCCAGAGGGACACTCGTGCGGTGAGCAGCACCTATGTATAAATGTATACGCCTCTGACGTGGAATCTTCTCACAAGCTAAAGGTACGGAGCACGCGAAGTTCTTCGTCCGCTCGTCCTCTGATATTCGGCTGAGCACTTGCTGATAAACCGCATCATAAATAAGTTAACCAGGATAATGCCTGGGGCCTTGTTTGGAATTTACCTCCCCGGCTTCTCTCTTTCTTTCATCCCCCTCCTCCTCCTACCTGCGCCCTAGGCTGCCCGACTTCATTACGTCGTCTCGTCGACAGTATGCGAGAGCATGACCATTTTCGGCCACAGCGAGTTATGTTTGAGGACCGCAAGCCCAGCTCTACAGTTGTTGCAGCGAGAGTTCGCTTTGGAGATGTGCACACAGGGTTCGTTATGCCTTCCCAAATAACTGCGCAGCCTCGGATTTACTATGAGGCTTCAGTGGCTTCCGTCGCATTGACGCATAGCGGAAAATGAGGCGGCTTATAGACTTGTTCTCGATGCCTTAGAAATCAGGCCAACAAAGAAGAATTCTAGAAACCATTCACATCTTTTAGGACAAGACGGGACCAGTAATTTTTCGCTCTTTATGGTCACCACCTCATCAAGCCCTGTGTCGCAAAGGGGCTAAGTAGGTCAGAGGATTCCCTGCTGCATCGCCTTCGCACGTTGTCAATGCGCATTCCGGCATGTCTGTGCAACAGACTCGCCGCGCAAAGATGTCGGCAGCGACGCAGCTCATGCATCCCGATACCCGACGACCGACAAATGCACCGTGAAGCGTTTTCGTCAAATTATATCTTGTGCCGGGCTAAGTAATCACTTCGCTCTTCTTGAGCTTAATTAATGCCTAACGTGTACTTTCCTGCCTTCGCTGTTAGCTAGAATCAAAGTTTTGTTGCCCGCTTCGAAAAAAAAAATCTTCCTTTACAGTCTTCTCAGCACTGGAGTGTAAGTTTCCGTACACCGTTGTGAAAATCGGCCATCGTAACTATGCACTGTATTCTTTCTAACACCGTCCGGCCGAGACAGCAGGTAAAAATTGGTCGGGCTTCCTGATTGCGACGTAGGAGAGCCAACTTTAAGGTCACTCCCACTGAAAAAAAAAAGAAGACAGGTTACGAAGAACAAAGTTCTCGGTTTGTGAATTATCGTTAACGGGAACTGAAAGAACGCTGGCGTTTTCGCTTCAAGCTTCCGTAAGCCACAACGGTATGGAATTGAACCGAAGCCGCCACCTCGAGCTCAGTGGCTGAAGGGCAACCTAAATTGAATCACAGTGTGCAAATGCTGTGGTTCGTTCAATTTTCGCGCAGTTGCAGAAGAAGAAGGCGAAAAGCTCCATATATATAAAGCAGCGCAAGCATTGACACTGTCGGGGAAAATGTCTCTCAAATTCTTCGAGTTCTGACGCATATTAAAGAAATGCAGCGTCAGAGCCCTCCTTCATTCCCACCTCCAACAGAAAATTGCCTGTGCCGCTGAAAGGCCTATAACTCGATTCGAGCTTTCCTCTGATTTGGCTGATGTCGACTAAAATCGTAACACACTTTGCTAGCCTCGAGGGCTAGCTCTAATCGAAGGCTTTTGATTTCGCAGTTCTCTTCTTTTTAGTCGCCCGTTGCGAAAGTTGACTGGACAGTGTAATACTGAGAACTACGCAAAATTGATTTTAGATTTGTAAAAGTAATTAAGTTGGCGCATTCGCCCGTATTATGTCTTCTGCGCGTGAATCCTCTCTTAATTGCTCCCCATCGATTGGAAATTTCGAGAAACTCTGCCTCGCATTCCTTACATCAAGATCGCACGCTGCAGCAAATAGTTCGTGGAACGCGCAGTAAAAATGCACATCGCTTGATATCTGCCCCTGTTACTCTAGTTGTTTGGATGGTAAAGAATTCTACCGAGTTTGCTTACCTTTGCACTTTGTTTGAAGAATTATTTGGCGTACTTTCGAATAATTGCCTTTTCTGGCAACGAACGCGTAAGGTTCCTTCAGGAGGTGGGAGAGGCTACACTCTCGCCACGGATGCAGTTGTTTAAATTTGTTTCTTCATTTTAGGGGAATAGTTTAACCAGTAACCGAAATTTTTAGGTTGGCAGATCGGCAATCATGAGAATATTTATGGTCATGATGATATTGATTAATATGTAAGCAAGTATTTGTTCTTTGGTATCAAGACGGAGAGCGGGGGGCTGGTAACACAAGTGCTCTCCAGTACGCCTAATTTAACTTAGAAAATTTTCAATTTATTTACACGTCAGAACAACAGGCGTATGAGTGCGAACGAAAGCTGCTGAGTCATCTTATAACGGCAGGAGCTAACCATCCTAAGAAGACAGAATGTCATATACGCGATTTCGAGTTTCCGTTTGAGCGCCAGCTCTGTCCATATTTGTGTTTCTTTTTTTTAGTTAACTCATGAAACTTACAATCACATTATGAATTTGGCGACTGAGCGCGCGCTATAACATACCGGTTGATTGATTCATTTAGAGACCAATAAATATTTTTTGCAGCTTTATTGTCGGCGACTGCTAAGCAGACTATAAATTTGGTAATAATTCCCGAATTATTACGCGAAGTGAGATGGAGGCACTGCAGCAATAAAAAAACAAACAAAATGTTCGATAATCTGTGAGCACAATAATTGAATAATATATAAAGAAAAAGCACACAGCAACACATGACAACGCGTTCCACCATTTCTGTGATTTGGCAAACAACGCCTTTGATAATACGACTAATAGCAGGCCAGAAAAGCCCGAGGAACTCGCCGTGGTGGCGTACTGGTTTTGGGTTTAATTGCACTGTTAAGCTCAAGGACGCGGGTTCAAATCCCGACCGCGGCGGTCTTATTTCGATAGGGACAAAATACAAAAACGCCCGTGTATCGTGCATTCGGTGCACGTTAAAGAATTTCGCCTGGTCAGAATTATGCGGAGTTACCTGATATACGGCGTGCCTCATAATCATAGCGTTGTTCTGGCATGTAATACCCTAAGAATTGAATTTTTAATTTAGGAGTCAGAAGAAGCGATGTGCGTAAAAGAAACACAAGAAAGAAAAAAAAAGAAACAAATCCAACCAACCAATCGAGAGATAAAAAAAGATGACAGTCAGCCGCTGCTGCTATCGAGCAGCAAAGCCTGCCGACCTTTCGTACGCCTACACCGCACAGAAAATCTGAACAAACCGCCGTGAAAATAGACGGCACGGTGGGTAACACACCCACGTTCCTTTCTCGATTGAAGCGCGATAGCACAACACTTGAAACACGCGTCTCCGATTCCACATCACTGTGAGACAGCACGATATGCCTTCTCTGCAGTTATGAATCTCTTTCGTTCATGTCTCACGAAATAACTTGCACGTTCTCCTGAAAGAAGCGCGCTAGCGGCCCTAATTGAACAGCGGCGGAGACAGAGCAAAAATGGAAACGACGATTACGTCCGCGCCCTCAAGTTCGTCCCGGCAGTCGCACAGACTCGCTGATGAAAGGCGATAGCCGGAAGCTCGAGCACATCTACTCTCTTTATATATAGGATTCCTCAGATTAGAACCCCCTCTTAAAACGACCGCCACTTCAGGGGAGGGCAGAACAACAAAGAAAGAAAAGAGAGAGAACGAGACACGGGACGAAAAGACAACGCGCGTGGAGGCGTCCATAAAGCGTATCGCATCTTGGGAGAACGACGAGATTCGGCAGCGGGCGGCAGCAAAAAGCGCTGGCGGACGACCGGCCTGTAGACAGCTATAGCTTAGGGGCCGAGAAAACGGCTCTATTCTCAGATCCCTTTGCTGGCTTCGCACGAACGCCTCCCAAAAATACGGTTGCCCAGAGGGGAGGGAGGAGAGCGAGGAATCTCACGGCGCACCCGTTGGCCAGAGCAGAAAGAAGGAGTCGGGGGGGGGGGGGGGGGGGGGGGGGCGCCTCGGGGCAAAGAAAGGGGTGGATTTGAAGACAAACTAAAGAAAGATTGTGTCTTTTTCCGAGGAGTTCCTCCTCTTCTTTCGGGGCGCAATACGGACATCGAAAAACACGCGTGATTCTCAAACCTCCTCCCCCCTTTCGAGACCGCACCTTTCCCTCCGAAGACACGCTCGCGTGCTTTTCCAGCACGCTGCTTTTGCTAAGTTATAAACGGAAGAAAACCGTGAGAACAGGGCGGGGAAAGAGGTTGAGAGAAGGTCCCAGCGGGCGCTTCGGCCGGTGCAGACTCGGTGTCGCTGATGTGTCTCTTCGGTCTCTCTGCACCTTTAACGTTGTTTCTTCCCTTCTTTTCTTTCTTTCTTTTTCATTTTTTAAAGTATTTAGGTGTGTCCGGAACGCGTGAAGCCACTTATCTCACGTGCCGCGCAACTCCCTCGTTTTTTCCAACAATTCCCCTCATTTGAGAGACGATCGTTCTTCCTTCGCCCGTCGCGCACGAAACCCGCGGGACGCAATTTGTCGCCGTCACGTCTGAGATGTAGACGCGTGTTTTTCGTCGTATGCACCGCCGTGGACCTCTTACGACGTTCGCGTCGTCGTTCATTTAACGTGTTCCGGGGCCTTCCGGCGCTTAGTGTTTGAACGGCGTCGAAGGAAGCATCCGAGTTCCAGAGAAGCCGTGAATGTTTGTTTAAGCTATAATTCACCGGTCTTCATCGCGTTGAGGTTGTACGCGTCGGCCTTAATTGGTGTAAGCCTATCCCAGAGATCTAACTAGCTAAACATTGAAAAACTCAAAGTGAAGTGAGAAGGTTGTCATCAAGTACATTAAAAATGTGCTGTAGTGTACGTTCTCGCGTAGTCCTGTCTGCGAAAACTATGCAGCGCTATTTTGCTCCAGTGCAGCCCAACCTTGCTGTTAGCGCTCAACTTCACCTAAAGGTGAAGGATATCTATTGTTATAAAGGCTGCGTCCAAGGTTTACCCGTGACTTCCCGAATATTCCGCAGCATTTGCTTGTCTGTACACATAATTAATGGTGCGATTTAAATGTTCCTTGAGTGTTCTACGTAATTGTCACAGATATGACAGCTCCAAGTTGCACGCAGGGACGCTGAAAGCGGTTCGTGGGTACATCATCCATTCAGCCTTGTGTAGACGTGATTAACTTAGAGCTCTGAAGGTAATCAGATTATTAGCCAATTCTAAAACGCGTGTATTTGGTTAAAAAAATGCGCCTCGCAATATATACTTGCAAGCGCCCATTCTCTTGTTTTTTGCTCCTTCAGGCCGCAGCGTAGAATGCATTGCGTGACATTCAGTTCATGAGGTGTATTTAATCAAGACGATACTTCTCATCCGCCAAACAACGATTTAGCTAGAACGTACGAGACGTAATTGCAAGATCCTTCTCCAGGCCCTACAAATATTCTCAGCAGTCTGGCTTTTGTTCGATTGATGAATTCTCGTTTGCTGGGAATAACCGACGAATTCGTTCAGTGGCTTCGACGTCCAGACCATGAGCACGTCGCAGCAACTGTATTTCGGTGAGGGACAGAACACAAAAATGAAAAAGAAACCCTCTTGCACTCATGTGCCCAATAATGAAGCAAAGGGGATCTAAGTCAACTAAATATTAGGCCCACCTGTCCACACTGCAACGTGCCAGACACCCTGGCGCACCTCCTACGGCAATGCAAGCACACCCGAGCAAGCATCACAACGACACAACCAATAGCAGCAGACGCAGACCCAACTCTCCTCGCTGAGACGTGGGAGGCTGTGATCTCCAAGCCGGACCTGGTCGACCAGCGCGAACTCGTCGCCCGGGCCCGGAGGGCGATCCAAGCCAGAGGGTTCCTGGAATAAGGGACCCTCCAACCTCGACTGCCAACTCACTGCTTCAAATAAAGGTTTATTCATTCATTCATTCCTCACTGTGACGTTTTGCAAAGCCCAAGGGCTGATCGGGACATTAAATCGCATCAGCCAGATTCTAACCTCCTGTATCGCTTTCGAACTCACGCAGGTTTGCTTATTTGAGACGGGGAGCTCAGCTTCCCCGCTTTGTGTCATATGGTGTGATATTGGGGATGTGGTATGGTTGTGCCCTCAGTTCGACACGAAAAAGAAAGACACTGGTTCAGCGTATACGTTAAGAGAGGTCTTCCTCACGCGATCCTCTAAGCCGCACTGGTGCCTGAAGGGTCCAGAAAGCGATCAGTGGAAAACGTTCTACGCCATTCGTTCGAGACATTGAATTGATGAGCGTTTGGTGAAACACCCAAACGCTCATCAGGCGGAATAGTTGCATAAGCTCAGGCGGAATAGTTGCCGGCCAGGCTAACCCCGCATGTTGCAGCACCGCCACCGCCATCAAACATTCTTCTTTCTGGGGTTTTACGTGCCAAAACCAGTTCTGATTATGAGGCACGCCGTAGTGGAGGGCTCCGGATTAATGTTGACCACCTGGGGTTCTTTAACGTGCACTACAACGCAAGCACCCGGGCGTTTTTGCATTTCGCCTCCATGGAAATGCAGCCGCCGCGCGGCCGGGATTCGATCCCGCGATCTCGTGCTCAGCAGCGCGACGCCTTCGCTGACTGAGCCACCGCGGCGGGTACACCGCCATGTGACAAACCTTTGCCATCAAACAAACCTTTCTTTCCTGGGAGGCACGTAATATGCATGTCTGCGTGCAACTTCTCTCGCTCGCTCTCTCTTTTGTTTCAGTCGTGCAGTAATCTACCCATTACTGGCCTACAGGCATGTAGCAATTTTTTTTTCGTATACAGGGGTGTAAAGTGTGTAACGTGCAAGCAAAAACGCGCGATGTAGTGCATGTATACGTTGAAGAGGGGCTGCCTGCGTGGGACCCTCATTCCGGGACAGCCCTGTCGCTAAGGTCGCGGACGGCACGATCGGGTGAGCGTCGGGTTGGCGCGCTCGCCTTCCGATCCCGTCCCTTGGAGACGCGAGCTGATGTGGGCGCGCTCCGAGGAGTAAACGCGGCAAAGAGAAACACAAAAGGCACTTATGCGGATAGGGAGAGAACGAAGGGGAGGGAGCTCGCGTTTTTCTTGTTCTGCCTGGATCTTGTCAGAGATGGAAACCCGAAGCCCGGCGGCTGTGGCGCATGCAGACTGTTTCCAGATGCGCGTGTTGCTCTGTCCCGGAACGCTGGCCTTTTTTTTTTTATTCTTCTTCCTCTCCTCCCCCACGACGTACAAGAAGAGCTCGCGGTCAGCAGCAGCAGCAGCAGCAACAGCAGCGCGCAGCCGTCATTTGTCACGTTTTCCGGGACGGCGCCTGAAATGCGGCGACGATACGGGACGCGCGCGCGCTCACAGTCGTGCACGAAATTACACTTGGGTTCCTCGAGGTCCACGTCAGTTTGATGCTTAGCTTACGCGCATGATAACTTTTTTTTTTGCGGTAGAGAACATAAAATATTGTTCGAGACTGTGTTATGTGGAATCGAAGTGAAACGGGCAAAAAGATAGCAGTACGAAATGGAAGCCATATTCGGACGATATCGAGCCATATCGGTCAAGCACCTCCTCAGGCCTGCCTCATTTCAAGACTGCTATCGAAGACATCATAAAAGAAATCCTCGTTATCACGAAATCGCTTTATCCGTAATATCCTATTATTCCATGTTTTCAGAGTACCGACTGCAGTGCGTGCAATTTAGGCCCGATTATTCCAAGTACAGCGGTGCCGGGCTGCGCTTAGTACGAAGTGTGCCGAACTCCGCTTAGTACAAAGTGCAACGGTACTGCACGGTGCAGCATATGCGGTCACCCTTTGCGTTTATCCGCATTAATTTTGAGAAGCAAAAAGCAATGAGAAGGTCGCTCCGCCACGTGGCTACAACTTCTTTGGCGTAACTGTCTGGCGTGATGATAAGACAGGTTATAGAGTTGCTCACGGGTGTCAGCAGAATGTTTTCCCAGTCGTGTTCCCACATCGAACGCTGACGTGTTTTACATACGTTTTATGAGATCGTGCGCTGTTGGAGTGCACGATGTTGGAGAGCACACTATGGCTGTCTTAGAACATTCCCGCTTTTAACGAAATACTTCTTATAACGAAGTACATATCCTCTCACGATGGCTTCATAACTTAAGATACAGTAAAACAACCCACCCCTCAATGTAATGCCCCGCTGCCACGGCATCGGGGGTATTTTAAGTGAATAACTAAAAATAAATAAGCAATATTTCAGCATATGCGGTTCATATAAATCAAGCGGCTATACTGTCCCACCTTCCGTCATCCCACCTATCCCACCTCCTCTTAGCAAACGTCTTGTCACTGACCGCTAAATGAATGCGGGTTTACTTGTCGGGCTTATGAAAGAGGTGTCCGAACTCTGATTGATACTTTTGTGGAGCCGTGTCAACCACTCTGTACTTGCGTATATATGTTCATTCTATGGCCTGTGGCTACAAATATAAAAAATCGGTGACATACTTGATAAAAAATATCTCCAGAAAATTTTGCTATGTTGCCGCAAAGGCTCGTGCACGTGGTCACCTTTCTGTAACTCTCACAATCCCAACACGACAGCCCTTTTGTTATCGTTTTTCGGTCAGTGACACCGTGTTTAGCGGCAAACGTCGTTCTTCCTGCCACTATAGAAGGTTTCCTTCCGTGGTACACTGGGTATCCCGTCGAGTGCTTCGTGACTGCCGTATTTTTGGCAGGGATCGCGAGTAAGCTACAGCGAGGATGCCTGCCAAGTCTGTTCCCAAGAGGTACGGAATGCCCGACGCGTTCCGCACCTGCCGCGGTACCACGGAAGTTCTTTCTTTCGAAGACCCCCCCCCCCCCCCCCCCCCGCCCCCCAGCCTGTGGCAGAGGCGGTATGTGACGTCATTCGCAGTTCGTGCAGCAGTGCGCCGCACACCAAGACATAAACACGTCGATCATCAGAGAATGCGAAAACAAGATCGCAGGGAAGCCACAAAGGAAAACGCAAGAAGCGAAAGACGGAGCTAGAGCAAGAAAATAACAAGAAAACTGAGTAGAGCGGCATCGACGCCAAAGGGGGTCGACGATGAAGATGCACCTCCGTCGGCGCCGCACTCTCGCACGGTGCCACTGCGGTCGCCTTTTTACCGTTCCTTTTGCGCGTCGTAATGTTTCGACGTGACAAGCTGTCAGGCCGTCGGCGAAAGCTTTGTTTGGCCATTGTCCTTTCATTTCCAGCAAAACGAGGCGTCAAGCTTTACGGCTGAGAACGACGTCTTCGTCGCCCCGAAGGCGTCGCGCCGTTGCGTCTCTCCGCGTTCTCTCCGCCGCGTTCGTACGCGCGTCCTCCTCCGCTTTGCCGATGCGTTCGCACGTCTGCACGCGTTGGTTGAGCGCGACGCGACACGACGTCGTCGGCCGCATAGGCACGACGAGCACGTGGGCTCCTCCCTCGGCTGTGCCAACCCGGTATGCACGCGCAGATAATGCGAGAGGGAGGTCCAGATCGGCGCGGTGGTGGAGGCGATACAACGGCGGCTGCACTTGCGGAAGCCGTCCGGGCGCGCTTCCCGTGGTATACGGCACAGCGCGCGGCCCCGTGTGAACCGAATGACGAGTGACGTCCGCTGCGCTGACGAGAGTCCCGTGATGGACTGCCGGTCATTCGCGACAGTTATAGCGGGGCTTTTAGTCAGATGACGGCCGCTCGGTGCGTGCAGACTAGAGGATAACGAGCGACATTTTTTTCCCGCGTCGATGGAGGCCTATCTCCCATTATAACAGCCTCGAAAGAAGCTATATGACCGTTAGTGACAACAACGATAACGCAGAATGTGACACGAAATCGGTTGGTCAGGAATTTCAGCTGTAAGGAATGCAATATTCTCGTAGCAACAGTACTATAAAGTGTGTCTGACTGTCCATATTACATACATTTTAAACAAAAGAGATAAAAAATAAACATCTGCGCTGTCTTAGTTTTTTGCTTCATAGCGATCGTTGCGGTGGCGGGGTTCGCAATGCCGTGGGAAAAAATGCGCAGAAAGTATCCTCGTCCGAAACGTACACCGTTGCACGAACTACAAATGGAACATATACTCGCGAAACAATGAAACAGGAAAAAAAAGGACCGCTTACGGCCATTTTTCGCACGCGAAAAAGAAGCTGCATTACACGGCGGGCGTAGCGAAAAACCGTGATGTTCCTGGAGGAAAAGGAATCTGCCCCGACCCGAACCGAACCGGACCGAAACGTGGAAGTGCCATTGTCTCGATCTCATCGAAAGGCCAAAGACCAATGCGGTGGCCGAGAAAGAATGAGGCATATGACACAAGGCTCAGAACTCGGAAATGACCCTCGTGCAACAGCGACCGGTGGGCTCACGGCTCCGCCGAGACAGAGAGCCTCCCGTGTGAACTGGAGCACCGTTTCACAATGGACGTGGATTGTTTTTATATGTCTCTCTGTGCGTTTATTTCTTTGCCCGTCGTGACCAATTGAAACGATCTACCTCTTTCCGCTCGTAAATAGAGACGCTCTTATTTTAATGTTCGCGTATCGTCTTTTCTTCTTGTTTCTTTGTTTGTTTTGTTGTTTTTCTTCCTTTATTTCTTCATTTTTTTCATAACCCGCACTTCTAGATACCTGCCTCAAGTGACAAGGCGAAAACAAGAAGGAAAAGAAGTATTTAAAAAAATTAAATGTGTGTAAGGAGATGGCGCATCGTAGTTGCACCGGCCAGTCGTCTGCTCCAACGTGCAATAAAATGAGGAACACCTTGCGAAACACGAAGTCACAGCCGCACAGATAAAGAAACACTCAAGGACGGGTTCCGACGAATAGTTCACGAGTCATGACACACAAAGTCACAAGTTCACAAGCCAAGTCTAGAAGTCAAGCCAATGCAGTCCACGTGAAAAGGAAAAATAAATAAGTAAACAAATACGTCAGAGGTTTTACGAGCCAAAACAATGATCTGATCATGAGTTACCTGGCATTACCATGAGAAGTTACAATGAGTCACTAAGCTATATCCGTAAGTTACCATGAGAAGTTTCCATGAGACCACTGAGTTACCGCAGTGGGTCTAGAAAAACGGAGATGCCACCATAAGACGCCGTGCACCACAATACTAAAACGTACACCCTTGCAATTTTTTAACAATATCACGCGAGCGTCGACCGGACGGCGTGTCAGCGACCTTGTAGCGACCTTGGCAACCTCATGTGTGGTAGTGCAAGGCGAATCCTAGTTCTAATGTATTCTGCTGCGCTGTTCACTTCAGGAGTGCCCATCACCGCTAGAGAGAGTAATAGAGAATACATCTTTATTAATAATATTAAAACGGAGAGAGGAGCTACAAGACCACTGACACGCCCTGAGGTCAACGCTGGCGTGATATTGTTAAAGAATTGCAAGGGTGTACAATGCATGATGAAGAACACATCTCTGGAATCACGGGTTATATATTGTATAGCCACAAGTGTAGCACGTGTGGATGCATGAACATGTGTTGGGAAAAGTCCGGTGGCACACCCTTGCTAAAAATGTGTGAGATACTCAGGCGGAACAGTTTCCGCCTATGCATGCCAGGCTAACCACGCCTGTTGCTGCACCACCACCACCACCACCACCACCACCACCACCACCACCACCACCACCACCACCACCACCGAATGCACCGGTCTGAATAAGTGTCAAAGAACTTGAAAGACCAACATCTTCAATGTTATTTTCAAATATATAAACGTACTTCGTGTTTTGCTGCTAAGCTCGCTGAAATACACCGCTCCTGAAACGAAAACACAATTAGAAGCACTCTGGCTTACTAAATCGTGAAATTCTGAGCTCAACCTTTCGCGTAATCTGTTACAGTTCTCGGGAGATGTTTTCCTTGCTCCGCGATCATTTTGTTTGAACGTTCCATTCGTTCCTTTTGTAAGCGATATGGGTGTATCATTACCGGGATTTTCTGATGAAGTCTTCGGTTGATATAATGCAATGAATTTTTCATGATTGTTGCTATAAAACTACCTTTATTTTCATTTTCATATTATTAGTAATAGAAAAAAAATTGAGTACATTTTACTTATATTTAGTTTTGATACTTGAGGCTTGAAACACTGAAGCACTCTTAAAGATCTAGAGAGACGTAAGCTTTGTGCGCTGAACCTATGGCCCACGCAGGGGCAGCAGGTTCTTAGAAAAGGGACATGTTCGCGGCAACGAATGTTTTAATTTGAAAATGGCAGTAATTCTTCTGTTGCCTCACATTATAGTTTCTGTGGTTCACGAACCAGACTTGTGCCCGTTACTGAAAAATAGGTACCCTATTTCGATTACTGTTACTTCTTTCAAAAAATGTAATTCATTCCAGTTACCAATCACTGCTCCGTGAAAGTAATTGAGTAATTACTAGAAGTTAACCGATTACATTAAGGTTACTTCGCTTCCTACGTTTATTAACTTCGCACAAATGCAGTAAATAGAACAAGCTGGTCTGGCAATTTCAATGCGTCTTCTGTAGCCCTTCGCACGTTGTTTATATTCAGGAAAAATTGCTTTTGCAAAATTTATTCAATGATCTTAACTCGTTTTCTTGTGAACACATCTGCCAGCGACACTGCAAACTCGCTGAGTGTGCGCGCTGGAGAGACAAGGGTTATGTTGTAACGTACGAACACCTTGCTCGCAAGATTGTGGTTGCTCAGTGCCGAGATGTTGGGGTATGTCTCTATGAAAAGCGGCGCTTTATTTTTGCTGGAGCTAGGGAAAAGCATCCGGGATAGGGCCAATGAAAAACTCCGTAGGATGTTCTCTGGCATCAACGTCCCAAGTGGCCATTGCTATCGAGCCATAGTAGCGCTGTTTCGATTTGTCAGCCAATATCTGGTGGACTTCTTACCGGCGCCCTTCACTTGTTTGCCATTTATACTTCAACGTCTAATTGTAACGGACGTCAGCAAACGTTCAAGTTCTTTAAAAATGTGGTCAAATCTGTAATGTAATTTAATAAAAATCTGCATACTATTCAGCCACAGAAATGCGATTCGTGTGTTACAATAACAAAAGTAAAGAGAGAGAGAGAGGAAAGGCAGGGAGGTTAACCATGAGCGATTTTACGGTTTGCTACCCTACACTTTGGTGCGGGATATAAGGATTGAAAAGAGTGCGAAGAGAGAGAAAGCGAAAAAAAAGTAGGTGTAAATGCGCCACATATACATCAAACAGACAAGCGTACGCGTTTAACGACCAAAAGCTTCGGTCTATAATCGCGAAGTCGTATAGACTGCACTAAGCGAAGAAAAATTGAGCAGCAGCTCTTTCTGCCTATGAAAGCTGCCTAAAGCTTCTTCAAGAAGAGAGAAAGAGAAATTTATCACAGTAGAGTCTCCATAAGCGGAACTCGCCTAAACAGGATTGTCGTTTAAACAGCACAAACGCGTTATCGTTGGTTCTTTTTGCATTAGAACCCCCCCCCCCCCCCCCCCCCCCCCTCAAAAAAAAAATCGTTAAACAGGAACACATTTTTTCACAACTCCGCGTAAACGCAACTAAAAATACTACCGAGAATGAAACTGAGTGGTCAATTGCAGCGACATCGCGAGAGGCTTTACTGTTCGCGCCTTACCTTTTCGAGTTTCCTCTTCAGCCACTGTGGAATTGTCGCATCGACAGCGCAGATGAATCTGCTCGCTCGGCTCATCAAAAACATCAGCGGGTGCCTATACCGCTCTCAAGAACGGATGCTGCGTGGCAACTTCAATCACTTGCTCGCCGCAGCACACTTCTATAATGGAATTCATCGGGTTTCAGCAACTTACGCTTGCACTCTCTCGACCCTAACTTACGACTTCGCCTGCCACCTGAACTTTCCCGTCGCGAAACAACTTTACTGTGTCGCGTGGGGTTGGGCGTCGCAGTTACAAATTCCTATTCATTCCTAATAGGAATGGCTAACAGTGCGGCGTGCAATTCGTAGCGGGTGCGATGAGACTCTATAGAGGACCTTCTGTGTCATTGCCCATCCTTTGATAATCAACTACGTACTCTGCAAGCTCAACTCAGCCTATTAGATATAACAGATATAATATTAGCCTAATAGATGATAATAAGGGGTACGCGTTCCGCAAGTACATTACTTTCAAGTCGCAACTAAAGCGGCACTTATCGGTGTGAGCAATAAGATGCTATTATGTTTCGAAAAGCATGCATTGAGTTCTCTCTTGTGCCAGAAAAAAAAATATATCTGAGAAACTCTGCTCCGACGCATACGCTTCGCTCGCTGAGTATTCACTATAGCTGCTGGTGCGAATACGAATAAAATGGCGCACTTGCGCCACCATTGTAAATTACCTTGAGGCATTAAGCTTGACCAATGATGCTCAAGCAGCACAACCAAGCTTAAGCATAAAATTCAAGCTGCGGGCCAAGTATAGGCCTGGTTTTTACGCCTCTCGTTATGCGACCTAGTAAAACACAGACGAGCCGTTTTATCACTTGGCGAGCGCTTCAACTGTACGTGCCGCTGGCGAGGCTTATCCTGCACAACGGGTTCGAGAAGAGACATTCGGTACAGCCCACCTTCAACTCTTCCATTGAAGTCGGGAATCGAGAACACGCGAGTTCGCATTGATCATCACCCCGTCGCAAGCGAGGGATCGATCACCTGTCCGTTCACTCGCGCGCGCATGTGTGTACAGACTGGCTTGCAACGGAAAGACAAAGAAACTTGGGTGGACAATGCACAGCCGAGGGGGGGGGGGGGGGGGGGGGGTCGACACCATCGTCGAAGCGCGCCGCCGGCCGGGGTCCCGTTTCCCACACTGGTCGCGATGCGAGGCCCGGTTATAACGCGCGCTCCCGGATTGGGAACATTATATACCGATCGAGTCCGAGCGTTCAGAAACGATGTATCCTTCTCCTCACGCGGCTGCTGCTCCGCATACCCGTATAAGCCCCCGTACCACTGAGCGCCTCGCGCTGCACGAACTTGGTCCTTTCCCGCCCGCGTCTCGAACGGGTCACGGAAAACAGTAGCCACCCGCTGCACCGAAAACGCATTTCGAAGCATCGTTTTCCCGTGCGACCCGACCGCAACACAAAACGTCGTAACAGTGCTGCGCGCGGCCTATGACCACGTATACACCAACCACGATGCGGCTGCAGCAGCAGTATAACAGCAGCAGCAGCAGCAGCAACAACAGCACAAGCGACGAGGGCTGCGTCTCTCGTACGAGCGTGTGTGTAACTCGGCTGCATTGCTTGTCCGAGGTGGCGCCGTTCGGAGGGTTGCAGGAAAGAAACAAGCGAAATGGAATGAATTCCTCGTCGACGTGCATACATGTAGTATACACGGGTTGTACAGTGGCTTCCGCGGTGCGCCACTTGCAGAACGTTTCGCGCGTTTCACTCCGTGACCAAGATAGCCATGAGAGAGTGGCCGCTCGTGCGTATGTATCCTCTGTGCCGAAAGAATAAAAAAAAAAAACAAGCCTTTTGTTTGTGTTTTCGTAGGTTGGCAATACATCGAAGCTCCCGTTGAACCCCGGAGAGTTTTCGGAAAGGAATTCTCACGGGGCGGTTCCCGAGTGTCTGTTTTTAAGCCGGTCGCGTATAAGGGCGTTCTGGGGGCCTCCGATGTTCGATGGAGCACCGCCTCCGGGTGATGGCGTGAAGGAGTAACGATGGACTGTTCCGCTATACCTGATGCTCGAAAACAATAGAGCGCTCGGTATACGATGGCGTTGTATACGCGTATAAAGACACGCTATAAGGCAAGCACAAAGAGACAAGATGCCTTCGAACAAACTGGCTTGGCTTGGATCGGGAGTAAAACGCTTGACAACGCACTTATACGACTCCTCGGAGTGTAGAGACGACGCGTTTGAAAGAAACGTAGTACACATATCTGGTGGATTGTTGTGGGCTCTACGGGTATCGCGTTCTTCTCTCTCGATGTCTTGCGTTCGTGCCAGCATATAGCATGCGGCGAATACGGTTCTGTGGGGCCGTGGGAAGTCCTTCGTGACTTCTGCACGTTCGGCGGCGGGACGTTTATTCGTGCTCGGTAAACCCTTGACGTAGCCCGGTCGTCCCGGCTTCTGCAGTTGCCCGCGATTAGTTCTATCGAGCGCACATGCACGGGGCGAAAAGGGCTGTAGGGAATCTGCGTTCTGCGTGATCATTACGGTGTTTGTTACGCTTTTGTTTCGTTACTCGACGGAGAATCAGACGAACGCGAGCGCTCGCTCGCATGTTATATATCCCTGCCGCCGTTGCGGAGGGGGCTTCCATAAACGCGCGTTTCGCTGCATTTCGTGACGTGGGTTCCGCGTAACCTTGCGCAACGCTCACGATTCGGGCATCCCGCTCTCAAGGAACCGTATGCAGAGGGGGATTGTCGGCGCACCTGGCCGAATAAGAGGGCGCATTAATTTTTTTCTTCTTTAATTCAGTGTCACGCGGAAAGTCGGAGTGTTGTTTTTGCTACTACGTAACGGGGAGCCAATCGGTGAAAGTATACCTATAGGGGCTTGTTGGTAAGGCTTCGCAAGCTGAATGACAGGGACAATAGAAAGGCACATTTTACACACACACACACACACACACACACACACAACACTATGGAATGTACTATGAAACGTAGCGCTGTGTGTGTTCTGTGTCAAATGTGCCTTTCTGTGGTCCCTGCCGTTCAGCTTGCGCTACAACAAAATAGAAGATGCCAATCAGTGGCTGCTTTGGAAAGAAGTGGTGGAAGAAATGTGCACTCTTCATGAGTGAATTATATATCCACGTTAATTGCAGTCTATACAAAATCATCATCATCATCATCATCATCATCATCATCATCATCATCATCATCATCATCATCGTCATATTGTACTTCTTTCTGGACGAAGAATTCGCGGACTGATCTGAAGTTACCGCTATACGTCGGCAGCAGCACCCCTTGTCCTCGTTATTTTGTGTCCTTATCCCGGTGTGCGCTGTAATTGACAGCCCCATCATATTCCTGGAAATATCCTATAATCATATCAATCAACCAGAGACGTTGAAGAACCAGACGGATTATCTGGCGATAGTAAACCGGCAGGAAGTGACATTTTATTGGAAAAAAAAAGAAAAAAGAAAGAAACTGATTGTAATGTGTCCAGCTAGATGTACCGAAGCAACCAGTTCCGTGGAGTGTGTGCACGTCGGAGTTGAAACGTTCTGCGAGTTTACAAAATCAGTCTCACGGAAACCGACGGGTGACGCCCCACCGCACTGTCAGAGCTACGGCGCTTTCCGCCCAGCGCCAGGATAAAATGCTCTGAAGGCTGAAAGGCTTTGACGGGCTGTTGAACCCGGCACAATGTCATTTTTTCCCCGCAACTTTCCCCGTCGCTACTTGATCCGGTGTTTTCTTAAAAGTTATGTGCTGTGTATCTTTTTCTCATTTTTTTTTTGCCAAGAATACAATGATTGTACGTCCAAAATCAAGAAGAGGGCCGACAGATGGAGTAGGTCACTGTGGTATAGAAGATGCATAAACAAGGATAAAGGGCCTCAAAAAGGCACGTCTACCGTCTACGCCACCATTCAATGAGTTCTTTTTGACGTCATAACGCAGCATAAGCTCGTGTTCGCCAAAATGTTCTTACGCTAGAACTGTGCGGAAGAGCAAATGCCAGCCAATCGTGATGTCGTAAATATCAGCGAGAGCGGCCGACCAATCACAGGCACCGCTTACCAACGAGAAACCTTGCGAATTCGGCCCTGCAGGAAACAAAGAATGTCGTAGAGGCTCCGATGGTCCGTTTATCTCGCAAAAGTCCCGGTTGATGTTTTCCCGAGTGCATTAGTGTTTTGCCTGTGCAATATACACACACAGCGCTGATTAAATAGATACACACACATTGAACAGACACACACAGCGCCGGTTGGTCTGTCTGACAGACCCCTGAGGGCTTACGACATGGCAAGATCGTGTCTTGTGCTCACCACTGCAGCCGCATCATCGAAAGGGCGGAGCACCACGCCCTTCGTTGCAGCTTTTACGCAAAAAAAAAGTGAAAAACGAAGCAGAAAAAATCACGACGCTAAGTTTGCCATAATAACCTTTCCAGGCTTCGTGAATTTCCTTTCTCCCCGGATAGATGTAGGAGAACTAAAGGGGCGGCGTTGAATCTAAAATGAGGGGCGTGGCGCTGATGCTTTAGAGCTGTATAAGAGCATTGACGTCATGGGCTCCGTCGTGACTCGTTAAATTAATACTTTGGGGATGATGTAACATAAAGGGGCGAGGTATCAGGGCATTGAATATATTTTATTTGAATTTTTATTTTGTGATACGAAAACTTTTCTCCGATACGAAAATATTTTTTTAAAATTAAGTACCATCTTCGGGGGTGTTTCTTAAAACCATGAGAGAGAGAGAGAGAAACGAAGAGGGAAATGTAGGGAGGTTAACCGATGACTTGCCCGGTTGGCTACCCTACACTTGGCGAGGGGCAAAGTCGAAGAATAGATAAGGAGGGAAAATAAAAATAATTAAGAGCCAGTCATTCACAGAGTCAGTAGCTGAGGAATCTCCGCTGTCGCAAGCGTTCGTAACTTGAATCCTGAAACGAAAATAATGGGTTTCTCTTATGATATGCTTGAATAGTCCCAGAAGCTTTATGCTCTCGAAGCATTGATTGGTTGAAGGACGAAGAATAGTCAACATCGAAGGCATACGCCACGAAAAACCGTGGACCCTTCGCTCAATGCAGTGCAAACGGATATTTACGAGTCCTTGTATAGATAAGATAGGTATCAGAATGTGTTATCATGTGCCATTCACGAAGAAACAAAAAAAGCTGGGCTATAGGGTCATGCATCGATTCCTTTCGCTCAGTGATGTTGTTGTTGTTGTTTTATCACGCACTGCGCACGACTGACTGACTTTGGTGACGACATAGAAAGAGCGGTGCTATCACCGCTGACGAAGCGCGCAAACCAAATTAATTAAAATAGTAATTGGTGCACTACACTGGCCCCGAAGGGTGATGAGATGAACACAAAGGTAGCCTGGTACTAACCATTTTGACGAGCTTTTTATGAGTGTTTGCAGTAGTGTTGGCAACATATTCGTGCTGCTAGCTTCGTATGTGCGTGCAGAATATCAGAAAATATTACTTGATAATAGCGTTTCCTCTGTGTCCTTCTTTCAAAGCAATAATTCTTGGAGTAAAATGCATATTTTGTTCTTCTCTCCTTTGATCTCTTTTATTCAGCTTTAATGGCAATTGCTAATTGTTTGAGAGAGTAAGAAAGTTATCGTAGCAGGGTTTTAGGCTCCGTCGCAACACTAGTGACGTTAATCCAGTGGTAACCCCGAGCAAATTTTAGACTCGTCCACAACCTTTTATGGAGCTGCCTAGAGTGCGCTTAAACTGCTGCAGATCTTATTAGTCGGTTAAAGAGCCGTCACGTTGTGTGCAGCGTTCAGACACCAGGGCTAGAAGGCATATACTAAAAGCATCGTAACGCTCCATCTCGTTTCATTCAAAAGCCTAACATGGAGGAACTCTATAATCAATCTATTTCAAAGCGAGTCCGTTGGTCTAGCAAGAGACAGTTATTGAGAAAGGTTATAATCCTTCCTGCCGTATATTGACCCATTTTTTCATACATCCTTCCTCCCATCCATTACCTGCGTGATGGACCCTCAACGTTCACCGAAAACTATCTGCACACACAAACATGTAGTACAAACTGGTTCGTGAATACGAGCCACGTATCGGCGGAAGTGATCGGAAAGGATGAAACGAAACGTTCGAAGACATTAAAGAAAAACTAGGTACCGAATTCGAGAATTGCGAGATTGCGCGGAAAGCCCGTCGTCGGAGCTGCGACCACGAAAGATTACGGTTTTCTCCGCAACCCGAGGGGGGCAAAGAACTCTGCCGCAGATTCCCCCGTCAAACGGTACACGCGCCTCTCTCTCTCTTCGTGGTTTTCCTTTCGCCTATACGCTTCATCCTCCCCCGTTGCTGGTCGGATTCCGGAGTTCGCGCGTCATGCTCGCGCACTCACAATAGTGAAAGTGGCAGCTGCATTTTGCTCCAAGCACCGCTGGCAAACGCGCCTCTTGATGCCTGCAAAATGCGGCTGCAAGCAGCAGCAGGGGTTAACAGCCTCTGGTTGCTTATTCTCTTTCGGGGCATTTTTTTTTCTTGTCTTGCTTTTTCGTGCGCGCTATACGCAAAAGAAGGAGCGCTTTCTTGACTCGAGTCGAGAGAGAACCATCCGCGCGACAAGTGTGGAAATCCGGCGCCTGCTCGCGTGTACAGCTGGAGAAAGCTGCCTCTTTGCCCCGCGTCTTCGTCGCCGGCGCCCCCTTCCTTCCAGCGTCCGTGACGTCGCGCGCGGGCCTTTCTGGCACCATGCTTCGCCCCCTCCCCCCTCTGACGACGAAAAAGATACGGCCGTTGCGGCGAGCAGGAAGTTAGGAGCGCGATTAAAGCAAATTTCGTCTGGCGATGAAAAAATAAAACGGCAGAGCGGGGTATGAAGAGAGAGAGAGAGGAGCTCGCCGCCATATACTGCCGCGAAGAGGCGCCATCGACGAAGACAGATCACCGAAAAAGAAGAACGAAACATTGCGTGAAGCGCTGTTATGTGGCCCAGGGTCTCAAGTTGGACTCTCGCGGATTGTTCGTTCCTTGTAATCTTGCGGTGGCGTTCTTCGTATATGATAGAGCGCCACATCTCGTTCGAAATCCGTGAATTTCGCGCAGATTTTGCGCGAGAGAGGCGACGCTCTTTGTGAAGATAGTTCGGGAGATTTTGTACGAGGAAAGACACTGCAGCGTTCGTGTTGTTTATTTCGTTCGTGGGGCGTGCGTCGTTGCCGTTGTGAGAAATCAGTAAGGAGCCCCGAGAAAGCCTGTCTTGACGTTTTAGAAAAAAAAAAAAAGATGTGTACAGCCGAATAATACGCGGTTCATGATTGATTGTAATGTGACCGTCTCTGGCCGAGGTAGAGAAGTCATGAGTGCAGTATTACGATTATCAGTTTCTGACACAGTTCAGCAATTTAGAAAAACACGTTATCACAACGTATCCCGGATAGATGAAGCCAGGGCTCCATCATGGAGCAGTGAACTACATTTGCGATGGACCTACACGACTAGTGCAATATAATTTCACTGCGATGGGTGGATGGATCCTGGTCACTTTGGACAAGTCATGCTGATGTGCCCTCATGGGTAACATTCGCTCAAGAGGTGATTGGCCAATGAGCACCGCGGGATATTTGGTACTTGGGAGAAGAGTTAGCTGATTAAAATGCATGTAAATTTTACATGGTTAATATGCTTAGGAACACGGTCTAGGTTATAAAAGCAGTGGTGGTGGTGATTATGATGATATTGATGATGTCAGTAATGATTGTCGGGATCGGAGTGGCATGGTATGTTGTTCACCTCTACGTGTTTGTGTCCGACGAAGTGTGACGTAAAATGTGGGCTCTGCGAGTTGCCATACGCTGGAGTGATCGCGTTTCAATAACATGAAACGAAAGAAGGAAACAAACTAGAAGGATTCGCATTTCTTTCTTACTCTCGCGCTTCAGACTTGGATAGCAGTTGCCTCTGTAGAGAAATGAATGCTGCTTGCCTTATACATGGATAGATATTGTCAAAATTGCCTAAAAATATGAGTACTGTCAAAGTACGGAAGCATTCAATATCGTCAATATGCCTGTTGTCATATTGCGTCTGCGCTACAAAAAAAAAAAAGAAAAAAAAAGAAAAAAAAATCTGCAGCGCGACCGATATTCTCAGTATCCTTGCGATGGTAATTCTATTCACCGCCGAAATAACCATTATTAAGGTTGATCTTATCGCGCCCGCAAGCATATCGGACGAAGCTACGTGGCTTTGATTATGTTCGTTGATGAAATAAAATTCTGATGCTAGCTTTAAGATAAACTCTCCTTCCCACCCCCTCTCCCTGCCCTCGAAGTAATTTCTCTGGGAGATTACATTACAAACGTTGCGTTGTCGCTAGCATGTTTGTACAGCTAATTGCAAATTAATTGATTAATTCCAGTTAACTTGTGAAGTAACGAGATACGGAATGGTTGAGCACTTCATATACTCCGTCTCTATCCTTTAAGCTCAGCTGTTCTGCGCGTCGGAAGCCACATCTAAATCGCTGTCTGTCCCTGGAAAGATTGCACGTTTAATGCGACAACAAGAACGCGAAATGATAGCGCAGTACCACTTTAAGCGGAGTGGCTGTGCTCTCTCTCTCTTTCTCTCTCGAGATACTGCGAGGGTTGTGACGCAACAGCGCTGACACAACGAGGGCAGTGACGAGAGAGAGAGAAGAGATAGTGGTGGAAAGAGAGGCGCCCGAGACAGGAGCGGATGAAATGTGGCAGGGACGAGCGATTCCGAGTGCGGAAAACAGATGTTCCGCACCGCGGCATCGGCAACTGCGTGTGGGGGCACGCCAGAAAAGAACGGCACCGACGACGACGACGACGAGGCGCTGGGCGGAAGGGGCGCTGCTCGTACTACGACTCCGGGGCGCCATCGTCGGGAGAGAGAGACACACACACACACACGAACCAAGTAGAAATTGTCACTTCCAGCTCAGATTACGCCGCGCAGGGTTCAGCGAACTTTGCCAGCGCCGCGGCGTTCCGTGGAGGGGGGGTTCGCGGCGCACTCGCGATAGTAGTATGTGACAACGGTGCGATGGAGTGGCCACGCGCCATTGGCGCCGCGCAGATTAGGCGCCGCTGGCTCGTGAGAGAAGGGTGGACGCCAGTCGCCGTGGTCAGAACGCGCGGGACCGGACTCGTACAATTTCTTCGAGACGAGCAATGTCTCTTCCTACAAAGCACAAACTACGCAGATCTTAGGACGGACATCCGCTTCTTCCCATTTAAGAAGAAACTCGCTGTCACACCTTCCGCTGAAGACGTTGAGACTACTTTCATCATTCGAAGAAAAAATATTAATCAAGAGGACAACTAGTTTTGTATTATGAATTCTTACAATTTTATTTAGTGTTATTTAGTATTATTTCACACCGATAAAGCCGACAACCACCCCGTCTCCTTGGCTCTGGTTATGCTGATGGCGGATATTTTTTATTGATCTAGTATTCTCTTGCTCCCTAAAAAAATGTACCTTTGAAACATTTCCAATTAATTTTATTTTGATTCGGAAGCTTGCGATACCGACAGCCGGCCCATAAAGCTTTATGTTCGTTTAGGTAATTTTTCTTTGCATAACACCAATCCCAGGGTGCTACTTCGAACTGCCAAATTCCGCCATACTCAAAATCTGTGGAGGCAGTGTTTTGAGCCAATCGTAGAGGCCGCAGCAGCCGTGTGGGCGAACCAGAACTGAGAAAATGGCGGATTCGACAAATATGGCGAGATAGGTGCATGCTGTCCCAATCCGCGCCCCAGCGACGGCTCTCTCGGGGTGACAGAAGCTGATCTCGATGAACATGCTTTGCTGACTGCATGCACCGGAAGCAAGTGCGAAACCGAAACCACGTCATAGACGCCATGCTTTGTGGAGACCACCTATTTTAAATATTCCCAGGATACCACACCCACACACGCCCTGACACATATAGTTTCCTGCGAAAAAAAAATTCATATAGAAGGAAATCTGGCGGTATAGTGCTCTAGGGCAGCTGTAAGCATGGCGGTTAAGTCGGTGCGGCATAGTGGTGGACAGTAGAGTGATTTGGCTAAACTGCGTCCTTTTGGCTTCGGACGACCTCGCGGCTTGGCAAATTGGTCGTTTTTAACAACACATTCGCGCTATAAATACAACGATTCGAAATGATAGCTCATGCGCTCGGAGACCTACATTGCCTTCGCGCGTAATAAATATTCGATTGCTTGGAAATGTAGAAAAATCTAAACCGCAACGAGTAACGCCACAAGAACACCTGAATTGCTCCAAGCGCGAATGTTAAACGAATTCACGTATACCGTCGTTCCTGTATGGCAGCTGAACGTTTGCGGCTTTATCGTTCCCTAAAATAATTCCAGAAGCGAACTCTTCCCTCACAAAACGCGACTCGGGAAAAGGGAGCCTCATTGGTCGCCTCAGTCGCAGCGGATCCTTAGACCCTTCGTATTGTCTACGCTGCGGTCATATTATTTTCGTATATGATTTTGTCGATTTCTGATTCGGCTTCTGCGGTCTGTAAATAGATTTCAAAACGTTGACATGCAAGAACGTCGACAAAGTACGTACGCTATCCCCTCACTGATTTCACCTTCTTCGCGTAGTTAAGTAATTAGCGCGCTCCAATATTGACTACTGTCCCTGATTTAGGAAAAAATGCGGATGACGAAGAGAAACAGCAAAGATAAAACAAATTCTCGCTTTTCTTAAATTTTATATTGTCTTTCATTTATCTTCCTCCAATTCCTTTTTCATCGTCCTCCCGGTACGCTACTGGTGTTCCACTTCTTCTTAATATAAATCATCTCTAATATAGTAATCTAAGCCGTGATCTCTTACTTCTGCACTACGCAATTCTTCGGCAATCCTCGAGAGTAGGTATGAGCCGTTTCCACAAAAGAGGCTAGTAATAGTTTATTCACTAAGGAGCGAAGAAAAACAGCTGCTACGGTGACCAAAGGAATGGAAAGGGAATGTCGCATTGATAATGACAGCGACAGCAGTGGAGTGCATTAAAATGTACTGCACGTAACAATAGTTCCGAGGTCCAAGTGCTCGGAGTCAAACTTGTTATAAAGGCGAACGATGGTGCAGTGTTCGCATGCAGTGAGCCACTTTTTGAGTCGATAGGCATACAAAAAATGAGTCGATAGGCATACAAAAAATTATATTCGTGGTCCTTCGTTTCTTCTCAAGCTTCATTGTTATACTCCTAAGTATCAACGCCATATGTTGGTACTGGTGGAATGCAGTGATGGCATAATTTTGTTATTTAGGGGATAACGGTAAGCTGCCATTCCTGACTTTAGAGTGTTTTATGATCTGCCAACCCCATTTGCACTCGCGTGGAAATTGGTTCTGGCTATTTACCCTAGATAAATGTACTTCTGCGTAGCTTCAAAAAGCTGCGGACAGATCACGAGTGCTTGTTAACTTGCCGGGCTATTGAATATCACCTTAGTCGTTTGCATATCAATGCTCAATCCTTTACTCTGAGACTTGGTTGCTTCAAGTACGCAATAACTTATCACAAGTCATGTCCAGCGTTGTTGAGCAGGACAATGCCATCTGTAACCTGCAGGTTATTGAGATATTTCCCACTGATCGTTCCTTACTTCTAAAGTTGCCCGTTCGGTCTCTCGAATACTTCTTTCACCCCACTCCCATTTCCCCTACTACCCCTTCCTCCACACGTGACAGTAGTCAAGCAACCAAAATAAATAAGGGCATTGCAACTTGTCACAAGCTTGCAGTAAATATCATTGGAGATGTTGTTAATCCTTGCCTGATAGGTATTGACGTGGTAGAGTGTATGGCAAACAGTGGTGACAGGTACGTACAGCATGCTACTATGTAAAAAAAGTGGAATGGAGGGGCCCAATTTTCATTAGTCACAGTCACATAGAGCAGCATACAATGATATCAAAGGCTAAGGTAAATTACTTGTTTTAATTGAAACGAATGATAAAATAAAGGGAAATGAAAGTGGGTCAAGAAACTACTTAACGCATGATGGGATCCCAATCCACGTCTTCGCATTACGTGTGCGATGCTCTTACCGATTGAGCTATCGCGGCACCGTTTTCCCGTTCACTATCTTGGGTATTATATGTGTATTAGATCTAACCCTGGGAGTGTTAGCCAGTGACACAACTCACGGCCATGCCCGCGGACGTATATAATCTTTTCAACTGCAGGCAATGACGTAGATTCGAATCCTACCTGCGCTAAGTTGTTTCTTTCGTCCGCTTTCACTTCCCTTTAATTTATCATTTCAGCATTTAAATTAAAGCAAGTCATTAACCTTATACTTTCCTTGGTTTCATTGTATGTTGGCCTTGATGCTACGATAGCGACACACAAACAACTTGCCTGAAACAAGATTCGTCGGCCACACCGACAATGAAATCTCAGACCTAACATTTTTTTTTTCACTTTGCCTTCTAGCACTGATTCACCAGGCAATTTCATTGCAAACGAAAAGCAGAGAGAGAGAGAGAGAGAGAGAGAAAAGACTTATTCGAAGAGAAGACAGACGAAAGCCAAAGTGAGCGGAGCAGGAAGGGGTTACGCATAAAGCGGCCGAGCCCGACGCCCCTCTTTGGTTCAGAGGTTCGTGTGGTGTGACGCAGCTCGGCCTCGCATGACGATGATTGATTGATTCTGGCCGGCTGCCGTTCATTAACGACTCCGAGGGCACTGAGGGCGCGCGACGGTTTCGTTAGGGGGCGAGAGAGGGCGCAGTCGCGTGATTTTGTTCCTGTCTTTTCTTTTTTTTTTGTGTGTGTGTGTTTTGTAATGTTTCTTGGGCAGTTCGTGTTCTTACCATTTGAGTTTTGTTTGCGCGCTTCTAGTTTTCTCTCATTTCATCATTACATTCGTTTTTAATTACCACTGCTCATATAAGCTGACTAGTTTCTTTTTTTTAGTTCGAGAACGTGACTTTCATGCAATCTCGTCGCTTTGCGGAACATGCCACGCCACGCGTATAGTTGGTTTTCCTGGCAAACGTTCCAGCAACACGAAAGCGTTTCCTTTCTTTTCTAAGAAAGGTTGTTCTTTTATCTGTTCTATTTTGTTCACCAAGAAGGGGGGCAGCGAAGACGAAAGGACTTCTACCACTTTTGAGAAGAATTACCGAACTACGTTTTTTTTTCCTTCTTTTTTCTTTGACCTTTTTCGGGGCGTGGTTCGACAGATGTAATGAAACGACTGGTTAGTGTCGGGGAGGAACAATGGACGAACGTTTTAGAACTTTTAGCTTAACGAGGGCACGGCACGGCGCCCCTTCGATTAACGTAACACACTTCTCTTTATCCGGGTTTCTTGTCGCGCTCCCCAAAGCTTGTGCGTTACTGGGACCGATACTCTCTTTAGTCGATGGCGACTTTCGTATGCTCTGTGCTTCTGCGTTTCAGCGTGAATTTACTTTATCTATCGTTTATTGTTCTTGTTTCGTAGCTTCGTTTTTTAAATTTATTCTTTTCTTGCCCGAACCCCTGGGTGGGGCTGACGGCAGAAGAAGAATTAGGATTGATTGTTTTTAATGAAATGAAATGAATGGTTAAATAGATGGATGAGCGGGACGACAAGGCGGTCGCCGAGAGGGGCTGCCACCGCTCTGCTGCTTTTTCCGGTCCTGGCTTTTCTTCCTGTGTGCGTTTTCTTTTTCTATTCATTGTCGTTTTCTGTTCCTATTCTTCGAGGATCTATCCCAGAGTTCTTTCTGCGCTCGCAGATCAATTCTTCGTTACGTCGTGTTCCTGGGACCAAACTGTGTCCATTGTCGATGCCCTCTCAGGTGTTCCATATCCTCCTTCACAATCTCGCCGCTTGTTTTACCCAATTGAGGCACGCTGTATTGTTCACGTTGCGCTGTACTGGACTCTTAGTAGAATGTACACTGTCTTGTTTCACTGACGTCGCTGATGCTTCAGGCCCTTTAAAGGACACTTAAACGGGCCCGATATTTGACGTGCTCCGTGGTTCCTTTAAGCTATATTTAAAGGGCAGCCTTCTTAAAGGGATCTTAGGACAGGCTTCGTCAGAGCACCCACTCCTTTGTGTCTGCAGCTTGCTCTCTCTTCCCGTCATGGCTGCTCCCTTGCGTGATACAGGGACGGTTGTAAGACACCATTTGCAACAGTCTAGTGGCACGTGGTGACTTGGCCATCCATTGTGTTTTATATTAAAGTGTAAAATGTAAGAAGATGTTGGCGCCTAGTGGAGATGTCACCGGCTACTGCTGTGCTCCGACGTATGATAAAAAGAGGACAAACCTGAGAAGAACAAACTCACAGCGATACCAAAAGTTCCCGCGAATAGTCCAAAAGTCGTGACACACAAGCCGCAAGTTCACAATTCGGGTTCACAAGCTAGAACACAAGCTCGATGCAATCCAGGATAAAAAAAGAAGAAGAAAAGAAACTAGAAACCACCACAGTATAAGACCATACAATGAACATACAAGAGCACATCCCTAGAATAATTCGTGCGTCCGCTTGCTGGAATCTTATTGATGTCGATGAGTCGCGCACGCTTTCTGATTTGTATCCTAGAAGACAAATCTGCGCTCTTGCAGCCATTCCTCAGGCACTGAAATCATTTACAGTGATACTGTACAAGCAGGCTCCTACAGGGAACACCGCCACGTTTACCAGACCGACTTCTTTCGCAATGCATCCAGCGTCGTCTTCATTCGCTTCAGTATTGCCCTGTTGTGGCCTACAAAATACACGCGTGAAACTCGGGATGAAGAATTGGCCCAGTGACAACTTCACGATGACGAAGATGGCCACCGTCGTCACTGAAAGGGCGGATACATGAAAACCGCAAAGCCAGTGTCGAGCTTTTAATAGCGATACTTACTTTTAAAGAGGCACGAATTATTCTTCAAAGCATTTCAGAGTTCATTTTTCTTTAATTTCGCTGCAACTGGTTGAATACTAAAAGGGTAAATGAACGCGAAAGTCTAATTTTCTGAACTTTGCGCCGATACGCCAGCGCCGTCACGTCGGTGTGTCGCCAAGGACTTCAAAGTGACTTCGCGCATTTAGGCTGTTTTGGCTGAGTAGAAGTTCCTGAAATTTGTAAACTTCAATTCATGAATCTTCTAGAATACTGTGCAATCTGCCTTTACCGATGAACGACCACTCAAGCCCTTTGACATCACGATCAGCTGCTGCGGGAACTCCAAGGCGACGTCGCTGCTCGCCTTTCGCTTATGCGTCTTTTCTCTGTTACCGAACTTCCCACGGAAGGAACGGTTTTTGATGCGAAAGCGTCAAATGGGCAATTCAGCGAAATAGTCGGCGTCTGTCATCTGTAGGAACGAAACGGCGCTTAATTTCCCATTGGCCGCGACGCCACGTAACGAGCGCGCCTCGGCGGAGAAGAGTGGGCGAAAGGGAACACTTGCTTACCGATAGTGCGCCAGGTGTTGCGTGAGTGGAGAGGGCATCCCCGCGACGCCACGTCACCCTCGCTCTCGGGAGCCTGTGTTGTCCGCGCGTTCCTTGTCCGCGCAAGCTCTCGACTGCGTTCCAACTGCACCTCGGTATGGCCAAATTAAAACGCGCCAAGCCTCTCAACGCGCTCGTTTGCGCGCGATGAGTTCATAACTCGAAGGACCGCTCACCGGCGTTCAATTGGAAATTATTGCTTTCGCATTCACAACTCATAAGAAGTGCTTTGGTGTCCTCGGTCTTTTTAAACTTTCTCTCTCGCGGAAGAACCTCCAAGCTTGCTTATCCTCCCTCCCCATTTTCTGAAAGCAAAAACGTGTATTATATTGGGCTTTTCAAATTGACTGACACGCCATTGCGCACCCGCGGATGTAAAGGCAAGGAAGAAGAAACAGTTTTGTATGGCGTAGTAAAATATACTTGGTGGGATTCTTCGTTGCCAGGCTTAAGACACTGGCGTTGCTGTTTCCCGCATGTCTCTGATACTCCAGTATGCCTCCATTGTACAAAAATAAAAAAGACGAAGGAGAAAAGAATGACCAAAAGGGTACCCGTCGCGACTGCTCTGACTGGCAAGACCGCTACCGGCACATGCAAAGCCGTATCGTTACAGCGAGTGCGTTATGGAGACCTACTTCGCACCAGCAGGGCGAAATAGGCCTTCATACAATACTAGTCGAAAGCACCGACGCCCCACCTGTAGGTGCAGGTCTTCGATCTTTCTTTGGATCTCTAATCAGCATAACGTTGCTTTGCACTTCGTACCTAGTGGCTACGAAGGCGCAAGAATACGAAGATGCTTCCAACGTACTGCGAGGCACTCCTTATTTCGATGGCCTGTGTACACGAAATGCGCGCCCGTACAATCCCTCGCCTTGCTCACCTCGAGAGGTTTCGGTTAAATAGATGCGTCCAAGGAGGGGGGCGCTCGTTATCTCGAATATCTTCCTTTCCGCCGTCATATGCGCGTAATAAACGTCATTCGGCCGTTCTCTTTGGTTCTTCTTTACTTCGCCCTTTGCTCATCTCTACGCCAGCCAGGATATCATTTTTTTTCTCTCCCATTCCTCGAGTGAAGAACGCGACCCTTCTTGGCAAGCATGCCGGCGTGCGCGCATTCCTCATTAAGACTGTATCGCGGCGAAGACGCTTAAAGGAAGGGGGGGGGGGGGGTGATGCTGCTTGGCGCGGGGTCCATGAGTCTGACCTCTCATCGTTCCTGCCATTGGCACGGAAGCCACCGCCGAGGTCACGTGGGCGGGCGCCGCCTCGAAGAACAAGATGGAAGAGAGAAAAGCGGACAAACCTACACGAACGACGACGGCGCGGGTTGCCAAGATGTTCTCGGCCAGCAAAGAGACACGCCTACTGTACACTCATGCCTCCCCCCCCCCCCCCCCCCCTCTCGTTCTCTCACGTGCAGTTCGCCTCTGCTTTGGCGCTATCTATCGCAATACGACGACGAGTATAGATGTCCGAGCTCCAACACCAGCCCATTCCCGCCTCCGTTGGCCTTTTCGTACAGCTCCCCGCAAATCGAGAGGGGGAAATGCTGTAGCTGTTAAACACCTTGTAATGCGGCAGGCGTTCCTGTATACCTCTCCAACCCTGGTTCTTTCTGCGCGCTTTTATTCTTTCATTTTATCGTTCGCACTCTTTGTCTTTAGTAAACGACTCGTTTTCTCTCGGGGCCTCGCGCGCCTGAACAGTGCGGGCGAAACGCTCGCTCTTTCCGTTCGTCCCGACGGTCACGACGAGCGATATCTCAGCTTGCGTTTCGTGCTCCGGGGAAAACGAGTCGTTAATTTCCTCCATTCGACCCATTGTTGTGCGCTGGCCGTGGATAGGAAACTGCCGCCGCCATCTCCTCTTCGGCCGTGCCCGACGCCTGCTCCTCCTCCTCCTTCTACACCCCCCCCCCCACCCCCCACCCCTTCCCCCCAACCTCTTTCTATTTCTTATAGTATATAGTGATCGGCGATATATAGTCGCTGGCCTTTCTTTTCGATACACCGCGTCTCGCGAGCGCCGCATTCTTGGCCGTTTATGCGTTATAATCGTTCCTCTGGATCTCCCAATAAGATGAGGGTGGGGGGTTCCCTTCTCTTATAGTTTTTTGCAGTTGATCCGTTGGTTGTTCTATAGGTAGTTGTTGCTGTGCTGGCCTGTCTTTGCACGCCGCCGCCGCTAGTGCATGCAGAATCTTGCGTGTTTGCGTGGCTGGCCGGTGAGAGAAGGGCGGAGAAGGGGGAGGAACGAATCTTTGACCAGAAACAAACACGTTCAGCGTCAGCGACGCATGCACCGGTCGAAGGTCGCATCCACTTATAACGAGCGGGTTTATGCGCAAAAGTTGTTTGATATATAAGGTCAGTCGATATACCCAAACTCGCCTGTAACAACCTTTTGCGATGGGTCCGTAATATACGGATTTGTTATCTCGACTGTGGGGAATAGCAGCAAGGAAAGAATCCATCTACCGAAGAAACAAAACTACACGCAGTGGTCATTAATTCTCGCCTCTGCCTTAAACTGTTTCTCAGCGCCACAAATAATAGCGTTCTCGGTGCATGAGAATGCGTAGACCTGTTTCAGTTCATTTCCCTTTATTACTTTATTCCACTGACAGCGGACACATCGAACGTCCGGTTCGCGACGAGGTACTTTACATGAACATTAGCCATCAAATTTTCCCTGTTCGATATAGAGAATAATTCGCTTTATCGGGGTTCGTTACATTCGGGTTCGACTGTATATGTAGAGTACAGGCACTCGCTTTCGATAAATGCCTTAGCTGCAGCGAGAACACAAAATAATGAAGGTATACGGGATACGTACTGAAAATTTTACAGTGATATGGGAGAATACTTTAATTGAGAAGAACTCGACGCCAAGTCCACGCAATGATGCTCAAAATCTGTGCATTTCCCTGTATACAAAATGTCTGCTCACGTGTTTGATAAATACCATCACAGGAGTTGAAACGCCAGCCCTCAACGAACTGAATGCTAGACATTTCCGAGGATTTGTTTGTGTTAAAATTTAGGATAATCGAGGGGCCAGTGACGAAGTGATGCCCGTTTGCCTTTTTATGCACAACGAAGGTTTGCCATCGTTTTCCTACCAGTGATCTGCTTCTTCCGGACACCTCTAAAAAGACGAGAAATTGACGTGACTCATTCCACTTAGTAAACTTGGGCCACTTAATTTGCGGTTTGTTTGTTTGTTTGTTCTCGGTAAATGCATGGACCACGTCGAACTGTAAAATACAGCGATGCTGACAACTGGAATACTTAGTGTCTTTCTGGTATTTGCTCACCGCTACATACACCTCTACGTCTCACGAAAGAGGCGCGAAGCTTGGTATAGCTTGCTGGCGTGGCGCCTAAGTATGTGGACACAAGATATGCACGGACACTTCGCGGAAGCAGACGCGATTATCCTTTGTATAATTAGCCCGGACGACGCTCGCTGGCTGCTTCTCTCACCTATATTGTTGGATCATCTTTCGCCTTCTGTTGCGTACACCGTGGGCTGCGCTGTAGATGCACAAGGGCGCTGCAGACGGGTTAGCTGCTACATATCGCAGGTGAAAGAGCACGAAGCCACGAGTCAGAGCATGATGAAGACGAACGACAAAGCGCGCTTGCACTCACTGTGAAAAAGCTAAACATCAAAATATGGCGCATCTACGCAGCATAAGCATACTTAATTGAGCCATATTATCAACTACGAACGCACCGTTCTTCTGTAACATTTATTATTTGTTGGAGCGTCGTTGAGTGCTGGAAGCCCGAAGCACAACGTAATAATTTCGAAAAAAAGGGACTTCAATAGGCTCCTTTTAGTTGTCACCGAGAGGGTGCATATACCGCAATTGTTTTTTATAGTGTTACCTCGAACTGTGTTTGCGAAACTTAATTTGATACGGGTTTCAACTTTGCTCTCAAAATTGCTTCTAACCTTGTCTCTATAACTTAACCTCCAAACTGATTTCTTCCTTCGCTTCAGTTACCACACTCAACCTCTTGCTTTACAGAGATGAGTGGCCGTTTTAAACAGCTAGACGGTCGTCAACGCAGGCTGCAAGAAACGTAACGCCGCTATGATAGACTTCGCTGCTCCTTGCTTATTAATTAAGGACATTCGTAAGAATTGAAAAAAAAAACAATAACTTATGATTGCACTCTTTTGAGAATAGTGTTGAGAAATCACACCTCATTTAAATAAGTTTAAACTTTTTCCAAACTCCAATATAAGAAGTTGTATCATGACTCATGTGAACCTTTCATGTGCACCTACCATGACGTATGTGAACCTTTCAAAGCGGAAATCCTTGAATCACTCACTTCATCTCTCGTAACGACCGCACTGTTTGTGGCAGTAACCTCCACACTTATTTTTAGTTTTCAGAAGTATGTTATTACGCACAATAAATGCACGTAATAATAGTCTTAGGCGCACTACGTGCACAAACAAAGTAGGTACGTGTGCGATTCTCATCGATTTTGTAGTAGTTATTGACTACGGGCTGATTCGTCGCCGACAGCTGATGTCGCCGAGTATACCGTCTATCGCTTGCATATTTCTTTTTTTTATTTGCCTGAGTTGCACGCGGCGCGTAATGCTGGAATGAAATTGAATCAAAGCATGGAGGCCTAATAAACCAATTTGTAATTGAGGGCTATGGCTTATGAGACCTACAAGCAAACAGAAACAAAGAGGGTCACACGATAGTCTTCATGCCTTCAAGTCCACCATGATTCCACCGGTCGTCCATAGCCCGCTTCTCCCAACTACCTGAATTGATGGTAGGCTTCACTTCTCATTTGGAAACCCGGATTAATTTTATTAAATAAGGGGTAGCGCTACTTTCGGAAAGGAGGTTCGGCACATATGACAGCTACTCACGCATGAAGATGTCGCCACTACAGCATTGCTTTTACACATAGATGTGAATGTGAAACAGCACAGTGTAAAGCCCTTCACCATAGCCATGATGTTGTCCAACGTGCAGTGAGGTCTTGGGAACCCAGTAAATTAATTGTAATTTCAGGTTAGCGCGCAATCAAAGCCGCTGTTTCCGGGCTATAAGCAGCCGAAGTTGAACACCGAGCCGGAAGCCGAAAGGATTAAGTCAGTCAGCCCTCGGGTCTTGTGCGAAGTTCTGCAGTCCGGCGGGTGGCGTTTTTGCGTGAAGCCGTCGTACAGGAGGCCGAGCGTGAGCCTCATTAAAAGAACGTTCGTGCGTGAGGGCCGCCCCTTGTCCGGGCTTCCATCGTCCTGTCTTCCCTCTTCCTTCATTTGCGCTGCTCTGCGGCCAGCGCTGTTTGCGTTTGCGCGGGGGCCCCCCCTTGAGTTGTTTATAGGGGACACCCGCTTCGCAGTAATTAGATATCACTGTCTTTGGAGCCTCCTGATCCGCGTTGTCCGCGATGGATGCTTCCTTTTCGTGCACGCCCGCGACGCCTAATGCTCCATCACACGCGTCTCCTCGCATCCTTTTCGTCTTCTTCTTCTTCTTTCTACCTGCCTCTTCTCGTGCAATATTTTCTTTACCTGCATCCGTTTTCTCGCAGCTTGTGCTTCGCTTATTTTTGTCGTCGCACACGTGCCCGTGCGTGTGTGTGTGTGAAGGAAACGGTTCTCTTCGTTCATCCCGTCGGCTGGCGTAATTGTTTTCTTTGCCCTGCTCTCTCTCTCTCTTATTATTATATTAATATTAATTTTTGTTATTAATTTTTTTTGCTCTTCGCGTAGATGATGCTGGACGCCACATTTGTGAGGTTGTACCTGTCGTTGGCGGCAACACCGATCCGGCTGGATTAGCGTTCGCGTCGAGCGAGAAGCCGGTCTCACTCGGCGGCTGGCCACGACAGGGGCCACGGAGGAGTTACCTTAATCGTCTCGCCAAACGAGGTGGGTCCACTTTATCTCTCGCGGGATATTGTACTACTTGGAGTGAAGGGTGCGTCCACCAGCTTTTTTTTTATTCTTTTGTCTTCTACAATACTCCGAGAAAGAGGTCGCTTAATTCTTGTTCTCGGGTATGTAATTAATTAATTAATTAATTAATTAATCTGACAACATTTATTTCGTTAGTTCCGTGCCATTGTTCGTCGCGACACGCATTTTCAAAACGTATTTTGCACAATACTGCCAAACGTTACATGTCCTGTTTTTCTGACAACTCTTGCGAAACTAGCAGCTGGCTAAATAACCAATATAGTAGTTAGCTCACGGATTCCACGGCTCGCCGGCCTCACGAGCTCCCTGCCAGCGAACTACGCAAGCACACTGGCGGAGCGCTCACAAGAGTGGTCTTTGCAGCCTGACCACGCGTTGTGATAATGAAACATTTGACCCCTGCAGTAGAAAAGTGCTTAGTACTGTATTAGAAATAGCATTAATTATGTGAAGCGCATTGTTTCCTCCAGTTATCTTCTGTTTCCGTTTCTAATGCGTCAGGTGATATTTTTCTTTATAACTTTATAACGTCACAGTGGGTTATTAGGGACGCTGTAGTGAAGGGCTCCGGATTAACGTTCATCTGAATTTAGCCCTAACCTAAGAAAACGATAACATTGGGTTTCCTTAACGTGCACATAAATCTAGGAACACGAGTGTTTTTGCCTTTTGCTTCCATAAAAGAGTGAGTGCCACCAAACATTTTGGAACGAAGAAGCTGCGAGAAAAGTAAGTGATTCTTTGTTTTCTTATTGTGCGTTTCACTTACTGCTTGTTTGTACCACTGTATGCAATTATACTTGAATACAGCTCTTCGCGGAGTCCGCTCCCCGTAAGCTTTAAGTGCGATTCTATGCTTGCTGAACTGTGTATTTGTCATATTTGAACTGCGGAGAAAAATTAATGTGAACTGTTTTGTACGTGAATGTAATTGTATGTGAATATTTCTGGTTTTATTTTATTTTACATCTACGTGTTTTATTTTTATTACAGTGCACCTGTCATCTTGTTTCATCATTAATGATAACAAATAATGGTTCAGATCTTCCCTGCTGACATTTCCTACACACACATTATATAAAAAATGAGGACATCCTTTTTTTCTGCACTGCCTCCACCTCTTGTTTTCAATACTCAACCATTTCTGCCTTCTTTATATTGTTCCGTTTGTAACGAAACGCCCTATCATATAGAAGATAACGTTATGCTGCAGTTAAAATTGAGTATAACTTCCTGACTTGCACGAACCAAATTAAAACATTAGATGATGGCACACCAATCTGAAGAGTTCTTTCTTTCTTTCTTTGGAGTTCTTTCTTTCTTTCTTTCTTTCTTTCTTTCTTTCTTTCTTTCTTTCTTTCTTTCTTTCTTTCTTTCTTTCTTTCTTTCTTTCTTTCTTTCTTTCTTTCTTTCTTTCTTTTTTTCTTTTTGTTACGAGCACAGCTTCTGATATTGATCAATGTGTCGACTCAGGATACGCAGTTCTGGTCGTGGCATCCGCGTCGTACTCTGTCCTAAATTGCTGCTTGTAGCCAACGTTAATTTCGTTTCCGGTGTTCGAACTTTTGCACGAAATTTGCTTGTTTCCCAGAAGCGACTAATTGACGCAAACCACGACGCACGACAGTGCTCCTCAATTTTTTTTTCTCTTTTCCTTTTTCTTCACTGGCATTGATTGGATCACGCGCTCGAGGGAGGAGTCCTATAGTCGACGCTTAACTCCTACTCTTGCAGCCTTCACGAAAAAGGATCTGACAGGCTGTCAGCTCTTAGAGGTCGCTTTGCTGCCCCTAATGAGCGCATTGAAACGAGTCTCAATTGGTCTCACTTTGTACGATTCCCGTCTCGAGAGCGTCATTCTCGGATAATTAGAGGGACCGTATATAGTTGGAACGTGGACGGAATTACTCCAGGGCGTGCTTCTGTTATAGTATATCGTCAGGGAATCCGCAGTTATAGGCCATTGTAGTACGCTGTTATTGCTGGGACAGCTCCGTTCCTAGCCAGGCTTTCGTTTCTTGTTTTTTCCTCTGCATAGAGCAATAGAAATAGTCACGGTGGCTTTAATAGTCGCGAATGATAGCCTAGTCTCAATAAAAGAAAGGCTCGGAGGCAGCGAAAGCATATTTACGGGTTCCGATCCATCTACGTGTTGTCTTCTCTGGCCTTTTCCCATGGCGTTCATGCGATGCGGGCCCAATTTTACGCGCGTTAGGAAAAACGGCTACGTTTACCTATATCAGGGGGAGCCCGTGGTAGGTTTACGTTAAAGCGGTGAATCTAGCCTCCGGTGCAGTGGTCGCAAATTGATCGATTACGCAGTATCAAATAATACGTGGATCAGAAGAAGGTGTCTTGGCGTAGCTGAGTGCAGCAATTGGCACTAAGACCGGAGCTACAAAAAAAGAAAAAAAAAGAAAGAAAAAAAAGAAAAAAGAAAGGGCGGGGGGGGGGGGAGGAAGGGAGATCAATCGGACAAACGTCCGGTCGGCTACAGTCGTGAAAATCGCAACACTAGGTGGTCTGCTTGAGGAAAACAAGGAAATAGAAGATGTTTTCGACTATATACCGCGTCCTCACTTACACTACAGGATAGGTTAGGCGCGATAGTGTAGATACTGTCCAGAATAACATAACTTCGTGCATGCGCTAATTTTATAGCCTTCCAATCAAGGGAATCAAATCAGAAAGTAATTAGTACAAGTATACCGTAAAGCTGCTTTGATTTACAGAACATATTGTTTTTTGTTGTATCAAGGGCGTTGTAGCACCTCCTTTCGTTCGAATTCGTATGCCACTACAACATCGCGACACACGCCTGCATAACATCTGCGAAACACATCCATAATGAAAGCATGGAAGGACCTACAAATGTTAATCTATGTATGTGATTCAAATTCTAGTCAGCGACCATATGCGCTGAGGATCATGCGCTATGATTGTTACGAATGTGCAGATGACGGCGACTTTGATAAACTCGAGCCGCTCCGCGTCCCATTTGTCCACCGATTTGCGTGTGGGTTGCAGACCATGCAGCTGCCTTCCCACTACAGCAGCCAAACTATTTTAAATGCAAAGCATTTCTTGGCGAACATTTGCCACTTTGACAGTATCTATCTATCTATCTATCTATCTATCTATCTATCTATCTATCTATCTATCTATCTATCTATCTATCTATCTATCTATCTATCTATCTATCTATCTATCTATCTATCTATCTATCTATCTATCTATCTATCTATCTATCTATCTATCTATCTATCTATCTATCTATCTATCTATCTATCTATCTATCTATCTATCTATCTATCTATCTATCTATCTATCTATCTATCTATCTATCTATCTATCTATCTATCTATCTATCTATCTAGATGCCTACGTCTTGGTGCTCTTATGGTCGTTTGGTTAACTTGGTATTTACCAAAATTGGCATAGTATGACAACAGTAT
Organism: Dermacentor silvarum; assembly: GCF_013339745.2. Taxonomy (NCBI): domain Eukaryota; kingdom Metazoa; phylum Arthropoda; class Arachnida; order Ixodida; family Ixodidae; genus Dermacentor; species Dermacentor silvarum. The sequence continues at coordinate 207,963,649 of NC_051156.1, read as the reverse complement.
ATGACGAACATAACTGATAGGTCATGGCATGAATATCATGACATGTGTGTAATGCAGGTCATGAAACAGCTGCCTATGTCTTTTTGCTCTCATGGTCGTTTCGTTAACTGGATAGGTACCAAAATTGGCATAGTATGGCAACAATGTATGACGAACATAAATGATAGGTCATGTCATGACACGCGTGCCATGTAAGTCATGAAACAGCCGCCTAAAATGACAATGACGCAGCGAAAACACATTAACACTCAAAAACCACTGAAATGGGTTCGGACGTGGGTACTAAGGAAAGAAAACACTAAAGTATGATGGTAGTCATAGTCATGAGCATGACTCAGCAAAAATAACAATGACTCAGCAAAAAAGATTACCAACCAAAAACCACTGAAATGGGTTCGGACGTGGCTACTAAGGGAAGGAAACACTAAAGAATGATGGTAGAAGTCATAGTCATGAGCATGACAGGCTTTCGCCTTAAGGTCTCTTAGGTGTAGCTAAAGGGACTCCTGAGTACTCATGACATGAATGACATGACATGCGTGTCATGTAGGTCATGAAACAGTCGCCTACGTCTTGGCGCTCTCATGGTCGTTTCGTTACCTTGATAGGCTCCCCGCAGACTGCTTCGCATAACATCGATTCCCACAGGGCGTGGGATCTGCCGGCTTTTCTTTTTTAAAGGCGTAAGCATTTCTATGCCTACCCAACAAGGAAACCTGTCTGCCCGTCCGTCACCTTTTAATAAAATGCTGTTTTATGCACTGAAGCACATAGGTAACTGGAACACCAATGCATATCTTCGGACACTTTGATAATTAATATATCGAAAGTTCGAAACTGATAGTATATCGATAACTAATATATCACAAAAGTGTACAATTATTGCATTCTACCGGTGCTAACATATGGGGCAGAATCTTGGAGGTTAACAAAGAAGCTCGAGAACAAATCAAGGGCCACACAAAGGGATGGAACGAGAGATGTTAGGCCTAACGTTAAGAGGCAAGAAGAGAGCGGTGTGGATCGGAGAGCAAACGGGGATAGCCGATATTCTAGTTGACATTAAGAGGAAAATATGGAGCTTGGCAGGTCATGTAATGCGTATGATGGATAACCGGTGGACCTTTAGAGTTACAGAATGAATACCAAGAGAAGGGAAGAGCAGTCGAAGACGGCAGAAAACTAGGAGGGATGATGAAGTTAGTAAACTTGCAGGCGCAAGTTGGAATCAGTTAGCACAAGACATAAATATAGGCTGATGATGATATCGAAACTGGTGCAGTCCAGAGAATTCGTTCCAAGTTGATACGCCTTGCGAACTCACCGGCTATTAACTCGTTATGCGCCACAAAACAATTAAATGAAAAGTTAGGGTAATTATTTATTTGGCATGTTAATTTCCCGTAGAAGTAATGACAGCCTTATCGAGCAATTTATATCAAGGATTAGAATTGTGCTATCTGACACAGTATATTAAAAAAATGTTCGACGTTCTAAAAAAACAAAAAAACACCCTGTAAGTTCGATATCACAAACTGACGACCGCCTATATTTAGGAGGGACTGCAGCGTGCGAGCTAGGACTTCGGTACCCGTACCAGGGAGTGGTCGGCACTCACAGAGTGGTCCGAACACTAGAACGGCTCATAAGAACAGGCACCAGCCATTCGCGATTGCCGAGCATGACATTACAAGGGGACGGCCGTTCAATGACATACAGTTGTTGCCCATAAGAAGCTTTGTGAATTGGTCAGCACGACCTTATTTCGGTCCGGACCTATCGACCGTTATCTGTTGTCCTCACGCCAGTTGGTAAAAATATGCTGCGTACTGCCAACACAGGCACATAAAATGAATTCCCGCGAGACAGTCGCCATTTTACGCCACAGCCCTTCGCAGTTTCGCAAATGCACCACGTGGAAGCAACACCGTGATTTCCAGAACGCTGAGGGTGCGTCCTCCACCTTTGAAAGGACAACGTAGAAACTTAACACAGGGAGGCTTAAAATAACTCTTTTTTTTTTCGTAGACGACGTCGTTGCAGCTGCTGCAAAACTGCTAATCGAAATCATCGCGAGTGTCTCTAGCAGTGCACACCATGCCGTCTTTTTTCGGACCGCGCGGAATGGCATACGTAACGAATCCGCAACAAGTATTACTGACCCAGCGAACTGTGCTAGATGAAGGTGTTTTTGGCGTTCGGTCGTAAAGAACGCCTCCCAGATCGTAATCTCGATGTGCTACTTTCGGCCTAAATAAAAAAAGGCCCGCAAATGGAGAGTACGTGTGTCCAAACGGGCGAGGTTAGGCCATCGCGGAGATCGCTCCAGTCATTTGTTTTATCTCGCATTGCAACTCGCACATGAACGCCGCCGTGCAGTCGGGGTCCCTAAGCTAGCTCACGTTTTCGTGAGCGCGCGTCTTACTATACAGGTCCTTAATGATCTTTTGCTGGGAAATTGCAGGAAAGTGTGCAAGCTGCTGTGGCCCACGATAGATCTCGCCGGAGTGATCCTGTGACTATTGCGTTCAGATGCCGAGCACGAGGTCGAGGGTTGAACTCTAGGCGGCGGCGGCTGCTTTTCGGTCGGGCCAGAATGTTCACCAAGATTTGGGCGCGCGTTAAAGCAATCCAGTCTTCAAAATTACTGAGGAACCCTTTTCTAGACCTATCATGCAACCACGTTGTTCTGGTGCATTAAAATCAATTAATTAATCAGTCAGTCAATCAATCAATCAATCAATTCGTTTCACTATGGAACGCCTTATAATATACTTGTTGGAGCAGGAGATGCAAGACACGTCTGGTAAGCGAGCGCTTCGTTGAGATGTCGTCGTCTTGCCGAATATCTCACACACAGGACAACAACCATATAATGAACCAGCCTATATATAGCCACCCTTTCTACCTCTACGGAGGCGCCGGTGATTGGCTAGGTTCTCTACGAAATTGCACAATGAAGAAACAAACGCTACTTGAATATCCTCACTTAAATATGCGCACGTAATGAATTTATTAAAGCGAAGCTTTCTACAGTGCCTTCTTCACCGGAATTTGGTGGGTGTGCTCATTTGATTCCTCACCAAGTAATGCCGTCCAACCCCGAAGGCCGCGCAATATTAAACTGGGTCAATCTTGGAGTCTGTGTAACCCACACTTGCGTGAGTCGCGGAGGAGGAAGGGGAGAGAGGGGGGGGGGAGCAGACACGTAATTTCTATGCTACAACACGCTGCGCAGTAGGTCATATAATTTTAACGCATTAGCGTTTAGGGCACCGTGTCGCAGAAATTCCGGCGTCGGCAACCGGCGTGTGATCGCGGGTGGCGGAGAAAATCATCCAACCACATCAACCGCACAGGCCCGCCACGTGGTGCAAGGTTTTGGTGAACAAAAATTGAATTTCTCACAGTGAAACGCGTCAGAAAAATGGTAAAGTACGACTTTACCATTCGGCGTCGGATTCGCCGTCGGATTGTTTACTAATCGGCGTCGGATTGTAATTTGAATGTACGAGAATATCTAATTCTGCTACGAGGAAACTCAAACATTTCTACCAGACCTGCGCGCGTCGGGGCAATAGCAAACAGTTAATAAAATGATAAAAAGAGGTGCTAGGGCCTTCACATTTAATAAAAGACCACTTATATTGCCCCTGGAAAAATGGCTTTCCAGCAATTTATTTCCGTTTAAAAGTGAAGCCGGCTTTAAGGGGATCGTTGTAAGCTTGGTCTTTGTAAGCTGGCTTTCCCACGTTCAGTGTTGCAGTGAATGAAGCCTACTTGCCGTATGCGAACGATGAGATGCGAACGGGTCCCGATAACGCTATCGCGTTCTACTCTTAAAGGCGAAGCTTAAGCATCCACCAAGTTTTTCTTTTATTGCGCTCAATTGACTGCTTCACAAAACCTTCGCTTCACATAGGTTCCAATATGTGCGTTGTATCTGCATAATTTTTTAGCGAAACTTTTTTTTTGCCTGTCTCTTCCGGGTGTCGCGTAGGTAGCCAAGTAAACAGGACCTATCCCGGAGATGATGCAACCAAGCTGAGCTGAATTTGTAAGCTGCCAGTCCGTAATAAAAGGTGGTGACTTGGTGAGACACTCTTGGCGCCAGTGCACTTGTGTCGTCGCAAGGGTTTGATGTGGTTCGTAACGGGAGCCAATCCTGAAGGCAGTGCAATGTAGATAAACCTGATAATGCTACCGCACTAGAGTCGATCACAAGTATCACGTGGGCCTAGCTTATTCGCCTTTTTCTCCAGGTTTGGCGTCGATGTCCCGCCGAATATAGACGTAGCGAGTTTTCCACACAGCTCTGGCTTGGAGAGGGGAAGCACAAAGAACATTTACAGTACGAAGGACGTTTACGAAGAACATCCGCAGGATAGGCTCAGAGAAAGGGGGGGGGGGGGGGGGAGTGATTGTAAGCAAGAGGTGTAAACGAGTACGTCATTTGGAATAAAAAAACGAAGTTACCCTCATCACATGTCTCTTTGCATAGCTTATAATAGAATAGATTCGAGAAAGCTTAGGTTAACGTGGATTTCAACAAGTGCGTTGAATCTGCGGTACTTTTTTTTTTTTACTTGCTTGAACCAAAGCGTGAAGAAGGAACAAGTTAACACGACCGGTTTCTTTCTTAGCTCACAACTACGCTGCTCGCGTAGTAAGCTAAACTAATTGGCCACTATATTGTGATAGTCGAACGTCGAACAATGTCGAACACGGAATAACACAGCACGTAGTAGCCCTTAGAAATCACGGCATGCTGATTCTTGTTTGTGCTGTTAACGCTTATAAGCACTGCTAAAGTTCATTGTACGCGGAGAATCTAGCAACGCATCTCGAAGACATCTCGTAGGTCCGTTCCAGGATCCACCGTCTCGCCAGTGTGTCTATTGCGTATACGTATCCAGCACTCCTGTCTTCGCCACCAGGGGCCGGTTCCTTCTTCCTCGAGCATGCATGCCACTCTTCATGGCCCGTTGCTCGAGCTTCCCATTTCGGGCGTCCTTCCCGTTTTCTTTTTTTTCATTTCCCTCATTTCTTCCCTCCCAGCCGGTGACGGCGTGCACCACCGCACCAAGGATGCCCTCCTCGCGTCGCCCTTGGTGCACCTGTTGCCCCCGGCAAGCTTAAGACGGCGTCCGCGAGATCCACGTCGCGGGTCGCCTTCTGTGAGCGCCGAGGGCCCGCAAGAGCAGGGTGCTCGTAACAATGGGCGCGCGGCCTTATAGAGCAGTAATGGAAAATAATAGCCGCAGCTCCCAAATACGGGCCGCCTCGGGCCCCCCATCCTCCCGGCCGTGCAAGAACTGCAAAGGAGGGGGAACTCAGCGTCGGGGATGTCTGCGGGAGGGAAGACGGAGACTTTCCCTATACAACGTCTCGGGCTATGAAACCAGAAAAAGAAAAGAGTAAGAAAAAGGAAGCTAGAAGAAATAGAAGAGGAGGAGGACGACGACGGAAGAGAGCGGAAAAGCACGGTTTCTTTACGGCGCACTCCTGACGCGGAGGAGCATTATTCGGAGCCCAGTTTTTTTATGCGTCGTCTATAAGACCCCGCGTGCGGTGCGACCGTGGGCAGGAGCGGTGTGTTACGTCGGAGCCCTTCATGAGGTCAAAGAGAGACGGGGGTTGAAGATGTTAAGGCTCTTCGAAGGGAGTTGCGTGTGTGGAAGTGCCCGGCGAAGCGACCTTCCGCCCGGCAGCGCGAAAGTGGAGATTTTTATTCCCTAACCTTGAACGGCTGCAAGGACACCGCGGTGTGCCGGCGGGTGCAGTGGGTGTCTGGGCTTCGGGGGTGCAGCCCCGCGTATGTGGGCCAGCAGGTTCAACCTCTTCCCCTTTTCGTCCTTCTCCACCAGTCTTTCACTCGTCACTCAAGCATCTCTGCGGTGGTCGTTTTTTTTTTCCTCCCCGTCCGACGCCCAGCGTGAACGTCCGCGTTGCTGTATATATATGGTGCGCCGTTTTATTGCGGATATCTTCGGGAGTATACTTTCACAGGACGTCGTCCTTGTCTCTTCATAATAGGCCTGATGTCGAGTTGGTAGCGTGTGCATTACGAATACTTCTTCGTTTTTTTTTTCTTCTTTCTGCCTGTTACTTCCGATGACAACATAGAACGAAGCAAGAAAAGTCTAATTTTGTCGAATTGCCGCACTTTTTCTACATTTCTTCAAGAGGAAGCTTTGTCAGAACTCTTATTGTGCAGACAAATTTAGTGGAAGAAGTGTAATAATGGGGGATAGTTAGTACAACTCACGGTGAACGAATTAAACTTCGCAGCACAGGAGAGAGGAATGATCCCGCGGTCTCCTTCTCGGTTGTGCAATTTCGTTCACTCGGCCTGAAATTTGCTGTCACTTCGGGCGAATCTGACTCGGCGTTATCTCACAAATGCTTAGTTTTAAATGACCGATGACATTTGTCAATATCGAGATTTTGTTGGCGATCAAAGGCGGTATTGTGTAAGAAAAAAAAGTATTGCTCTGTTGCAAGCAACGATATTCTCCACAGACTCAATTAACTTGTAGAGGCCTTGACAACCGATGGCATATGCGCTGCCGTGGTGTCAATCTCACTTAAAAGCGATAGAATTTAGCCACTCTAGCATGGTTCTAAGCAGACCTATGAATGTCCCCTAAACTGTGGACGATAGGCTTTCGCGGGACGTTCCTTACTCGTGCTATACAAACAAAGTGGAGCTGCATTCACGCTGTGCGTGCCCACATTCACGCAGATTCAGTTTTCGCAAGCTATAGCGGCCATACAGCTTTCGGGATTTGTGTTTTTCCACCTCCCTAAGCGAGTCATTCTTCATCTTCACCGCCATCCGCGTTGACTGAGTGGAAACGTTCGACACGTGAAGCACTGAGTAAAGCAGTCAACGCGAAGACATCGCTCACTCAAACACCGCCAGGCGCTGGCGCTACGCGGGCGGGAGGGCTCGGAAACACTTGCCGATTCCCGAAGGGCGTCAAAAGATGACGACGCAACAATGTTGACGCGCAGCCGGAGGTGTCTTTCCGTTGACGAAGAGAAAGTCGCGCAGATGTACTACTCTCTCTCTCTCTCTCTCTCTGTTCCTCTGCCTGTAGCTTCTAAGAAGCCTGCCAGAAGCGACTGATAGCATAAACAGAAACGCAGATCAAGGCGGGAAGGAGAGGCGCTCCTTTGTTTTGTTTGCGGAGTGCACGCATTGTCCTCGTATGCACTGTCAGTCGGCGCACGCAATGCCTAGGCAATGGCCGTGGTGGCGGCTCCTTTTGTTTTAGGCGTTCGAGGTGCGCGCGTGAGTGTGTGTGCGTGCGCACGCGCTGTTCGCGCGTCTGTTGCCGCAGATGTTGCCTGCTGCGCGGAAAACACCTTTGTCTCTCGTCAAGTGCCTCTCGCGGAGCAATTGTTTCCGTAACGAGAGCGAGCAAAAAACAAGAAAAAAAGGAACGAACGGGAGGTGAGATGGCGCCGCTTGACGTCTTCAACTTTCGTGTGCTGCTGCCGCCTCGGCTGTGCGTATAGCCGCTGAAGCGATGCAGTAAGCGCACGCGGACAGGACAAGTGCGTGCTGTCGTCGTCATCGAAAGTTCGCGCCTCATTCGGCACTATTAAAGAGTAGCAGGTTTTGCAAACCTGCCGAGCACGCTCTACGCTGGTCGAGGTCAACGAACGCCCCAAATGATAATTATAGTAGGAGCATTGCGTTGTTCCCACAGAGACGCCGTGGGGAAGTCGAAATGTTCTAAACTTTTGATCGGCGTCTCTCTTGGCGTCTCTGGACAACATGTACCTTCGCGGCCAGACGGGTTGCCGTCAAACTTTGGATATCGGCATTGAAGAAATGATTGTGTAACCACCAAAGAGAGAGAGAGAGAGAGAGAGAAGGCATTAGGGAAAGGCAGGGAGGTTAACCAGGCTAAGCCCGGTAGGCTACTCTACACTGGGGAAGAGGGAAAGGGGATTGAAAGATGAGAAGGAAGAGGGAAGTTCACACCTTGCACATTTACACAGTCGAGCGTTCATTGCTGAGTTTCATCACAGGCGGTCATACAGGCCGGTGCACCTCAAAAAACGCAGCAGCGCCTTTGTAGCCCAGCACATAGCAGACGCACGAGGCCATGGACCCTAAGATCTCCGTAAAAGGCCTGTCGTCTAAGTGCCCCAAAGCCGTCCGAGGGCACTCCTCTCGTCTTCGTATCTGGGGCAGTCCCATAAGAGATTCGTGGTGGTTTCCTCAACACCACATTTGCTGCAATTGGAACTGTCCGCCATTCCACCGAAGTTTGTTGTGCGTGAATAACATGACTATGAACCATCTGTAACGTAGAAAAAGTGATTGTGGGAAAGGGGAAATTTTCATGACGAGTTAGTAACATTACGGAATAACGACTAAAAAAGAAAAAAAAATCACCGTAAGGCTAATGAAATTAGTACGGCGCGCGTCATTGAGCAGTGCCAAAAGAAGAAGAAAACACTGTAGTTTACTCCACACGAAAAAGTACCCGAAGTGAAAAACAAAATTCAATCGATGAGAGACCTACTGTCCGCATCAGCGAGTTCCGTAAAAATAAAATAAAATAAAATAAATAAAATAAAATAAAATAAAATAAAATAAAAAGGAATATGAATGACGTAGACGGGTCATGTGTGCTTGCTGTTGCTTCGTGTCCTGAGATTGCTCCAGCGGCGATGCACAAGTTTATTACTTTCAGTTTACATCTCATATCGAGCAAAACAATGCACTGTTGTGCAAGCAAGGACATGGTAGAGTCAGCTGTTCGGGAGCAGAGTTGGCAGAGCTGTTTACGCCCAAGGACAATTCGACATTATCTGCGCCGCGGTGCTGGTCAATCATTTTATGACGACGTGATATCTCAGGCATTGTACAATCAGGAAGCGTTCTTTGTGAGAACAGTGTTGTCACTTCTGGTCATAACTGGCTGACGACAGCTACAGAGAGAGAGGGAGAGAGAAAGAGCAAAAGGAAAGACAGGCAGGTCAATTAGATTTGCCTCCTTTTTTCTACACTGCACAGGGGGAAGGGGTTTAAGGGACAAAAATAAATACAGAAAGAAATTGCTTAGGATTACATTAATGAGGTTAGGCAAATGCACTTAGCACGTCCGGCTAAAATTGTCTAATATCGCGGCAGTTACATAGTCGACAGTCCAACTGTGCATCCGTTGATCATAGAATTTTAAAATTCTTTCTTTTTGGTTTTCCCACTTGATGGGTACAGCCATTTAGCCATCGAAGTAAACATAGCTCTCTCAGACTCGCTAAAATATTTTTAGCCGAGGAATCCCTCAGACTGTCGATCCCAAAAGAATTGGAGTCACACATGATGATGATGATGATTCACACTCTCACTGTCAGAGACTCACTTCACCTCGGCTCATTTATACTCACCCTCACACACACTTTAGGGTTAATACAGTCTCAGTCTTGCACTTATTCCGACTGCTCAATTATACTCGGTCTCATCAATAGCTTTGAGTTGGAGTGCATAAATCGACCCATGAGTGAGTTTGCTGGACTGTGGGCGTCATATTCAAAATCGCTTTTGGCGACTTCGTAAAACACTGTGATAACTCCGGTCAAAAACTGCGATTCATTCTTTATTTTATACCAGCGCCCTGCGCTAAGGAGATTGAATGCGCGGAGATTTCAGGGCCCAATTGCGATTCTTACGTCATGGCCCGCTACGTCTTCGAAGCCCGCGTCTCCTATCTAGACGGCAGGGGCACGAGCTGGCGAGCCCAGCGGGCAGTTTGCTTCGCGTCATTTGGAACTCATCCTGCGATAATGATCGGTAATGAAGAAGATCGAGTGATCCGAGGCGCTGATAGCCTCGGGAAATATCGCGCCATAGAATCTTGTTTATGCTGGAGAGGGCAGCAGCAGCAGCAGCAATGCTTGCGAGCTCCGGGAGAAACGCAATGTTTGATGAGGACGCGCGCGTGTAGATCTATTTGTGTCGTTTTGCGTAGCGGGCCGCGCGAACACACAGAACCGCCTTTCCATCCCGCGGAGGAGGGGCATTACACGATTTCTGATCGCCGTCGGCTGATTAACGGCGGGTTTAACGCTAATTTACGCCATCGCGCGGCCACCTCGAGAAGATTCAACTCGCGTTCATCTAAATCAGACGTGCGACCAATCCTTCCTCAGAGAGCATTCCGTTTGCGGCTGTGTGTACGATCGACGGCGGTCGATGTGCTGAGGCATTGCACGCCAACGTTATTTAAAGAGACGGATTGCCGGAAATAGTGCAAGTACACATCTCCGGCTGTACGCAAGAAGCTTTTCTTTATTACTTCGTGCTTCAGGCGCTTATAGGGAGGCATTCCCATGACCATATGGTGTTGGTGTTACCTATCTCAATATCTCGGTACGTCTGTGTATGTGCTTGGTCATTTTTCTTTTTCTACAGGAATAGGGTAGGCTGTATAAAATAGGGTCCAGATGAAGAGATTTTAAGCAGCATGCATCCGTCTGCTTCATTTCACTTACGCAGAAAATAAAAGTGTGCCCGACAAAGAGCAATGTCAACAACAACATGGACAAAAAGTATGCGTTGGGACACGCCAACATGGACAAACTTATGCCCACACCCCGCAAGAAACGTTTGATATTAGATGTATTATTACACCTCGTTTAATACAACAGAACGAGACCAATTCGTCAGAGAGATATGTCTGCCAAGAAACGACATTCCAGAACGGTGGAACGGGATGGACGCATGTGACTGTCTTGTCCAAAACACGCACCTGAGGCCGGATTCACAAAGCTTTTACTTTCGACCATTTACTTTCATTATTACTATGTCCAACTCCATGAAGAGTTCTAGCGCAAGAACTGGTTCGTGAATACGGGCCTTGAATTATTCCGCGGACAGCTTCATTGTTGAACAAAGTACTTCGGATAGTTTTGGGGCCTTCGAGACATACGGCAAGCACCTATATCTAGTTCAATATTCGTCCACAACTCCAGGCTCGGCACAGGCGGCATGTCCCGGTTGCGAAGGAGCCGTTTCACAGATGTTATAGCCTTCTCTCGCGAGCGCCTTGCGCCTGTGGAAAGGGGTGCATGGTGCTTTAAGCGGGAGCTTCGCGTGTCGTCCTTGAGCGGCGACTCTGGCAAATTGATGGAAAATCGATGAAGAGCCGAACGTCACCGGTGGGAAGTCTGTCACAGTTTGCCCGAGCCGGGTCTCTTCCCGTCCTGCCGGAGAAAAAGCGCGCGTGCGCGCGAGCGTATTTTTCTTCGCCTCCCGTCGCCGGCGCTCTCTTTTATGCGAACTCACTCCCTTGCTCCTGCCGTCGCTTCCTCGCGCGGCGTGTGCGCGCCAAGGTGATTAATGTTGGCGTTGACAAATGTGAAGACGTTGTGTTGGCGCCGAGGCACGGGGTCCTGTCACTGTCGCTGTCGCACTGCTATGCGTGCACGCGCTTGCAAGCAAGCAAGCGCTGTTCTCCTCCTGAAGGGGCGGCACTCTCTCCCTCCCTCCTTTCCTCTCTCGTCCTCCGCGTCGTGCTTTGCCGCCTTCTCTTCGCGAGCACACCCTCCCCTCTTCGTCTACATCTTCGACTATGCGAAGGCTGCGCACTCTGCTTCGCGTAAAAGCGTGCACTGTTGCGCAATCTACGCCTGCTGTCAGCCAATCGGGACAGCGATCTGAAACGCGAACGCGTCGCGTTCCTTTGCGCCGTACACGCGCACGCAAGTAGCCACCACGTCGTCTGCTCCCGAAAGCAGCAGGCAGACGACATTACAAAACCCGTGCAAGTTGTCGCGCTGCTATATATGGCGCTGCTGTTATACGTACTTGTGCCGAAGGCGATGCTGCAGTCTGTATACATCACACCGACAGGTCCAGCGATAAATTTTGGTTGAACGACGTAAGACCACAGTGCTACTTCGAAACTGGGAAGGAGAATCGCATTCACTGACCACAGTGATGTCAATTAACGTCTTTTTACCAAACTGTGCGTAACACCTTGAGAACAGGAATTGAAAAAGTGTTCGGAATAGGTGTTAACTACTTGTAACAGATAATCTATAAACTTCCGGGAACGTTGCTTGCAGCAGCCTTTCGACTGGTCAGTTAGTTTTTCTTTTCAAGTATTTACCATGACAGATGGCCAGGGAAACGTTCGTGGACGCAACTGACAGCGCGTTCGTGGCTGTGTATACCGGAGCGCTTCGCGTACCTTTCAAGCTGCTGCACCGTATTCCTGAGGCAAAGGAATAGCGGCGACGCGTCCTGTCCTGTCCTCTCCTGTTTGACTTTTCCCGCTTTGAGCCATTTTACACTCTCGATCAATCCTGGTTTTCGCCCCCTGAATGCATCGCTCTGGCTCGGAGGGGGAGGGGAAAGGGGAGGATGGCCGTGAAAGCGTTGAGAGAAAGTGATTGAAATCTTGCGCGCTTCCTCCGGTCTTTTCTCTTCCGTGTATTCGCTTCGAGAAAACGACGGGAGAGTCTCGTTGCATATGTTAGCATATGAGAAGACGTACGGCCCGTTTTATTTTCCGTGAATGCGAAGGAAGTTCTCACAGCGTTTGCACGCGAAACAATCTGGAAGGCAGAATAAAGCGCCTGGTTGAATAAATATTGTATCTCGGCTTTTCTCCTTTCATATTTCTACGCTGCAGCACGTTGCGAGCTTCATTTCTATGTGCTGGCGCCCTTGAGAAAACGCGTTCGTCTGCTGGCGAGCGTCGACTGACTGCTTTAGTCTTTCGCTGTTGAACTCAAAGCGCCAATGTGGTTTGCAAAGTACGAAACAGTCCTACGGCGTTTTATTTAATTTCTACCATATATTATACGTCGTAGAGAACTGTGCACTCCAGAGGAGAATACATTTTTTTAGAAAGTCACAAGAAAACACGTGGACTTACGTGCAACTGTCCGTTCCCACTGCAGTTGTGTTAGTGTTTGCATGACTGTGGTGTGGTGTTTCAGTGAACTAAGTTGTGCTGCGAAAAGTATTTCTTCATTATTTTCTGCATCAAATAGGACGAACAACAGAGAAGAGACAGAAATAACAGGACTGCGCACTGACTAGCAAGTGAAGTTGTATTGATTGGAACAAGGCACTTTTAAAGGCAACAGGCTCTCTACCCGCTCATGCTCATAGATATAGCATATCATCACTGCCATATATTTATCTGACAAAGACAATTCTCTACCAAGGTAACGGAAAACCGAGTAACCTACAGTGAACTTAGTAACCGGGTAACTTTGTCCTTTGCGCTGTAGAAATAATGAACGAATTACCAACTCGCTTAACTTACTGTTCTTCAAAAGCTTTCCGTTAGTAATGATATATTTGTGCTACGTATACGTAAACACCATGTCCTTGTTGTACAGGGCCATGGGAGAGTTAGTAGAGAGCTAGCACGCAGTGAGCACTGAAGAAGTGCCACATATTGTAAAGAGTCGATCTCGGCGTAACTGCAAAGGCAGAGGAAGCCAAGAAACGTATACGAAGTTGAACCGAAATGAATTCTAGCGAGTTGTACTATCACCGAGAGACGCACCGATGTTTAGGCTGAATGGCAGAAGGCGCACACAATATTTCTTAGTCCCAGGGAAACTGAGGCCACAGACCTGACCTTCTTGGTTGGCCTCTTGACCCAGCACGTGTGTTTTTATGTATCACCATACGTGGCCGCCAAATTACTATTTGTGGGAGAGTGGTCCACTCGTCGTAGTGCCCGGGATGCTTCAAGGACAGTAGCGCTGACAATAAGGAATTTTTGGAAGAGTGATGCAGCATTGCACTAAGATAAAGTGCTATAGTGTTTGACGGGTATAGGTCATGCACTATATTCAGGTTGGGGAAGATGGGTTCCTGTTGATGTATTGGGTACCGTGTGGCGTAAGTAATACGGTCGCGTACAAGTGAATCTTCTTTGGAGGGAGTGTGGAATGGTGGGGAAGAGTATGCCACCGTCATCTGACATTTATCGTGACCGCGCCAACCCGCTAAAAGAGAAACGTTTTTTTTTTAATAAAGGTAATCGAATGCTGTCGAATACAGAGAGGAAATGCTAGCGTGCACTGCAGTTACCACATCCAGTTAGAAGAATCACTGTTTTATGAGGTTTAATACCACGTAATAAAAGAAATCACCGACGTCATTGCAGGCAGCCGGCCTAATCGGTATATGGTTGTTAGAGTAAACAGCGCTAAGTGCGGGATGTAAGGTGCTATGGTGACATGAGTACTATAAGAGAGTGTTTAATCGAGTGTAATAATAGAATTGTGTTGGAGGCTGCGCTCTAGCTGAAAAGACTTTGATCGGACGTGGAGGGTCACGGGCATCCACATGATATCGTTGAACATGTCATGCACGCGGTGATCATCAATAAGCAGGGCTTCGCACGAATACCTTCGGCAGCTTTAACAAGATGACGGCTCCTCTCCGTTTTTCTGTAATTCTTACTAGGATTTCTCGCTGCTGCCTCATAATTTGGTCCGACTAAGATGTAGCTTTCATGAATTCATCATATTTTACGCCTCTTTCTTTTCACTGAAAATGAAATACAAGAAACAGAAAGAGGGGGTCGGTTTAATACCGCCACAATGCGAAACAACATTTGAAATGACAGCTCGCGAGAAATATGTTGTTGAAGCAGCCACCAAAAATACAAGCTCTTTCTTCTTTTGGGGCGCCTAGAAGAAACGCGTATATCATGTTAGCAACCCTGCACTTCTCTTTTGTGGGAAGAGTGGGAACTTGGTAACGAAGGTTTTCATACGCGATCCCGGTTCGAATCGGGCTCTCAAACGCGACGAGATATCGAAGGCCTCGGTCTCGGGAGTCTCGACTTTTCTTACGTCGACGTGTTTTAGGTGCTAAACTATATTAACGCCCCAACGGTAGAAAAAGGCGAGGACTAAGAGAGAAAGAGAGAAAGAGAATGAAAGGTGCCCAAACCCTTTCATGAAGACACTATAAATTTGGGGCCTCTATCCCCATACGCGCTGAGAAAAAAAAATGCAGTCCGATCGTTCAATGCGCTGGGTTTGAATGCGACAGCATAAAAAATGTAGCAGAAGGCTGATCTAAAGCTATAAAAGACACGAAGGGAGCTAAAGCTTCGAGTCATGATTGAATAAAAAGAAAACAAAGTAAATGAGAAGGCGAAAGAAAGAACGCCGAGAGGGCGACGGTATTGCAGGGCTCCCGAAACCTACATCATGAACGTGGACTCTCTCTCCCACCACGGCAGAGACGCCGCACAAGAAGAAGATGAAAAAAAAAAAAAGAATCCCCGAGGTCCTCCCTTCGTCAATAGAAATAACAAGTGAAAGTCTAAAGGATTGGAGAAAATGTGAGTGAGACTGGAAGAAAAGTGAAGCGCAATGATGGAAAGAAGATCTGAAAAAAAAAGAGAACTAAATGAAGCCACGAAGAGCTAAGACCGAAGGCTTTGGTTTTGCTCTAGAGTGTGTGTCTGTACGTGTGTGCACGCGCATGCGCGTACAGTGCTCCCGTCGGCCCCGCCATCGTGAGCTCTTGCGCCACGCAGACTTTCCTTGGGACTCACGACGCGCAGGTCCCCCTGCCACCCTCAGCGATGTATGTACAGAGATATATTTTTTTACCCACCAAAAAAATATTGAGAGGGGTAGGGAGACTGGGACGCCGAGAGACGACCCGGGCAGTCACGAAATAAATTCCCGGCCTCTATAAACCCCGCAAGAATAAGGAGAGGAAGAAGAAAAAGAAGTTTGGAAAGCTGGAGCCACGGGGTTAAAAAAAAGTTTGGGTGAATCTCTAAAGGCAGGCACGAAAAAGGGTAGGAAAAGAAGCTATGAAGGGATGAAAACGTACGGGTGGAAAACGAAGCAAGTCGTTCCTGCTGCGTAAAAAAAATGAAGGTTAAAAAAAAAAAACAGCTACAAAGAGTGAATAGAAAGAGATACATCGCACGGATATAAAAAAGAAAAAAAAAGAGAGAAAGTGCATTTTCTTCTGATTCCCTTTCACCCTTTTTGCTGCTCAGTTTTCTTTTTATCCCCTTTTCGTGTTGCCAATATTTTGCTGAACCATTCTTTATAATCTCTCTCTCTCTCTCTCTACCGTTTCTGCCAGCGGGCGTCTTTCTTATGCATATATATAGCACCCTCCTCTCCGACGCAGAGTGTAGAAAACCGTGCGTTACATCGCCAAGACGTGAGGAGCGACGCTGCAGCTTCCCTGGCTTGGGAAAACGGGGGGTGACGCGTATAAACTCCACGTATCTCCGCGGAGCATGCATGTGCGGTGATACAGGAGGCGGAGGAGGACAAGGGGGTCGCGTATCTGCTGGGCTGTGCGTGCGTTTTCTGGAGGAGAAAGCCGACCGAAATCTTGGCTCGCATCGGAGAAAGATGGCTGAGAAGAAAAGGCCAAGTGGGAGACAGGGCCCGCGCTCTTTTGGAAAAGCGCTCCGACGGCGACGGGAAAAGTGATCGGTCGCTGTTTTTTTTTTTATTGCTTTGCCTCTGTGAACTATTACTTTTTGTTATGCCCGAGAGGGGCTGTTGCGTGGCATACTTGAAGCCCTACCTTTGCCTAGCCTATATTTCATCTTATTTTATATTTTTGCGGGTCCGTAGCTTAGTGACGTCTAAACAAAAAACAAAAAAAAAAAACGAAAAGAAGAAAGGGAAGAACAGCCAAGTGTCATGAAAAAAAATAAACGCGTCTTACGACAAAAAAGAAAGGAGAGAGATAAAAAAAAAAGACGAGACATTACGGGGAGGAAAAAAAACCAGCGAAGTAATACGCATTGGAAAGTGGAAGAAAGAGACAGTTTCTATGGGAATCTCTTGCGCTTCTTTCTTCCTTGTCGCTCCTAGGGGAAATGATTTGAGCGCGGAGTTATATAACCGCTTTGAAGAGGCGTCGCGGGTAAAGGAAAAAAAAAAAAAAATAAACGAAAAAGGAGCTGAAGAACCCAGTGCTGTCTCAAAGGGTGCACGATGTTACGACGTCTGAAAGGATTGATAACCTTGAACTTGGCGCGGGGAAAAAAAATAAGAAGCTTTTCGGAAGGATTTCTTTTTCTCTCCCCGCTTCGTTGGGCTGCTGTGCGCAGGTCTGCTAAGAATAAACGCGAGAAACAGGAGAAAAGGGCTAAAACGGACCGGTGCTTTGTGAATGTCTAATGTGGCACTCTACCTCGGAGCTTTATTTTCTTCCCGAGGGCCGCACCTTATGTAGTTTGAAGGCTGCCTGAATAGGTCGGAAGAAGGGCGTTCCTATATCGAACAGAGGCTGTCTTTGGCGTCAGTGACGGCGCACTTTTGAAGGTTTTGTAGCGTTGCTGTAACGAACTTGGACGGTATATGGAAGTCCGTTTCATAGTTTACTGCCAAGACGAAGCGACGAAGTGCGCATGTCACCACTGGTGTACGAGCGCATGACACCAAATTATGGATGTTGGGGATGTAAAATGTTTACGATGAAGGATGCAGGAGCACTCATAACTTTCATACCTGTTCGCTAAGCTGCATTAGCCTCATAGCCTCATAGTCAGAGAAGCCTGCGGTCACATCTTACTGGGGATGTTATCGAAGTATTACTCACGTGAACTGCACAGCGGCAAGCTTAGTGTGCGTTCTGTTCCAAAGTGTGAAAGCCCTCCATTAGGGGTCGCTTCATCGCGCAGAGAAAAACGGACGCCTTTGGTGTCATTCGATGCCTCACCTCGCTGTCGAGGGCGCTATAACACCAAACGGCGCAGAGTAATTCCTGTTTAAAGAAACTGCCATTGACGTCGTCGCCTCTATCTGCGTTCGATGCGCAAGACTCAGCTATTCCGTTATTAATTTGCCTCCTTCACCACGAATAAGCGGCAGCAGATCGAGCTCACCCTGCATGCTGCAGATGGACTGACGCGCGATTTCCGCGATCGAATCTCGAGGCCGTGACGATCGCGCTTGCGATCCCTGGCCCCGCTGCTCCTTCGATCTTGCCGCGCTGTTACGTAAGCACGAGAATCACGGCGGCCATGCGGTCACCCGCAAAACCTGCCTGCATCCCGGAATAGAGGGCGCTCGTTCTGACGGAAAATCAAGATCCATGGTGGAGATGCGACCTTCGAAAGGGTTCCACCGTGTCCAGACTTCTTTATTCTTTTGCTTGACCGCACTTATACGTACATGCAGTATGCCAGCGTCTTTTGTAGGCATTTACAAACAGTGCGCTGATTTCCTTGTATGAATCCGAAGCTCCGAAGCGAGAGATTTGTATGCGCCACAATGTTTGTGTATCGCCTACGGCAAAGATTTGCCCTGAGTATGACATATTACGGAGCACTGCGGGGGAATGTATAACGCGCATGTTCACGTGGGTGGGCATGCTCTCTATCGGCGCGTTCAGTCATTGCTGTCACTTCTCTTTCTTATCGCGGTGGTCGATCTATTCGTGTGTTCCACGAAACGAATGATCTGCACCGCGAGGCACCACGACCACGAGCATCAGTCGCATCTCTGCAGCTCCATTCCGCGTCGCGTAAGCACAGATTCGCCAGGTTGTTTTACAAATAGCATGCAGGAACGACATCTAGGATTCACAGCGGTGAGATTCTTTCAACCGTTAGGTGCTGTCTCCTAACGATACGAAAAACGCTGGCGAAGGCTCGCTTACCTTATACCAGGTGTGGACCTTCTTGTACGTTTGTGGGTCCTTTTGCATGCAACCGTGGGCAAATCGTGCACATGGAACTGAATGATTTCACGGAGAAATTACAACTTTCGCATTCGCTTGGAAGCTATTCACATACGCTTCATACGATTGTCTCGGATGTAGTACAAAGCTTTATCACCCATATATCAACTCCTTAGCCACATATTTTAACACGATCTCTTCATATATAGACGGCACCAATTAGACTTAGGTAGAACTGTTTCTCGCAGAGTTTCGTGGTGTCTCGTCACTCGAAGAAAGGTGTAACAGAGAATAGGGCATTGCCTGATCTTCATGTAAGAGATCATAGATCAAGGTGACATTGGACTATGACCAATTACCATGCTACATTGGTCATCCGGTAAGGACGCCAGACGATGTGACAATGAGTGAGTTCTACCGACTAATCTAAAGAAATAATGAGCTGTGGACGGAGCGCCCTAGCTACGAGGGCTTGAAGAAAAATTGTCACTACAGCGATGAAGTAGCCAGCGTCAGCCTCGCAAAAATATTGCAAGATACTCTACAGAAAGGTTAGAAGCTGTTTCTATGAAATTTCTGAATTGTATAGGAGGAGGAGGATAGAAAGAGAGAAGGCAGAGATGTTAACCAGAAATACGTCTGGTTGGCTACCCTACTCTGGGGGACGGGAAAGAGGGAATAGAAAGTTTAGATAGAGAGAGGAGGAGGGGGGGAGGACACGGTGAGCCCGCGTACGCACGCGGAGGGCCTGAGCAAGTCAAAAGCGTTCACATAGGCCAGTCGCCCTTAAGAAAGACAACAGTGCCGACGAGCGATGGGGATGGTCATCAAGTAGCACCTGCACGGACAATGGCCGATCGTCCAGTCGTCGCAATGCGTTAGATAATGTTTGTCTTTCCGACTGAAATCGATCGCAGTGGCACAATAAATGTTCGATGTTCTCTTCGCTGCCGCAGACGTCGCACGCAGCACTTTCGGTCATTGCAATCAAAGCAGAGTACGCCTTAGTGAAAGCCACTTCCAACCACAGCCGGTATAGAAGCGATGCCTCACGTTGGTGAAGCCCGGGTGGAGGTCGGAGTTGGAGCGCAGGTTTCAGTTCGTGTAGCCTGGTACGCCTTATATTTGGGGTGTTCCAATCTGTTAAAGAGAGCTTGCTGTATATATATACTGTACACACCCTGTGGTGGTGGTGGTGGTGGAGATGTTGAAGCAGGCGGGGTTAGCCTGGCATACATAGCCGGCAATTGTTCTGCCTGATCTTCCTTTGAGTTGAGATCAGGGGTGTGTGACCAGGTGTCGATGAGCCCCGTGACTCGCAGGAAGGCAATCAGCAGTCGTTGCGCTCTCTTCCTGATTGCCGCGGGCCCTCTGGGGAAAACGACGTCTTCAAAGGTCCTGTGCCTAAGACCGATTTTTTACAGGCTGTCGACCATTGCTTTTCTTTCTGTGTCAAACTGCAGGCATAGCCAAATGAAATGTTCGATGTCGCCAATGTCACCACAGAAGGCACACAGCGGGGAAGCGCAAAGCCCAGTCTTGAATAACCAAGCTGGGGTGTACGCGGAGTCGGTTCTGATGCGGTACAATAGCGTCGCTTCTTCACGAGTAAATCCATGAGTCATACAGGCTTCGTGTGGAGTCTTGTGGATCACCCTAAAGTGAAAGCGGACTCATATCACGCGTGGTATAATTTCAGGGACTAATGTATATGTATATGCTTTCAGCAAACAACTAAAACAGAAACCTCTGACCTGGTTACCGAGTCCTGGCTTTAGACGACATACGGACTTAATATATAGCCAAAATGACTCTCTATAACTCCATATGCGACTAAAATAAGGAAAAATACAACTCTGTAAGAATGCACAGAAGTTGACAAGAAATTTGTAAAACATATGAGATAAATTCTTTTCTAAAAGGCGTTGCAGAGCACGGCTAGATATGACACTTCAAAATGCGGAAAACGAGTTGGAAGGAAAAGCTGATATCACAATGTTGAACTCGAACCAGCTTCTCAATTTGTGCAGTTGTATAGTTGCAATTACTGATGATTTGATTGGTGAAAAAAAAAGTCGCAAATAAAATTAATGCTTATTTCAAAGCCGGATGCCTCTTTAGTCTGGTTTGGTCTAGGGGTTGTTATCAAAGGAAGCAAGTAGGTGAGTATAGGTCACTGTCTATATAGAGAGCTGGTTAAAGAAAGAGATGACTTCATTCTCTTGGGTGAAAGCGTACAATTCCAGAACTATGCGCTTCCACTTTAGTTGATATTGTTTTTTTAAAGAGAAATACACAAGGTTGAGTTGTTTTGTTGCATTGATGACTGAAGGATTTACATTCCTAAAGTAGGCGGCGAATGACTGGTCGGAAGCCAATCAATCGCATTGATAAAGAAAAGGAATCGCTGACGGTATATTAATGCGGCCGCATGACACCAACGTAATAAGGCACAGAGGAAAAAGATTGCTATTTCTCTCTGACGAATACGTTGCTTTCATTATGCCCAAAAATACTCATTTCCCTCCGAGCTGTTGTCATAATGACGAATATCTAAAGATTTCTTATCGAGAAACTGGGTGCACATCTCGTAGCTAAAAAAACATGAAAAGAAGTATAAACATAAATAAGCTGTTGTATTTGTCCCTTATAAACAGTGGCTTGCGCGGCTGCGTCGGAATCTTGAACTGGGACTAATCCTCCGAAAGCAGGCTTGTTTGATGTCACCATAGCAGTCCTGTTGGCATCGTATCAGAACATGCGCTTCCATGTAACAAGCTTTGCAGCGTCCGCATACTTCGAGCAGATAGTAGATGAGGGGGCAGCAACTGCCGAACCTTGTTCGGCCGCATTTCTGATCAGCGAGCATGCCACAGTTCGTCCATAAAATAACCGGCAGAAAAAGGAATTAGCCCCGCCGCTATCTCCGCGTGTCTTTTTCCGTGCCACATTCTGCCGAATTCCCCGAGCACCGAATCATGATCTACCGTTCGGAGACGAGACAAGCGTGCTGGCTCGCGCCGCGGAGAGACGGTGTGTTTGAGATCCAATGCGGACAACGATGGTTGCCTTCCCATTTGTTTCACTCGGTCGACGGTGGAATTGAACGCACTGTCCTTGTATTGCAGTGCACGCGTATGATGGCTATCTTAGCGCAGCTTCTGCGATCCCGCATCGAAGAAGCCTCTTCTTCTTCATCTTTTGTTTCGTGCACATTCTTCGTTCGCGCACGCCAAGTTCCGCTGATGGCATCTCTTCCAACGCCCTGTGGGGCTCTCGAGAGATGCGCACAATTTCCGCCTCTAATCTCTTCCTGGTGCTAACACAGAGCGTCGACAGCATACAAAGTTTGTTGGCGATGTGCATATATAGCTCTATTTTTTTTTCTTCTTCCAACTGCGTAATGTCTTCTTAAATGATTAATTTCTCTATAGTAGTCGTTGGGTTCCAGCGAGCTGCAGTGCTTTCTTGTGTAGGTTTGAGAGATATATCAACACTTGCAACCTATCGATGAGTTCTGCTGGGGCCGCTTGGCGCTGCTGATAAAACTTGGAATTGTTAGGTTTGCATTGCGGCCTCATTATTTCTGCATGCGCGTCTCTTGTTTTTAGAGCGAAGCTGTTAAGGGCTAGTTAACAGTGTAGACAGACAGACAGACAGACAAAGAACTTTAATGAAGGTCCTGAGAAGCTCCGTTGTCCCCCTTCTCAGGGAGGCGACGAAGCCGCGGGCCGCACCCACGTTGGTACGGGGAAACCGAGCTCTAGCGCCATCTGCGTGGTGGTTTCCCGTCAGTTGTGCCTTAGCACAGGTGTCACAACGCATGATTAACATGGCTGATAGGTCATGACATCAATAATATCACATGCTCGTCAGTTACGTCACGATTAGCGATAATAAAATCACGTGTGGTGCATATCCGCATTGGATATGCGGGTATGAGCCAGGGACAAGAAAGAAAGAAATGAAAGAAAGAGAAAAAGAAAGGAAAAAGGGAGGAAGGAAGGGGGTAAAGAAAGAAAGAAAGAAAGAAAGAAAGAAAGAAAGAAAGAAAGAAAGAAAGAAAGAAAGAAAGAAAGAAAGAAAGAAAGAAAGAAGGTAAGAAAGAAATCACGTGTGGCTCATACCCGCGTTGGATATGTGGGTATGAGCCGCCGAGAGCAGGAGTGGGAGAGATCTCACAGGATCCTGACGCTGATGTGTAGTGTGCCGCGGCTATGAACGTTGTGGCTCATACGCTAGTCTATGACGATGGGGCGGACTTCGCGCAGCAAATGCACTACTTGGCCATCGCGCTGGGCGAAAACAAGGCGCCGGTGTCTTTGCTTTTTGACAAACATGCTGAAGACGCTCAATATAATCAGTAATGATAATATATAAATTCACTATAGCAATATTCACCACAGCAGACCCACCATAGTCACAGCTTCGCTGGCTTCCATCTTCACAGTAGTGGAAGGGCTCTGAATTTTTTTATTTTGTTGGGTATAGGACGGTTGGCGACGTTTACACATTTTCTTTCAGCTTTCATACACATCAGCGAAGGCAAAGATAGAAACGTTCTTTATTGGATGCTGGAAATGTTTGCCTGGTCGTACGCTTAGCACGCTACGCCAAATGGCAGGTATTAGTAGGTAAGTATGGATTGTCGGGTCAGAGCCAGTGTATCTTCAAAAAGCTAAGAGCGCTTTAACCGCGTGCCAAGCGCTACCAGAGCAGCTCCAAAACCCAAGTACATGGTGCAAAGAAGCTTCTATGTAAATTTAGAGCATATTGTAGAGTAGCCTTTGAGGCCACAAAGCACGTGCAGATGATCCAAACATTATTCAAGTCATATCACACTGCAGTTTGCTGAAGGGAGCTTCGCGGAAATGAAGAAAGATTCGTGCACTGCTAGAGAGAGAGAGAGAGAGAGAGAGAGCGAAAGGAAAAGGAAAGACGGGCAGATTAACCAGAGATAATCTCGGGTTGGCTATCCTGTACCATTTGGGGGGGGGGGGGGAGAGGGGAAAGGGATGCGGTAGGTGAGAGAGGGTCTTACTGTGCTGGCAAGGTTGATTCTCACGTCTAGACATTTAGTTTAAATGACTTCTAAAAGGCCTTCAGCTAACACTTGCACTCTGAACTGTGTCATGCAATCGTCAATTCTCTTGCATTTTAACATTTAAATGATCGAAAGTTGGGTATCAGCTCGCAAGGCTAGCTACAAGTACTCTGAGGGGAACTGGACTGCAATTTTTTCAAAGAGAGAATTGATTGTAAGCTTGCACGTGTAGTCCAGCGCTTCGGACAATGCGTCGACAACTTTTTATTAATTGTTCGCATTCGGTGATCGTTATTCGCAACATAGTAATCGACCTCTCGCTCATGGCGCTTGATTAGCTGACAACAGGAGAATGGAATTAGTGTCATGAAATCTTTACCAAACACGGCACGAAACTTTAAATGTCGACAGCGGCGAGAGAAATGGTTGTACAAGGACGCAAAGCTATACTCCAAACATTATCTCAATACGCGGAAACGTGGGGGCAATCAATAACGCGCCGCGAGACAACTGTGTCTCTAACCTTGCGCGAATTATCGTCGGCTCAATAAATACGACCTTCTTAGTCTCAGATAAGAAACACGTGTTTTGCTGTAGCAAATCGTGCACAGACACAGAGGGCGGCCGCTTCCTTGAATGTCAGCTCGGAGGAGAACTATCGGAGCGAGAATTATTAATGATAGGTTGTTTTTGGACACACGAACAGGTATACGAAGTATTTTCTTTCTTAGCAACACGGTTGCAACCTTTTCTTTTTTTTTCTTGCGGCATAACTATATACGCTTATTTTTCGTCCTTCCTATCACGGGTGCATGGACAAGGAATGACTCGCTTGGCCACTCGCGTATTCGCGAACGGATTTTTTTTCCTTTTTTTATATGTATACAGTTCCGCGGGCAGCCGTCATTTCGCATAATGTAGTTTCGGCGTTACATTTCTCTCGGCATATGGCGCCCCGCTGTGAAGGAGGCCGATATAAATCTTTCCGAAGGAAAATATGATCTCCGCGTGGTTGCGGTTAACTCGGCGATAGGCAAGTCGCTAGAAAGAAACAAAGAAAGTAAGAAAAAAATATGCTGTAGCAGCTTTGAGTTCTTTTGGGCAGAAGGTTTCGCGATGCAAAAGGCGCTTCTTTGACTTCGAATTCGTTTACGTGATTAAACGACTGGTTATATTCGTACGTACGCCTGCGCCTCGCTTGCATGTCGAACATCTGGTAAAAGTAATGGCGCCGGCATCTATACTTCTTCACGGGCAGCATTTCTTGTTTCTTTCGCCGGTTTCGGCTGGATTTTTTATCCCGACCTTTCGTTAATAGTTTGCTTTGGCGTTGCATTGGTGAGTGTATGCGCTCGTGGCGTTACTAAGGGAGAGTGTCTCATTTTGACTCGGAAATATATGGCCGCGACTGCAGAGCACTGATGTCGGCGCTTTGATGCTCGATACGGCATCGTTTTCGGAGAGACGCGAAGTGATCATCTTGCTTTTCTTTTTTTCGTTATTCTTAGATTTCGCGCAGCCGACCTGGCTGTGCGACCTTCTAGCTCCGTTGTTGCGTTTTTCTTGAGATGTCGAAGAAAACCTTGCGTTACGCTTATCTGCTGCGTTGAGCTTGACGTGGGCGAACCGGTGGAGTTGTGAAAGTTTTGGATTTCATTTTTGAAAGTCAAGTGGAACCAGCTTCGGTGGCTCAGGATCTGTGGAGTTTTCCTTCTGCACGCGAGGTCGTGGGTTCGAATCTGACTTTTCGTTGTGCGCCCCAAGAATCATAGAGTTCTTACTGCGGCACTCCATAACTGGCTTAGTCACGGCTCAGGCCTGCCGTTAGGTTGTTCAAATAGTGGACTGTTTGGGGAGGTGTTCGGACATGTTTCGCTGTGCCGAATAACGTGAGTGCTGGACATCTCAACATGCATGCTGTTGCTCCGATTGTTCCGATTGTGTCTGATACTTTGGGCAGCTGAACATGAGAATCTTTATGGAAAGCGAAAAATGGGTTTGATACGAGTGGTTATTAATGTGTTCTCCTTCCTGTGACAGCACGGACATCGCATCGGATTAATGAGAAGGTGTCGCTAAATGGTAGGTACAGTGTTTAGTATCTCGTATACCCAATACAGAATTCATAGAAGCTGCTTATAGCAAACGCCATTGAGTATAACAGGAACATCTTGTTGGGCTAGTCGGATCATCTATATGGTAAAACACTTGCATACATACTTTCTCGTTTGTACTGTGCATATATGTCTAGAAAAAAACGTTCTATTGGTTTTACGTGCCACAACCACGATTTGATTATAAGGAACGCCGTAGTGGGGGCGGGGCGGCTTCGAAATAACTTTGACCACCTAGGGTTTTTTTTTTTTTTTAACATGGACCTAATTATACGTACGCGAACGTTCTTGCACTTTCCCCCTTGAAAATGCGGCTGTCGCGGCCCGGAGTGAAGCCCCGACCTCGAGCTTCAGAAGCGTAACGTCATAGCCATGGGGCTCCTGCGGTGGGTATGTGCCCCTGTGTTGTATTAATTCGCATGATGAACGCTTCTTGAAGTGTATTATCAATGTACATTACATGGTCACTGATAACACAACCTTCTATTTTTGACACTTCAAAATCTCGGACTTTGACGTCGAGAAAATCGCCAAGCATCTAGTTTTGAGGCTCTGCAGTACGCTACCTCCCCTGTACTCTTGTCTCTTGATGTCAAACACGCCGGAAATGGGCGGTTACGTCAGCAGTCGAAGGAACAGGGGCGCATACTATAAGTTCAAGCCCGGGCTGTAGACTTAATCAAAACGACTCTGTTTCTGCGGTCGCGGCAGCTGGAAAGGCTCGTCTCAACGTTGACTCAAATTGGCGCTGTCAGGAAACTGTAATTGGTTGTGTCATACATCATCAGTGTCCTGACCCCGACTGCCATAGATGTCTTATTGTTTTACGGCCCTGAAGCACAAAGACGGCGCATCGTCAAAGGCGGTCAAAGAACGGTCTAATGAGGAGGCTAGTTCAGATTCGTTCAACACAACACAAGCAAAAAAAGAGAAAAAAAATGCATTGAATTGCCGCGGTGCAGCGTCAATAAGGGCGAGTTTCTTGGAGAACTGGGAGCGTACGTAAGCACTGAGTGGATGCAAACAGTAAAATTAAGTGATAAGAAGAAGGCAAATGAGGACTGCATGCATGGCCATAAATTACACCCTAGCGTGCACGCGTTTCACGTCTGCCGCTTTTCCTCCCCTCTTCGTGCAGTATCCAACACTTCGATGGCGCGTCAAGGCCTGACTTGTGAGACAGATGCACCTGCCGAACGCTGGCAGATAAATCCCCGCAGATCTCGCTGCACGACACGAACGAATGAAAGAACGCCAAGCAGTCCGAACCTGCGAGGGGTCAATCTGGCGGCAATTACACATATGCGGCTTAGCACAACAACTTTTCGGGATCCGCGGGAGAACAGATGCTTGTTTCTGACGGAGGCGGCATGGGTTTCTGAAGGAGGTCGACTGCGCGTTCTCCGCCTGATGATAGCCTAGTAATCTCTCATTGCTAACTTATCATAAAGCGGAACGGAGAGGTTTCCTGGAGGGATGGCAGCGGCAATTGATGGTTTCAATCGCACTTCAAGAATTGAAATTTTTATTCTATAGAAGAGAGAGGGAGAGAGAAAGAAGAGGAAAGGCAGGGAGGTCAACCAAAGTACAGCATCTGGTGCCGAGATATATCGTCAATGCAAGAAACAAGGAGCAAGCCTAATTAAACAAATGCCGAGAGAATGTTTGTACCACCCGCCGCGGTGGCTCGGTAAGCAAAGGCGTTGCGCTGCTGAGCACGTGGTCGCGGGATCGAATCCCGGCCGCGGCGGCCGCATTTCGATGGAGGCGAAATGCAAAAACGCCCGTGTTCTTGCGCTGTAGTGCACGTTAAAGAACCCCAGGTAGCCAAAATTAATCCGGAGCCCTCCACTACAGCGTGCCTCATAATCAGAACTGGTTTTGGCACGTAAAACCCCAGAAAGAAGAATGTTTGTGCCAGCTTGTTCTCCTCTGATTTTTATCAAGATGAATCAAACAGCCCAGCAAGACGTGTTACCAAACGCCGAAATGCTGGTCACTATATGCTCGGCGCTTACCTTAATGGAAGAGGCTTTCCTTGCGCGCAGTGTGCTTTATCGCTCTCCCTGCATACTGAGGTAAAGAGGACTGCAAAGGTATACAGAGTGCATGCTGAAAGCTTACGCGCGCTTTTATCTCGATTAAACTGAATACAGTGAAAGTTTTAGAGGAAATTCTTGCTTCTCCCTGCCACATTACCAATTCGGTGGCCGTACAGCTGCACACTTTTCATTTTTATCCCATTGGGCCTACATTTTGCGTGTTTTGACGCATACACAACGCGAAATGCTAAATACAAAGCATTATAGCTGCAGTTTGGTGCTCCTCTACTTCACAACAGAAGCAACGTGCTATCTTACGTTAAAGGCAGAAACTCAAACTTTCAATAATCCACTACTACGGTACGAAACTGCATTTGGGGTATTGATCGTCTGACGCTGGTATTTTAGTCTCAAACGGATAGGCTCGTTGTATATCATATATCTCCCCTTATAACGTGAAAGTAACTCATATGTTTGAAAACCGGTCCATCTGATACATGTTCAAGTGCAAGTATGAACTATAACAGGATGCGCAACCCACAAATCCGCATTTGTGTGTTGCGCTCCGCGGTGCTAAAGTGCATGTGACACCCCCAAACACGAGAGTACGATTCGAATCTCCGGGCTCATGCGCTTCTTGTTCTAAGTTGTAGGATCAATTATTTGGCAAGCATATTTTTGTACACTTCGTTATACGTTGTTGGGACGGGCGTCTCTTCTCAACTAAATTTTCAAATGCTTTGATGCAGTGCCATTCTCTATATTGTCCCGTCTTAAGCAGCAAACGTCTATAGAGATATGCGGCCGCGCGCGGTGTTATTTGCTCGTTCCCGAAAATATCGCTCCATTTTCGCTTCGCGTTTTCACAGCTTCTCAACATCTGCACGCTGTCGCCGGCGTCATCAGCGACGTCGAGTTAATCGTGAGAAACCGGAACTTGGTCTTGCGTGTTACGAGAGAAAGTTGGCCGCCCGTCGTTTAGGCCACGGAAGGCAAAGCCGCCGGGAAAAGAAAAACGCAGGAAGCTATAACCTAAAATACAATACGAGAGGGTACGCAGTTTTGCACGTGTCCTTGCAAGAAAAAAAAGCATAGCGAAAAAAAAAAACTGCGACATAGCGGCTGCAGTTTTTTCTATGTCTCAGAGAGAGAGAGAAAAAAAATAAGCCAAGGAAAATACGAAGAAGGGTGCGTGACGTACGTCTGGCGGATCCACCACCCTCCACGGTGAAACGCCAGGTGCTCCTTCGGCAGTCGCGTCTCTCTCGCTAGTGCTCGGGACGCACCCTCACCTCCTCTGCCCCATCATCGCACAAAGCTTTCCTCGTCTGTACTAGCAGCAGCAGCAGCACCAACACCACCAGCAGCTCCAAGACGAAACACTCGCCGAAAAGGAGAGTGTTCACCGGCAAACCCCTTTTGGTAACCTCCGCTCTAGAATGCCGATCCTTGGCCCAAAGGCCTGCATGCATTTCGTGAAAGTTTCCGCAACGGAGTAGTGCGAGATATAACAGGAACAAGAAAGCAGGAAGAGAGAATGTGAAACGGCAGACAGTGGAGGAGAGCTCGATCTCTTTTCTCTACATATCCCCCAAGTTCGACACCGCATGCGTTGCCGTCGCTGCCGCCGACGTTGCCACCAAAGTATATTGTGCGCCCCAGTCGTGTCTCGCACCTACGCATGGATGGGGTGGCGCGGATTTCGAGACGGAGGAGCGAACGGTCTCGTTCGTCGACGTCTCCGGACCCTTCGCGCACCGTCTGGCGTGCGTGCGCCTTTGGCTCTCGCGGTGCCGGGTCTTAGAAAAAAATAAAGAAGAAAAAAGGTTTACGTTGCGAGTGAAGACTGAAAGTGGTGGAAGGGGTGGGGCCCAAGGGGTTTTCGGAGGTGAAGGTGAACGCCGGAACATCGTTTTTGCGTTTTTTCTTCCGAGATACCGCAGCGACGGCTCTTGGTTATGCTAGCATACAAAGACAACGTTTCGCCTTCCGCTTAAGGGGGACCCAAAGACCGAGCGAACTAACCCTCCTTCCGAACCTTTGTTGTTAGGGCTACCCCCCTCCCCAGAAGAAGAGAGAGAGAGAGAAAAAAAGAAGAAGACCCCCGCCGATGCCTGTCGCGCGAGCTTTCCCCCGAGCCTCTCCGTCACCCCTTTTCTTCGTCGGAGCTCTTACATAACGCCGTGTGGCCGTGAACTTTAGCTTTAGAAATCTGGGTTCGGGCCTCCTGGCGATAGATCCAAGGTTTTATATAATCTCCGCTCGGCTCACTCTTACCGAGGCGTATCTTTTTTCTTCTTCTTCTTCTTCTTCTTCTTCTGCACCGGTCTTGTGCTCGATGCAGACGACGCTGCCGCGCCTCTCTTGAGTTTCGCTGCATTTTGCGTACGTTTTCCAAGTCGCCGCTGTCTTGGGTTCCTTATCTATTTTTTTTGACACGCCATTTTTTCTTTCTACGTTCCCGCTCAATCCGCGCAGGTTGAGCATATGGTTCGCGAAAAAAACTGACTTCGTTCATGCATGAAAAAACGGTGGGGCAATCGGCGTATACTCAATGCACCACGGATCAGTCGCCCTTCTTTATCAAAATTTTTTTTCACTGATTCTGTCCCTGCTCGGTCGTTTTTTTTTCCACGTCTCACCCTTTTCCTCCCAAGTAGCGATCGGAGAATCGCTAGTGTCCCGAACCTTATACTTGGAAGAAAAACGTTAAGGAAGGTGACACCGAGCTCGACCTGAAGACTGCAACGCGATCTCTACAGTTGGTGTTACATAATTCACTGAAACCCTGTTGCGTAACGCTGGGAATGGAGGAAACGCGGTCAGGTATACGCCGTCGTCTCGTTCCGTATACATTTCGGAGAATTGGGAAAAAAACTTGCCAGCTGTCGCTATAGCGTGGCACTCTTGGGCGGCGTGTAGTTCTGGTTCAGGTGAAACCTCTGGTTCAGGAACCGAAGCCTTTAATCCGTGACATCAAGTGGAAACATCCTGGTCGATCACAGCACACTCTGTTGTGGATATGAAGACGACGGACATTCTGAACCCTCAACAGCCATGATACATTGCAGTCCGTTTCCTGGAAATGGGCAAAACATTTCTTTGTCTTTATATATAGGTCACTAGCGTACAAAAACGATAATAATGGCATCAGTTATGATGAGAAAAAAATATAGTGTGTTATAACATGCTATCGGAAGTTAACAGTGGAAATAACTTATGGTCACAAAGCGAAATGACTGCGAAAGATTTGTGCATTCAATACATTACATTTAGAAAAAGAATTGTTGCCTGAAGCAACCTAGAGAACACATACGAAAAACGCGCAATTACTTCATTCTCGCCGGATGTCAAGTGCGTCGCTGGATTTCAGCTTCAGGGGAAAAGGATCTTAGCGCTTTGAGACGGTATTTCTCAGGACACTCTCGCGAGACAGGAAGTTCAAGAAGGTTTTACTCGCGGTTCCTGGCTGCCAGAAAAAACAACTGCTTTTCACGAAAAAGCACACAAAGTGGAATAGGTTTGTTCATGACGCAGAAACATCGCTCACTGGGGCGAAAATGAGATTCCAAACATTTCGTTTAATTTTTTATTTGATCTCAACAAAAGCATTGCATACCAGAAAAAAAAAAAAATTTGGCCCAAGAGCCGAAGCTAGTGGAGGCCCATGATCACGCGCAAATTGGTAACACAGCGGTAACTGGCAAATAAATTAAAGCTTTCGCGTAAGGTCTCACGGAGTATGTGTGTAAAAACGCATGGTACATCAATTGCAGTTATCAGCAGTGGTCGTTCTAACTATGGTAGCTTCCTGCAAAGTTATTAACGGACAAACGGACAAAAAAAAAGGAAACACAGACAAAGACTTAGCACCCGTCCTTGTCCTTTTTGTGTTCCTTTTGTTTCCACTCATTAAATTGCGCTAAGCTAGCATAGTTAGCTTAGAGACCAACTAGCCCATCAGTCAGTCCTCCTGCAATGGCCGAGAAGTGGTCGAGCGGTGGTCGAACAAGGAAGGTTGCATCCTGGAACCAACGTTTTGTTGTCAAAACGTATTCGTCTTTGTGAGGGCGTTGAAGAAGGCAAGTCCCTTTGTCGAAAGGTGGGATGCCGGAGGAACCTTCTCTTCCTTGACCAATGTTTATCACTTCAGAGGTCTTAACCTTCCCGTTAACCTCTGTCTTCTTTTGATACCAATTATAACAGCGGCCACGCAAGGTGCGTTTTCGTCATGTTTTGCATTAAGGACGCAAGAGAGCGCCCTCCTGTTGACTACGTTTGTTCCACGAGAAGAGCGAATAGGCAACGCGTAAATTCCATTTCTGCGCACATTTACCAGATCTTGGCGAGTGCGTCGTAAAGAATGAGTCGGCAATTAGTATCACCTCTAATTGTTTCTATCTTCCGTCTAGTATTGCGGCTCTTACAAAAAAAAAAAAAAACAATGAATCAAAATAAACTAGCCTTGACAGTTACCTTATTAACGTAACAAGCAAATTGCAGACGGCTGCTATTTCTCAATGCTTTGCAAGTGATGTGTTAAATTAGAGCCCATTCACGTCGGTACGTGAATGATGTCGTCCTACTTGGACTCTTCTCTGATTATTTGTTATTATTGGTAGGAAACGCGCTGATATATTCATGCGGATTTTTATACTGTGCAGCTTAATGAGTGAGAGAAGCGAAAACACAAACACCTATGAGAGGTCGAAGATCTCTAGTAATTCATAAGTCGATATGGGAGCTGTACTACAGTCACAATGCGTTCTAGCAGTCACTGTAAAAGTAACACTATACTGAAAGCTTAAATATATATTCCTGAACATTTTGTTCAAGATCATATTGTATCATCATCATCAGCCTATATTTATGTCCACTGCAGGACGAAGGCCTCTCCCTGTGTCGGAGTCATGAGGAAGGTAGTGGCCGAATACTGCACCATGCAGGGAGGCCAATTCCTGTTCTGGTGAGGGAGTGACTTTGATGAAGCTTAGTAGGCCTTCCTAGTTTGGTTGCACCTGAACTAGTATAGCCCCACTAGCTCTCGGCAATATATTTTTCTTGCCGGTGTCAGGCACCACTCCATGCCTGAAAATGTGGTGGACTGGAGTAGGATTCGAACTTACGACCTTCAGATTTGAAGCCGGGTATTCTACCTCTGCTCCACGCCACCGTTTGTATTGTATACCGGGTGTTTATTTATTTATTTTTTTCAGACCAATACGAACTTTTTTGAAAATCGCCTGTGGCAGATAGCATAATTCCAGACCTTCAGAAGGATTACTCAAAAGCGCGGTATTTACATGCACGAGGAATCTAAATGCATAATGGACTAATGAAAAAAAATATCTAATAGAGTTTTAACTCATTAATTTACAGCACTTGTTGTAATTTATGAGTTGTAGCCATTGAGTTCGCAAAGCGTATCCACTTGGAATGAATTTTCATGATGACACCTGTTTCGAGACATTCATTCTTTAAGTGTGCGACGAAATACATGTGTTCTAGCTATTTGTGCTTCACTGCATAAAACTGCATCTTGTTTAAAAAGTAAGTGGAACAACAGCGCATCTTTACCGCAGGTTTTATGCCCCACATTTCAAAATCGGTGCCATACTCAGGTATCGTTTCAAGTAGACATGCCTTGGAAACTCAGCGTCTATAATTCGTAAATCCCAATATGTGCCGTAAAGTATTTAGTTGGAAACTTGATTAGTATTTTGTTAGTAACTTCCCACAAGTAATGTCCGCCTTTTCAAGCAATCCATGCTCCAGGACTAATATTATGCTATCTGCCACAAGCGATCTTTAAAAATTGCATACGACCCCGTATATTTTATTAGCACGAAACGGTGGCATGCGTTTATCAATGCAACTACCAGCATAGAATAAGAACTGTCAGCGAAAATGCGCATGCTTACTATTGCTGACGGTGTTCTTTTTTCTTTTCTTTTCTCGGGCTTCTCGGTATTGTAGAAGTACAATGATGCGCGGGCCTCGCAACTGTAAAACTACGTAGCGAACAATCACATGGGTGCATAAAGAAACATTGCTACGGGCATTATAGATAAATGTTGGCGTAAGTAAACAAAGTAAAAAAAAAATATAAGACCCTAAGATCATTTTTGGGGGTTAAAGTAAACAAAATTCTAATCTGACAGAAGCCGGCGTCTAGGCGCCAAGAATGCTGACTGAAATTGCCCCAAATGACATCGGATCGCACAGGTCATTACGCTTAGAGAAGTGGCCACCACGAGCCCTGTAAAAATGGTTTTATAGTTCTGAAAAAAAAAAGATTACTGAGGAAAGTGGCATTTCTGGGCGCTATCCACGTATGTACTGCATACATACACCCTACAATGCTCCTGTGTAACAATGTCTAGGTGAAGCAGCGTTCTGTTTTGTACGAGGGTTCTTTATTTGTACTGTCGCTTTGCGTATTAAGTGGTAGTGTGGTTTTTGTTCTCACTGTTGCTTTGAGTGTTTCTTTATAACGTTGTGTAGCATGTTATGTTGTACTGTCACTGTCCGTGAATTCACTGCTACACCCTCCACGAGAACATTTGTGGACAGCGCAACAAGCAAAATTTTTAACCCTTGGGCTACAACCTTTTTTATTAACCCTATGTACGTAAGGGTATTAGATTATATCTGTGAACTACACTACATGTTCATGTGATCAATTGTTGTCGATCAATCAGTGTTGTCACTATAGAGCCCATGTTTGGACAAGGAAAGTTTTCTTCGTCAGGTCAAGACAAGTCCTCTTGTCGAAACGTTGGCGCTAGCGACATTTCTTTTTGGAACACAGTTAATCAATTCAATCCTCCATGTTCCTGCCGACTTCTCTCTTGTTCGTGATTACTATCTCTCTCTTGTTATGGATTATAATATAGTAGCCGCCAATGCAATGTAGTAACCACCAACATCTCCTATTTTATCATGCCTACAAGATAATGTATAGTTACTGCTGCTTAGTCTACAAAGACGCGATACTCGTCAGATGCAGGAGCGTCAAGCAATACGCGATTTTAAAGCTTACGGACGTGACTATCAGTCGTCACACTGCTTACTGAAACGTTAAAAAGTAAACAACTGAGGCAAGTTTTCCTGTCCGGGGCAAAATTTTCCCTCTCTTCCCAATAAACTGTCCACTATAGAAATCAGCAAGTCTGCTAAAAATGCAGCCACAGGAACCAAACTGAGACCATGTGACGGGCGTGCTCCCGGGGAACAAATTGAATATTACGCGACCGACGCGCAAATAGAGACTCGACTTCTTTTTCCGTCGGCGTCCCGTGGTTGTTTGCCAAGGTTGCTTTAGAAGATTAAAAAGAAAGAAACGATTTTTCGGCTGACTGAGTCAACATCGTACCCGCCGGGAGCCGCGAAGATGAGGCTCGTGAAGCACTTCCCCCGCGTCCTCTCATTCGATTTAGACAGGCTTCGCGGGACGCATATACTCGTGTGAAAAGCGGTTGCCCAGTCTTTGCTCTGCGGACTGTGAAAAAGAGTGTAAACAGGCGGTCGCCGACTGAAGCCGTGGCTCCGAAACGACTTTAAAGGGGGAGCGCGCGAGAGGGGATGTGTCGGGGTAAACGGAATTCGAAATTTGCCGAAAGGCCCACAAAATGTTTGGAGCGCCGCGGCGCGCCGCGCTACGATTCGACGGAATCGAAAACCATCGACGCCGCGTCGCCGGCGTTGGCGGTGGAGGCGGGTGGAAGGAAGGGGCCTATAGGCTCCTCCCACTGATCTATCCGAGTTTTCCGTACCTAACGGCGGGACAGAGCGCCCACAAATGAAAAGAAAAAAGCAAGTAAAGGATGGAGGGGGCGCGGAATGGGAAGAGAAAATTGGGGAAGTGTCGGGGAATCGTAAAACATTTCCGGCGCGAGCACTCTTTTTGCGGGTGCTCGTTCTGTCTGCCCCCTCCAACTCATGTTGGCGCTTGCTCATCTTTATCAGCGAGCAGTACTACAACATTACAGCCCACTTCCTCCCGCAACCCATTTATATATGTGTCCAGCTGACGTGGTGCTTCTTTTTTCCCGTTTTCCCCCCTGTATGTCCCTACCGCCCTTTCCTTTTTATGCCGGCATTCCTGTCTCTCCTTTTTTTTCTTTTGTAATTCCCGTTTCCTGCCTACGCTGCGGCTCGCTCGAAATCGATATGTAGACTCATTCCCGGAGCAGTATAAGAGGGAGGCGTTGGCGAGGCATCAAACTCTCGGTGGCTTGGGCTCAGCCCTACCCCGCACCATCCCACCCACCCACGCTCGTACTCTCTCCCTCGCTCGACATTTTCTACCTCCTCATTCACTCTTTTCTTTTTCCCCTTTTCGGGAAGGAGCTAAAAGAAAGAAAAGGTGGGAGTTGGGCGGTGGTGGCGGTGGCGCTTTTCGGGGCTCTCCCCAACTGTGGCGGACGCGGGAGTTAGGGAGAGGAGAGGCTTGAGAAAATGAAATAAAATGTCGAAAAGCAAGAATGGAAAGATAGCCAGGGTTCATGGAAGCTCTCGCCCTGAAGGAAGGCAGGAATGTGTGGTGGTCGGGAAATTAAAATGAGTGTGTTTCCAGCCAAGGGATTGGTCCGCACTGGGATGTTTTTTTGGGGAGGAAAAAGATCGGCGCGCCGTGGTAGTTTCGGGGAGCTCTCTTTTTCGTCGCGCCGCCGACTCTGGCGCGCAGTTGCTGATGCTACGCTTCTGGTGCTGCCGCAGGAACGACTCTTCAGTGCTCTGGAGGATCGACCTCCCTGGCGTGGTTATTGATTTTTTTTTCTTTGGCGGGAGGTTTTCTTTTGCTCTGAGGATCTAGAGTGCTGCCGCTTGTTTCAACGGGACGCGTTAATTCTTTCTGCGTCCCCCTGTGTCTTAATATCACTTTCCTTTTTTTTTATCAGCGATAGCTTTTTCTTTTCTTTTCCCGTTGCCACGATTCCAAAGCTTAAGGGAAGGACGGTATGGTGGCGTTCCTTTCTGCTGCGAATCTGCATTACTTGAAAGTGACGAAGAAAAATAAATCCCGAAACATTGCTGGTCTCAGAATAATAATAAGAAAACTTTGTGAAAGACGTTAGAGAATAAAGGCCGCAAATATCACGAACATTTCCAAGTCTTACGTTTTGGACTATCTTGCGTTGGCTCGCGCTTCGCCGGGCTGAATTTGTCTTGCAACCAACCATACGTTTTTTTTTTTTTGTATTGTTTTTCGCCTGCTTTGTAGCACCGTTTTCTCTTAACCTGCGTTTTGTTCAACTGTAGATTTATCTTACGACTATATCGTTTATGATATAGATTTTTTTTCTTTTCCTGCTGCGTCGTTCTGAAACTCCTCTCACCCACTCCCTAAGTGATCCTCGGGTTGGGGAGAGCTTTTCCCGAGCCATATCGGGAACAGCGGGAAAAAGCGGGGAAGGCTGGCGTATAGGGAGAGGGAAAACGGGAAAAATGGCGGGGGTGGGCTCGGGAGTTCCGAGAGGGATCACCGTTTTGCATATTCCCCCGCTCCCGCGCTATTGGCGGGCCAATCAGAGAAGCGAGGGGATCGCGTTTGAGGCCTACGCGAGCGTTTTGCGCAGAAGTGGAGAGGGTGGGGATACGGCGACGCGCCACACACTCACACGGGCCGCGTGCGTCGAAAACAATATAACGGCACCGCGTGTGGAGCCCTGCTGTCGGCTGCGTCAGGCGGGAATATTTAGACTGAGATGTAGGTCGGGGATAAAAAGACTGAGTTGTAGGCGTGGGTCTTCGTTTCTTCTTCCCTTCTAGGGATGGAGGTCTGTTGGTACTCTCCTTTCCTACCGTAATCTTTTTTTTTTCGGCGTAATTAGGTCTGTACCTTTTAATGCGTTTTTTTCTTTCTTCTCATTTTCGCTGACTGCGCGCGCGTTACTCGGCACTCGTACACTTAATGGCACCGAGGTTTTTTTATTTGTTCTAAGTGTATTTAGACTGCGTTTTGTGCCTTGTTCGGAGGGATGAAGGCGCGGAGCACGCATTAGAGGTGTTACCAATGCGAGGCGATTGAGCGCAGTTGGCCCAACACGGCGCTTTCGTGTTGCGTTATCGCACCATCGCGCACTTTTCGCTCGTGTTTTGCTGATGCTCCCCCGTTCGTCGTTCTCTGACGCTTTCTCTTTCCTCCCACTCTATTTTCGCCTCCTCACTTTTGCGGTCTTGTCGGCGCAGTTTTTAGAACAGCTTAGGTACAGCTGCCCTGTCGGCTTTGCTTACAGCTCTGGAAGGGGAAGCTTATCGTTTCGTTACCACTAATCGACATTCATTTGCTACTGCTGTCTCACTTTTCACTCTCTCTCTCTCTCTAAGGGTGACTGTGTGTCTGTTTATCTACTTGTCAAGCTTCGCCGGACGTTTCGTCGCAATGCAGCGGACGCGAAGAGACGACGCGTATATACGTTTTTGGAGGAGGGGTTTGCCCACCCCTCCCGCGGCTGTCCGCCGTGCAAATCTACAATCCTCTTTCTCTCGCTGCTAAATTCGTACACGGCATTACGAACGAACGACAACTGTAAAACCAAGAACCGCACGACGGTCGCTTCCTAACGCGAGCAATAAACGGCACCCGCGCTCCCGCCCTGCGCCTCTCGCCGTCTTTTTCAATTTTCTTCTCGCTCGCTCGCTCGTCGTATTTTTCGAGACGAAAGCCTGAATTCTTGTTTTGCTTCGGCGTTCACCGCAGCGAGCATTAACCGGGGCTTCGAACGAGTTTAGGCTAGGCGGAGATGACGCTATGGGCTCGCATGCGGGCGTGTCTGTAATTGAAGCTCTTTCTATCCCTCCCACACACACTCTTTGAGTGAGTTTCGGCGTTGTTTTTACAACATCGCCGTTTTCCACGCAGCGCACACAACAGCATCGTCGTTCGCTTCAGAGCCTTCTTGCGTTTCGCCCGTCATGTCGATGCTGTTGTTTCTCTTCCAGTTGATGCCGTGTGTATAAGCGGAGCATGCGTCAGGCGTTTTTTTTTGCGCCCACCGCATGCAGGGAACATCGGCGGTCGGTGCGCGCGGTATTATTTTAGGTCTAAATCAATTTGGCGGGGCTTCTTTAGAACGTAACCCCCCTTTCTCTTTTTCCTT
Organism: Dermacentor silvarum; assembly: GCF_013339745.2. Classification (NCBI taxonomy): domain Eukaryota; kingdom Metazoa; phylum Arthropoda; class Arachnida; order Ixodida; family Ixodidae; genus Dermacentor; species Dermacentor silvarum. Next base: position 207,924,671 of record NC_051156.1, on the reverse strand, counting down.
GTCGATCTCTCCCCCGGTCTCTATGTGGCGAAGCACGTGCTACTAGCATGTTTAGCTCTGGCACGTCGCTTCTGGGATCGAGTTCCATTGTTCTCCGACCCTACCGCGATCCTTACACGCATTTCTTACACGCGTGCGGCAGACGAACGCCAGAAGAGAGGAAAAAAATGATTTAGAATGCAGCCTATAGGAGCCGCTGGTAAGGACTAAATTAAGACGCGCCTCGCTGTTCTGCATTGTATTGTGCGTTCTTCAATTCATTCTTTTTTATTTTTCTTATGCCGCGCGCGGGCTGTCAGGGGAAGCTGTTCAGCTAAATGCCGTTCCTTCGTGCCTCCCTCGTCGGTGGATCGATGCTGGAATGAATATTAAGTGAACGCGGTGGAAAGGAAAAAGAACAAAGTGCTGCATCGCGCGAGTCGATGTTTTTGTTGTCAGACGTGCCCGCATTGTGGGATGTGGTCTTGTGTTTATAGAGGAGTGTTCGTCGGCTGTTGGCAACTCGAAAGTGCGTGTTCGAGCATGCTTGAATGCTTTGGCTACGCTTCGTGAGCCGACATAATTTGCATGCAAAACATTCGAGTTGTCTCTCCTTAAAAAGCGCGCACCTGGGGTTTCCTCCCGCGTTCGAAAATAGAAAGAAAACCTTTTCACGTGCAGTGGCAGAGAAGCGGCGTGCATACGGTGAAGGGGGCTGGTGGGAGCGGCAAGGGTGCTGTCGGGATCTCGGGAATAGCGTCTAACTGGCTGGTGTAGCATAAATATTCTAACTGAAGCAACGAAGCACGGTAAGCCCCTTCACGAGACAGGAAATAAACTTGACCACGTTGCATTCCTGCAGTTACCCTGGCAACTCTCTACTGTCTGTCTCAATAACTTGCCCTTCAAAGCAGGCTGGCTTAATTCGTTCGCGCCGTCGATTTGGCGACGCGTCGTAACCATAGCTATTTGAATTTGTCAGTTTGCAGCATCGAGTTTCTAGTAACAGTACACGAAAATCTGATGCTGGTGTGTCACACACCCCGTGAACGAGGCGCCAACGCCGGACCAAATTCCAAAGCTGACTTATCATCTTGCGAAAATAACCCCACGGGAGCAATAAGGGGCCCTCTGGGAAGCCAGAGAACGCCGGTTGTGGTCCAAAGACCGAGTCAGAGCCCAGAGTTGTCAAAACACAACAGAATATATTCTTCAAACAAGGCAGTCACATACACACGTGCACACTTAGGCTAGACACATCACAATACAATTCAGATGGGTATTAACAAAACACTGGAAAAGAATTAACGACAAGCACTAAGAGTACAACACGTAAAGTACAGAATGAATAGGAACACGAAGTGTCCTAATCGTATTCACCCGTGCTGATCTTGAGCCGGACGATCTCGGCGTAGCTCGATCGCAAATCTCGAATAAGGAACTTCTTGAGGAAATGCAGACGCTCGATGAACTCGTCGGTTAGCTTGCCGGGGATTCCCCTTTATCCGCAGACGGTCGGTCTTCACGTGACATCTCTTCACTGGCGTGGTCTGATCCCCCTTCTGATTCCCGCACGGCGCTTTTATTGCCTTCGCTGTTAGTTCTGGAACCTTTGGTCGGAGTGGTGATCCCCTAGCATGAACAAAGCCTTGGAATCTTCTAGTCATTTCTCGCGTCTTCGACCGCGGCCGTCGGAGCGTCGTCGAGGAGAGTGGTGACTCATCCGTAGGCGCACGCTCACGCTGTAGTACTCTCTCTCTCTCTCTCTCGTTACCGTCGTCTTCGCGTATCTTGTCGTAGCTTCTGGACTCCGTTGATCGCGTCGGCTGTCTGTGGCGTATGCGCTCTCTCCCTCTGTCCAAGCTGCCGCGGGGCCATGTTGTTTTTTGGCTGGCTTAAGTGATGCGCGGCGCGCACTTCGATTATGCGCTCTTTTGTGACATGCTGTCAGCTAGTATGGCTGAGACCGGCGGGCTATGCGGTATATATATATAGTTTTGCCTAACTTCGTATTTCTGACTTCGAACGCCAACAGCGATGCTTATGTTATCCTTGCATTAACATTCTTGAAGCACAACTATCGTCAAAATTTTGTTGCATAGCCATACTTTGTCGTATTTAACCTAGTTTCTACCATCAAACCGTTTTGCGAGCAATTTCGAGATGAAATAATTATTTAAATTATGAAGGAGTTGTCCATAGAGAAAGCAGGAAACTGTAAATTTAGAACAAAGCAGTGCTAAAACGGAAACTAACATATATATCGATGTGAACTGAGCACTCAATCGAGAATGAGCTTACAGTGGCCGTTTGCTTCCTATAGGTTGCTGAAAGTAACTTTCTTCGCGGCAATTGCGCACATCTCAGTCCCGGGCGATGTCAAGACGGCCTGTAAGGTGCACAATATCCCGGGAGTAGTCTGCAAGAACAGTGTAGCTGTTTTGTTTATACCCGTCCGTGGGGCTCGCAATAAAGGAATAGTCTACATCGCTTCGCCACACTTCTTTTCTTTCAGCGCGTTTTCCCCACAGTTTCAGAGCGCCAGAATGTTCATTGTTTAAGTTCTTGTTTTCGGTTAAACAATACGAGGGACATGGGCGCGACCAGTTCTTTTTGTCACCACGGCGGATGCTCTGTTTTTTAGTTGTTGACTCACAAAAGGACGCCACCGTTACGTCCTGCGCGAGATACATCTGGACATTCTTTGTTTCTATGTTTCCCCCAAGGTAGTGGTAACAGTTGGGCTTCAACGTAACGTATAGAGAGAAGGTTTACTCGGCTCAAAGTTTCATTCTTTCTGCGAGACGAAAGTGGAGGCAGCGTTCGTTGCTGCAAACAATCACGGCGCTGTTGACAAAAGTGGCACCACCGGAAACCGGCTCCGTAGCTTTGTCGTCTTGTTTTCCTTAATTTACGTTTCCTTCCTCTCACTGTCTTCCAGTATAGTGGCAACAGTGTCCAAGTGGCATGGCATCGGGCTGACCTTTGTTTTCTCACTGGACTTTACCTGTTCAAGCCACTCCCATTTTCTAGAAGACCGAAAAGGCTGGGCACGCTGAAAGAATTACATCTGTCGTTGTTTTTTCCTTCCCCTTGAATTCATGCCGCAGCCGTCTCGGCTCTTGTAAAACAAAGATTTCCATCGGTGCTTGCATGGTGTCACTAGCTACAGCTGGGAATCCGAGGTCGTCGACTTATTGCCGTCTAGCTGGTTGAACTTTTCAGAGTAACGTCACACCGTCTGAGAGCTACAGAACAACGAATCAGGATGTTGAGCGTGGATAATCAGTATGTGATGCGGAACGAAACAACGCTATAGCCATAAGAGTAGATGTGGCAAGACTGGACGACAAACAAGAACGTGGTTTCTTTCTCTCTGATTCAGTGTATTTTGTCTTTAGCACCTGGCCCTGCTTGGTACTTGCAGCAATGACTTCGCAAGTTTCTGTAGCGCTTTTCAAATATTTCATGCATCTCACCGAATAGCGCGAGAGTTTGTGCTAAAATAGTTAGTATTGTGCCAGAAGAAACCGTACGAGAAGCAACGGACGCTCTCAGCTGTCGCAGATTCACTGGGAGTCATAAAGAAATAGAATAACCTGAATGCGGTACGCGGTACTAGGCTGGGCATTCCTTTTTCAAAGTGTGGCTTTTTAATCAATATCATTGGCAGAATTTCCCGTTCTAAGACATAAAAAGCGCATTTATAAAAATTAGTCATAATTAGTCATAATATATATATATATATATATATGTATATATATATATGTATATATATATATATTAGTCATAAAAGAAGCTTCGAAACAAACAACTACTGGGCAGTGCAAGGCTGTAAAATTGAAGTTGTTGACATTCGATGACTTACGCGCCTAAAATAAATGTATGTGCGAAAAGTAGGTAATCATTGTTGGGAATCACTTGCACTCCCCGAATGTAACTATCTGCTGCACAATCATGAAACTTTGCAAACTTGCATGAAAATATACCGGCGGCGATGAACGCCGGTATATTTCCGCCCCCCTCACACAATACTCCTTCTGGAGCCTGTGAGGTATATGAAATAAATAAATAAATAAAATAAATAAATAAATAAATAAATAAATAAATAAATAAATAAATAAATAAATAAATAAATAAATAAATAAATAAATAAATATAGGCTGCTTCGCAGTGGCTTGCTTATCGCCGCTATTCTGTGTTAAAATTTCAAAGGCGTAACTGTTAGCTGGATTAGCAGGTTAGCTAGACGAGTGTCACTTACTGGTGTCCATGCCTTGCTTATGTCTTTGCAGCACGTCACTCTTCCGAAAGCTCCGTTAAATGCACCGCTTGTAAGTCGCCGCAGTTACCTATACGGAGAGGACATACTAACTTTTCACAAACTCGCTGTACCCATTTACCCCCGTATCAAATAATTTCGTCAAGATGACCAAACAGTGGCGCAGATGAAGTTCTGTTCACGACATGACTATTGTCGCAAAGCTGTATAAAAGAAGATGCGGCCCAGAGTAATTCCGTCTATTCTCAACTACGCAAAACTCGCGAGAGTTCCTTCTTTTTCTGTAGTCGACAACTTTATTTGTGTCTCTCCTTGAAATGTCTGGTGACGGCACACGAAGGATGCCTGTTGTGGAGCCTTTACGACTCCCGAACCCTCAGCAATAAAAATCCTGTATTGAACATGAAGCACCGCAGGTGTTCAGAGACAGGGTGGACACTGCAATACAAATCAGCTGCGCCTTAAGTGCAATTCGTTTATAAATGGAGAACTGGAAAGCTGCATTTCGTTCAGACATTCCAACTTGTAAACTTACTGAAGAAGGAAGCGGGCATCCTTCAAGCTGTCGCTATTTACGGCTTGCAGTTTATACCGGTATAGCCGCGCTGCGAATAGACGTCACTTCACGATGTGAACATTTAAATAGCAACCATGCGCCGGCGCCACTTCGACCTCTTCGCCGTCAGTGGAGTTTCCGGTGGCATGGGAGAAATGACAGGCGTATGGATGGACGCTTAGGATTCACCGGCAGTTGAACACCTCGCGAACGACGTGGCACTCGCTCGAACACAGCAAATGAAGTCTATACAAAAACGGACTGTATGCTGGCGGCCGCACGCATGACGGGTATAACGAAGAGCCCAACATTTCTCACTAGCCATATATGGTCTTTTACTTATACGACCAACTTATTCAATTGGCGATGCCATCTCTGACCCATCGGGCTCTTCGACAGGAGCGGCTACCGTCTGCATTCATATACACGAACATATAAACACTCATGTTTACTTCGTCAACAAGGATCCGCATAAAAGTCAGGTCGTGAACGATTGCTTTCGCTGTCAGATTTTTTTTTTTCTTTCGAATACTTCTGCTCAAGCCGGGTTTACGTATTCGTACACTCAAACCTGTCGCTGACAACACAATTCCATGCTCCTGCGGCAAACCTTGGTGGCCATATTTGGGCCCTTAAGCCATAAAACCACTACAAATTATCGTCATTGTCATCATCATCATCATTACCTAGCTGACCCCTGCACCCACGTATAGTCAATGGAGCCGGCTAAATGCAGCTGTATACACACCTGTCACTGACAATACAATTCCATGTTGCTGCGGCAAACCTTGGTGCCATATCTGTGCCCTTCAGCCATAAAACGCCTAGAGATCATCATCATCATCATCATCATCACTGCATAGCTGAGCCCTGCATCCACGTACAGTCAACGCAGCCGGCTGAATGCGGCCGTATATACACGGGACGAGGCACTGCCACGCCGTCCCTTTGAAGCCTTTTACGGCGCTTTTCTGCGCTCAACGGTGGGATCTCGCGGGACGTGCGTGATGGAGGACAGCTCTTGCTTCCGCCTGCCAGTGCCACCACCGCCACTCCGCTGTTGGCCTTCTGTCGTCGTCTGCGCGTCTCGGTGTCTGTTTACGCTCGCCTCCTCCGTGGTTCCCAAGAGCTCGTCGACTCGAGAGAAAACAGCTGCAATATGCGATCCCCCCTTTCCTCCTGATTCTCTTTTTTCTAGTTTGTCCTTAATTCTCTTCTTTCGTTCTTGCTGCGTGTTCGTAGATCTGAACGCCTATCCTTTTAAGCGCTATCTACTCGATCTGGCCTCTCGCTTCTCTCTGATTTAATATATAGCGTCGTCGTCTTTCTCCCATTTTTTTCTTCTTTCTCGTCGACCAGTTTATTAAAGACGGCGACGTCGCAGCGAGAACCACGGTTTGCGTATGGATCTTGCTGATGATGCCCCGTGCCATGCAGCGAGACCTCGGTCCCGGCCGCCGCCGCCGCCTTCCTTGCTTATTCAATCTTACTCAGTCTGCCGTACTTTGACTCTTCTTTTACTCCTGCTTCTCACTGTGCCTGTCGCTGCATTCGGGCGCCGCATTTCTTCTTTTTTTTTTTTTTTTACTACCCCAAAATTTTAGGCGAAGTGCGCAGTTGTGCTTGCGCGACGACCGCTCTTTGGCACAGTTGGCGGCGGAGGCAATTTTAGTCCTGTCCGGAACAAGGCTGCCGCACTTTTTTTTTTTTTCATCTATCCATCTTACTTCTCTTCTCGTCTACGCACATATTTTGCTTCTTTTTTCACGCGTCTCATATATTTCCAAAAAGTCAAAGGTCTAGTATCCTCTCGACACCAGACGTTATCATTTCGTCAATTTTTCTAATTTTTTTTCTTTCACTTCACTCGCACTGCGCCGAGGTTCTTAGACAACAGCTCACCCGCCCACTCAGCCCTACACCCCCCCCCCCCCCCCCCCCCCCCCCCCCGCCCTTCTTTCCAACGCATGGTTGGGTTTTTGTTTCTGCCGAACACACACACACGCTGCGTTGCGGCGTCGTTTTATCGAAGCATGTGTGAGCGTGAGATAGACGGCGAGGAGGAGGAGGAGGTCGAGGCTTTCTGGTGGCGAATGGAGTCAAACGCGGGGTTACGGTCTCGCGAGGGTCAAAGACCCCTTTCGTCGTCGCGTCGAAAAACCGGCGCAAAAGTCTCTCCAACCAAGAGAGGGGGGCAGATGAAGGGGGGTGGGTGCTGCAGCTTGCGTCGTATAGTGGGCCAAGTTAACAGTCCCCGTCACATGACTTCCGGTGCCAGTTTCACCCGCTACGCGAATCTCGCGGCGGTTCTTCTCACAGTATTTTTTTTCCATCGTTCTTTTTTTTTTCTCTATCTTTTTTTTTTCATCGCTCACTCTCTCCTGCCTTCTTTTTAATCTCCTATCTTCGCTTCGAAGTCGGCGCTAGTATACAGAGGCGCGAGAAAGGAAATAGAGAAAGGCGTATATGCGGCAGTTTGGAAGGACGATCGTGTGAGCGGTGCCTTCTCTTGTAATTATGTTCTTCTTTTTTTATTATTTCGTTCATCCGCAGTTCTTTTAGCGAGCGCCGGCATTTCGTCCTATTTGCATCACTTTATTTATATGGAAGAAGAAGCTCGCACGTAAATAAATCTGAAGCACCGCGGGAAAGGCCGTGCAGATATCGCACCGAGCGTCGAGGACGTTGACCTCGGAAATGGACAATTTCCAGCATTTTGGCCAATGTTGCCTTACTGGTGCGGCGTTTTCGTCGGAGCTTGCCGCGACTTAGTGGCAGTGTTATGCAAGTATGACTTGCGAAGAGCGCTGAATTGACCAACGCGAGATTGGTAAATCGGGGGCCGAAATTGCAAACGGCGATTTTAGTTTGTGAGTGCTCTTTCCAGTGGGTTGACCGTCTTCGCTAATGATACGTCCATCAACCGGATTGGCTGGAATTTTCTCTTACGAAAAATTCTACCGTAAGAACTTATACGTGAATACGGGCCCGAGGAGCAGCATCGTACGAGGAACGACAGAAAGCTGAGAGAGTATGTATAGGAATTGACGGTTCGAAAGGTTGGGCGTATATACATAAAAATAAGACACAGACACTAGGAGAACGAAAAGAACGGCAGATATCTTTTCTATTCTTCTTGGCCCGCCATTCACAGAAACCTCTTACCCTAGAATAGTTCGTAAGAGAAAATTGCAGCCAAAAATAATTCTGGACATGTTATCAGCGAAGGCAACTGCGCCCAATGGCAAAAAGCACTTACTAACGAGAAGTTTCCTGAATTCGGCTCCCTTGTGTTCGTGTCTTCTACGCGTGAACCTTTCATACCACCACAACCTCGCACGACATCGCGTGTGATCAGGCGTGCGGCTAGTCGTACCAGCAAGTGCACCCAATGAGTTTACAACAAGGTCCCAAAAGGTGCGAACAGTCGGAATAATAACTTTTTTCTACAAGACGCACGCCATATCACATGGTGCGTCTCACAAGCGGCATGCTTAAAGAGACAGATGCTAGCTACGACATGGCGTCTAATACGACGCGGATGGCTGTGAAAGACAGCCACGTTGAGTGGGGTTGTTGGTATAGCATAGAGCTTTCATACAAAAATTACTACAGGGAACCGTGGCGCTGCGATCGGGCAGCAACCGTGTCATTGATGAGTGCGGCACATTGATTGTCTAATATTTGTGCTTGTTGCTTCAAACGTTCTTGTGGCTTAATTATTGGGCTTAACCTAATTCCTTGAAAACATTTTCTTTTTTCTAAACGCACGAAGGCAATAGGTTTATGCGCGCATGCATAGTCATTGCTAATTGTGACATTCATAACGCGATATTCTGTTGAAGATGAGCAATTTGAAAAAGTCTCGAAGCCGTTCGAAACCATGCAGAAGGGCGAAATTTAGGCGAATCCATATATAGCCGTGCTGGCTGAACTGCTGTGCCTGAAGCACTATAGCTCTCCTTGGTGATTTCTGTAGCGAAACTTTTTTTTTTCGTTTCATTGTCTGTTGTTTTGCACTCTGGTTCCGTTACTAACCGTTTCTAACTATTATCGACTTGCCACGAGCGCACTCCATTCGTACCGCCACACTCTGCACCCTCTCCGTACTCTTAACTCTCACGAATATCTAATCAGCCCTAGTGAACTCGATTGTGGCGTTTGAATAAATGTTGTGCGCTACATACTGCATGTTCCTAGCTCACTCGCTTGATTTCTGACACATGCGCATACTAGCTAGCGATTTAAACACGTGGAAATCATCAGCAAGGGGTCTTTCGGCAGTTGCAGGAGCAGTCGCGCTTCGCAAATAACTGGAAAAGGGTAGGCTGACTTATTAACTAATCAGACAGGGACAGTTGATGTCATCAGGCGTAAATAAGAGAGACTGCGGGAGGCCCTTTCTTTAGCTGTGAATGGTGCCTCCCCAGAAGATCCAGGTAGTTGTGGAACACGAAGAAAAGAAACTATCCGAAACCATGGACACGTCGTAATCTGCAAATAAGCAGACCAGCCTGCACATTGTACATATAATGTATTTTGTTTCAATTGCACCGTTGTCCAACACTAAGAAACCTGCGCATACCTTGACAGGCATCAGGGATATGTTCTGTTTAATTTTTTTCCTAAGTAACTCTATGATCGTAATTTCCCTTTCTGCTTTCGTTCTTATCTTTGTAGCTCCCCTTCCAATCCTCCAGTGGAGAGCAGCAATTAAACAGGCCCATATTCTATGATTAACCTTTCTGCGTTATTTCCTTCCTTTCTTATCTATCTCCCTTTCTCTTTCTATCTGATTGTATCAGCAAAAGTGACCGCCAAGTTTATAACATTCGGAACATCCATTTTTTTTCCCGACAAGCATCACGTTGTACCGGACGGTGTGTCACATCGCACATACCTTCTAGTTCGAGAGACACATGGTACGACACGGCGGCTGATACTGTATACGCTTGGCACGTCTGAAATATGGCCTATCCGACTCTTAGAACCTTGCTGGAAACCTATTATGCGGGGTTGTTGGTACTTCTACTGGCATACGTTGGAGAGCGTGCGGAATTTTCATACCATGTGTCACGTGGCTTCAACGAAGAAGGCAAGCTTTAACTTGATCCCTGCGATTAGGCTATGATATCGGCTCGTCCTACAAGAAAGAAACAAAATCAGGATAGTAAATCTCTCACCTTGGTCGCCATTCCTTTCCATAGATGCCTGATCCCCGAAGTAGAGATAGATAAGTGAGCGTCCTGTCGTGTATAGCTCTACGCGAACCAGCACAACCAATGCGGGAAAAGTCGATAACTGCGCACTTTCGCGTTGTCCCGTTTCACAGAGCCTTCGAGGCAGACATCATTAACAAAACCGATGGGCAAGGTTTGTGTTCATAACTGCGCAGGTTTAGCCAGAAGAAAAAGATCCCTCGTCATATAGGAGAAATCGATTACGAGGCTTGACCATCGAACAATTGGGTACGTATAATCTGCGGCACTAAGCCCAAAAATCAAAAGAAAACACTCAATGCTACAGCCCCTATAAGCAAATTTTCTCGCCTCCGCTTGTTCTGTGTGTGCGTACTCAGCATGCGCGGCGTGGCGCGAAGGACGCGTTGTTGCTTTTCATTCGCACGCAAATTCGCCGCGTGGATTCATAAATGCAAGCTCGCGTGGGAAACGCGTACATCGGCATGTGTGCGTCTCTGTGAGCACTGTTCATAACGCGCCCGCCGCATTCTCTGAATCTATTTTGCAAATCGCACGGGGCGCCCAACGACGAGTGGAAACCGCCTCGGGACAAAACCTACGAGCCGGCGTGGAATCTCGAGTAATGGCGCGCTCCATTACACAACGCGTTTCGTCCGCCACTGGGAGGCAATGCATGCGGCACCTCGCGAGGCGAAGGAATTGTGCTATAGCGAACGCCGTGGTTTATACGCCGTATACCGTAAAGACCTGCGTACTCTTGGAGCCAGAGGGTATATAATACAATGTGAAGGCAATCGAAAGGAGCAAGGCGTCGTTGTCCACCTTGGAGGCGCGTTTCGTACTAGAGTTTACCGAATCACTCTGGATTTGTTCGTGTTAGGGAGCTAGCTAGCTCTTAATTTAAAAGCAGAGAGCTATGCCGGCGTCAAAGTGTATACCCCGACAGACTGATCTGCAACGGAGAGAGGGAGAAGAGAGAAAGGCCCAATAAAAAAAAAAGAGTACAGAAGAAAGTGAGAAACAACTCGACTTGACATCTTGATTTCACTTTTGGCACCTTCCGTATGATGAACATTTGATTCCGATTTGTCTTCTTGATTTTACTGTTGGCATTTTATATTATGTGTACAGTGCTCAGCGATTAGATGTCACCTAGCCTTCACCAATGGCGGAAAATGCTTCGGCTGCCATGCGGTCCGAGTATCGCGTTTCAATCGCTGACCACAGTACAGTCTGAATGACAGCTATAGAGCTTTGAAAGGCAGCCAGTTCATTCAATATAAGCGATCAAGAAATAGAGAGCTTGACGATGCTTTTTTGGAGAATGCCAGAGACCTAATACACCTTAGTGTGAAAGGGCTTTGACAGAGCGTTGTCATACTTCTCCTGCATATGGATTGCAGGAATCCAAACAGAATGCAAGATCCATAAGAAGCCAAGGCAGAAAAACGAAAAAGTGAAGAGAAGGAAATGTTTGTCCGGCTTACCGCTTATGAAACAGGGGCTGCTAATTCATAGAACACTTTGCTGATAAAGACTGCTTGTCGTTGATCGACCGGTCAATTTCGCTATAGTAATACGTTCGCTATCACCTGCAACCTATTGATAGAAACCCCTTAAGCGCATACGCACTGCTTTGTGCACACTGTTCAAGACCCCATACTCGGTCAGCATTTCGCAGGCTTCTTGTGTGTCTTGCGAACCAAATATCCGGACCCATCGGGCTAAGTGCCGCAATGCCTTTTCTTTGATGTACGAATTCTCTCACATTGAACACTCATCGCCGCCATATCACGCGGTTGACTGGCGGCTGTTCATGCGAACCACACTATAGCAACAACTGAATTGCGAATACGTCCAAGCCATCAAAAAAGAAAGCTGTTAACAGAGAAACGAAAGCTAGTGCAGCACTCGACTCTCCCTGAGCGACATTGTTTCTACGGTGCACTGACAAACTTTGTTGCGAAGCTTCTCTTAAAACTAATTATCTTCAGCACATATAGTAGAGTCTCAAAAGCGTTAAATCAAAGAATCAGGTTATTCGGATTCTCTTGACGAAACTACAAGTACCGTAAAGCGAAACGAAACAAGGAAACTGATAACTCGAGTTGTATCAGGTATGTTGCGGGATACACCTTCTGTGGCCGCCGTGTGTATCGAAGAGACGTGCATCTATACGGCGCCCGCAAAAGAATGCTCGTTGTGTATGCACGCGCGCCTATCGCGCGCGCCGTATTATACAACGTGCTAGCACGCACACGCATGCACCACTCTCGCTCGCCCCATGCACATCAGCAGGCGAATCTTTCGCCGCCGTTCGCGCTTTCGCCACATACATTCGGAGAGTATCGGGCGCACAGCGAGTCGGATGGATGCGCCAACTTCTGCTTCGAAAGCGAAGTGTCGACCCTGCGTAGAGTTATGATTACGGGGGGGATCGCGCTCACCTCGCGCCGCCCTCGAATTCCGCGATTGTTGCATCGGCGATTAGGTCGGCGACGCGAAAAACCTGAGTCGGAAACACAGGGATTTTCATCGGGACGAGCTATCGACTCTGCGTTTTTCCTGAGGCTTCGGTAGAGAACTGATGGGACGTGCGTGTTGCGCTGGCGCCCTGTGCGCTTTGCCTGCGTTTCTCCTTGCGAAAACAACGCAAGATGAAAGAAAGAAAGATGCGAGAAATAAGAAAGAGGTGTATAAGATCGGCGAGAGACAAGGAAACCCACTGTAAATCGTAGTTTGTATGTATGCCTGCAAAGGTTCTCCCATACGACTCCTTCCTTCCTTTCTCCGTTTCGAACTTACAGCGTCGAGCGTCGTACTTGGCCTGGCTCTCTCGGCTTGCCTCTTAGCCTCCCTGCACTTTCAATGGGCGGTTTCGCGTGATCGTGTGTCTGCTGCGCACAATACGAATCACGTAGGAAACAAACGCCCAACCACGAGCAACGTCTCCGCCCGGATTCCGAAAAGGAAAAAAAAAAAAAAAAAGAGGGGGGGGGGGGGGGGCATCGACAGCACCGCGAACGTGATCACGGCTTGGTGTGGTACGCGCACTCTTCGACACTTGCATTGTACACACACACACTCACACCGCGCCGACTTATATAAGGACAGATGCACTCACTCACTCACACACGCACGCACACAATTTCCCGCAGAGACTGACAACAGCGACGTTTTCACGCGTCTATTCTCGCGCGCGCGTGAGAGTCTTGGCGTTCCGAAGAAGTATGATTTTCCAGCTTCGTGAGAGGGGCTGACCGCAGACACCCCGCTCCTTTCTCTCGGCATGCGGTCTGTGTTTTTTTTCCTCGAAACCCGCTCATTTTGTGTCCTGCCTATGCGCTTTTGCGACCTGACGCAGTGATTTTCCGTCGGGTATCTCGCAACTACACAACCGCCCTCCCTCTGTCCGGTGCACAAGGTGAACTATACTATAGCGAGAGGAAATCGAGCGCGGCGCCGCGTTTTGCCTGCCCTGCCATTTTCTCTGCACGCTCTTCGACGCGCTTTCCGGATCAGATGGAGCGCTGACTCTTTTATTTCTTCCTCCTGAAATCCGCTGTCTCGCCAACGTCTCAATTTTCAGAGGGAAATAGGCGCTCTGTAGAAGCGCGCTCAACTGTTGGCTCTTTTCTCTCTTTTCTTTACTTCTTCTCTTTCTTTCTTTTGTGTGTATGTGTGTTTCTGTGCGCCTAGCTCCTTTCTCCACTTCTCACCGTATCGTTCTGAAAGGAACGTGAGCTCTAACCTTCGAGACTGTAGTCAAAGGAATCGGGTTAGGTTAGGGTAACCTGATAACTTTCGGATGCATTGGTTTTTCCTTCATTATTACAGGCAAAAGAAAAGTGCGCCTGTAATAGAAATAAGCAGGAGCGGAAACATTGAATTCAGCATAATCAAGAACCTCCACTCGTGCGTGCCGCGGGCGTTGCGAATCATGCACACTCCGTGCTTTTCGTGTTGTATAGGATTATATATGCAGAACTGCAGATTCAGGTACGTTAGTACGTTTAGCCAGAAGTTCTGGAGAAGTTGAGATGCAATGTTAAAGAAAAAGCATACGTAGTATGTAATATCTTTCGACAACATAATTTCGTATTCAAATCTAGAGTTCAGTTAGTGAAAGCGTGATCCGCGCAACATTTTTAAAAAATTATTTTTGCGCTGTTCTAGACTACCTTTAATGGCTTGCAGAAAATATTACGCGAAAATTTGTTCATTTGTGCTTTCGCACCTCGCAGTCTACCTATATAGCAGCATTGGTTAGCGCGAAGTTCACTTCGCCATTGCTCACGAAGGCCAATTGGTTGTCAAAGGTTGATCTGTCAAAGGGAGATTTCGACGATGCGTGATAGAACGTCGGTTGCAGAAATGTAATATTAACCATTATTTCGCAGCTACATGTCTTAAAAACTGCTTATTCCGAAGCAATCTTCAGCAGGCACTCGTATACTGTCTTCTAAAATTAATATTGAAACGACTGTAAAAAAAAAAAAAAAAAAGGTGCTTTAGTCACGTTACAATAGTTTTACGCAGTACGCGTTGTAAACTTGGGTGACACAGTGTGATGTGTGCGACAGAGCAAGTTTTCAACAAAAAGTAACTAGGTTGCACTATCCCGTATACTTTCAAAATATATACTTGAATACGTGGTGTACTCCCTACGATTTCTCGCGTATACAGAAAGCTCGCGAACATGCTCGCTTAAAACCATACACGATAACATTGACTTATAAATAAATTCTGAAGTTTCACCTGACAAAATCACTATCTCATTAAGAGGCGCGTCATAGGGGGGAGGGGGGGGGGGGAGGTGCCTGGGGGTCCCCGGCCAGCCGGCATTGAACAAGAATGCGCTCTAAGAAGCTGAGTCACACCCTCTGCGACGTCAGGCTTCCCAAACTCTCATGGCCCAGCTACTACGTTTGAGTCAGTCTTCGCCCGGCAAAGCCATCTTAAGACATATAGGTAAAAAGCCGCGCTCAGATTTTTGTGCAACATTGAATGCGCTTCGAGTCTAAGGATTGTGCTATTCGAGACAGACGGAGAAGGTAGAACCACCTTGGACATTCGAAGATATCACACACGACTTAAGTGTACCACGATTGCAATCAAAGAGCTGCATTTCATCTGCAGAAGCCAAGTCACTGGTTCTGGAACATCTGAACACGACTTACTCGAATCACCTGCAAGTATACACAGATGGCTCTGCCAAAGTAGACGAAGACCGCGGCGCAGCTGCATTCTATATTCCCTCTCTGAGATATACGTGCTCTGGCCGTCTGGACTGTATATATAGCCCCGTCGACAGTTGTGGAAGGCAAGGCGAGAGCTGCTGGTCTGCGCAGACTGAAGACTTTGCCTCCACAAAATGTGGTTCTCCTTATACGTACTCAAAGGCCGCGTTACAACAACTCTACCGTGGTCTACCGTCCATCAAGTTCCCGCGCAAATCACTAGCCCTCGTGAAATAACTCGACAACAAAGGCTTCACAGTAAAGTTTCGGTGGATGTCCTCCCACATTGGTATTTCCGGCAACAAAAAAAGCTGATGCGTTTGCATACTCAGCGCTCTATCATCCTCCCAAAGTCAAGGCCACAAAAAGTAATCAAGTTAAACAATCTGACATTCGAAATCACTTTTGGTCACTTTGGTTTCCGCCATATATGCCCTGCGTAACCAAGAGATTTCACCGAGAGGAAACCTCACTTCTATATCGAATAAGGACGGGATCTGCTAGTACACCGGCATTGTTATTTAAGACGGGGCGAATCAATTCTCCGAACTGTACGGCGTGCGACGAGACAGGAGACATTGAAAACTTGTTGTAGTCGTGCCCGAAATTCGAAGATGAAAGGGAGACTCTGAAAAATAAAGTACCTTCTGCACGCATGCCTGCAGCACCTTGTATTCCCCGAGGGATCAGTTATAGCCCGCAAAGAAACTTCACGTCCCCTTATGGCATTCTTAAGAAAGACTGGTTAAGATAGACACATGGTGAAACACTGCAGTGAGATTGTAAGAGACGCTCGGGAGGAGCAATTGCCGGCCTTGATCGCCAGGCTACATAAACCCTCCTGTTGCTACAATCCACCACTACCACCACCACATCGGGGAATTTTGACAACCTGGGTGTTTTTAACGTGCACCTTAAATCTAAGTATACAGGATCGTTTTTGCACATCCAGCCACTATAGAAATGTGGCCGCTGTGGCAGGGGTCGAACCAGCAACCTCAGAAGCGCAGCATTATAGCATAGATCTACCACGGCGGGTAATCATTGGCTGCGTAGCACCACGCTCTCTTTAAAACGCAGCGTATAGACCGCCCGTGCCAGGCGCTAACGTAGGGGCCGAAAGGTCAGTCGCTAAAACGGTGCGTGCTGTAGCCGTAGGCGCGCCTCGCAGGTTGCGCGTGCTGATAGGTGAGGCCATTTCAATGAGGAAGCAAGAAACGACTGTAGGGGCTGCAGTGGCGCGCCAATGATTATGATGAGGAGGAAGGGACTTCAAGAACGTATTTCGGGTGCACGTAACTCCGTTATAAACTCACGGGGGCGCGGTCGCAAATTTAACAGGCGAGCAAATGCGCGGCTGATAAGAAAACGCAGCGGTAAGAAGGGAAGTGTGATCTTGGCCGAGCTTATAGATATCTCTCACGATAAAGCAACAAAACACGAAGCAACGCGTAATTCTAAGCAGATTCTCTCGCCGTGGCTTCTTGCATCGGTCTCGCTTATACCACGAAAAAAAAAGGACAATAAATAAGAATGAAGGGAGAGAGAACGGCGGCTGATCTGCCTTTGGTCCCATGCATAACCGAGCGATTTGCTTGTCCGAGCAAATTTGCGTTCGCGGACCGGTCAATAGCGCTGTTTAAGCCGTTTGTCTCCGGAGGCGATATGCGCGAACCGTTTCCACGTATAATATGTTCGCCGGCCCGAAAAAAAAGCGCGCTCGGAGGGTGTCGGTGGTTCTCGAGCATTAAAAACATGATCGATCGGGACGCGGCCTGAGGTATATATGCAGGACTGGCCCCCGAAATTTATTTTCGCTTACTTTGTAACCTTTTATTCCTCTTTTTTCTGCAGACGCGGCTGGGTCGCGTGCGTTGTCCCATGACCAGGAGCGGATGTAGTCTCGCTTGCATCGACGCCGGAATATATTTTCCCGTACTGACAGCCCGCACACCCGTTATTTTCACGCGTGGCGGAATAGCGCGGGGTGACAGCACAAGTGACGCACACACACACACACACCCTGAAATTCGGCAAAGAGCTTAACGGTGCTTACGCGCGTATAGCCCGAGGAGAAAAATAATAAAAAGAAACACGGTGTTTTAATTGCTCGTATCGCGTTTATATCTCCGAATAATGCCTTTTATACCCGAACCGTCGACAAGGCGACGTTGCCAGGAAGGCCGATAGAAAAAAAGGGCCTGTTTTATCAGAGATCAATCACTCCGCGGTGGCTTCTCGCCCCGCATAGGCGAAGATCTCGGACAGAGATGGCCGCCACTTCTGTCGAAGCCTGCAATTTTCTCGGACGCGGCTTTAAAGCGAGCTTCGCCTCTGAGCTGTTGGCGCCATCGAAAATGCGGCGCGCGCGTTCTGTTGCGAGGGCATAACGGCCATATAGGAAAAGAATTCTCCGGCGTTCTACGCCTCATTGGAAGGGCGTTTATGTGCAAGTGTCCCGAATGTTCCAGTCAATTAGACTAAAACGCTTGGTCTCTAATTACGAGACGTCGGAGTCCGCCGAGAATGCCAACCCCGAATGTCTCTCGCAATCTTAGATTACGATACATATTGCGGTGAGTCACAGTGTTATCGAACAGGCAGTAGTATGTCATAGACGCATGAAATGTCTAAGAGAATTAAGTATAGCTTATAAGGTAACCGTAAAAGCCGATGCGCATTCGTGTCAGCATTGAGTGAAAAAGAGAGAGCTTAACATAAACACAAAGTCTTAATCTCGCCTTAACGTATACATACCGCTGTGGCTCAGCGACTGACCACTAGGTCGCTCGTTCGACTCCCAGATAAGGTGGCGTTCCCACCCTAACGTATAATACGAAAAGTTCCACATGTCTATGTGTGCCTGGTTTTAGTGCACGATTACAAAAAAAAAAAAAAGACACCCCCGGGGTGGTCGAATAAACCTTCATTGACTTAGTTTGCGTATAACTAACAACCGTAAAGCAACCCCGATGACGCATACCTTAGATCAGGCGTTGCTTTGAGACGTGAAACCTTGATTGCATGCAATCGGTCTTTGTCCTGTCAGTCCAACTTAACCCCGAGGATGAAATTGCAATTAATCTGCACTTGTTATATACGGAAAGCTGTCGCGTTGATTCCCTCCTACAAGCTTCTGTTAACGTTTCTCAAAATTACAGGATCATAAGGACTAAACGGCAAAGCGAAAGTATACTTATAAAATTGATACTAACATATATAACGACAAAATTAGTGCCCTCTTATCTCTCTGCTGCAGTTGCGCACTTCTTGGCTTTGTGGCCCCCAAGAAAAGAAAAATTATTGCTCAGCATTTCAGCTTCCCGGCTTCATATGAGCGTTTATATTGTTTCACGCGAACAGTTTTAAAGTTTTCGTTGCGATAAACAAAGTGAACCCCTGTTTCCGAGAAAGCGTAATCAAACACCAGGGCAATCATGCAGGTCAAGTCACGCGCCTCGCTAAAGACAGTCTAAGAAGGGTTGCGCAAAGCGAATTCCTGCAATGCTCGTCGATCCACACAAGCCGTAATGGTCTTCTCTCGCTGCAGAACAAGGCGGAAGTGTTTGCGTCGTCGCGTGCGCGTCTCGAAGCAGACACGTCTGGTGCGGGAAGAAGGGGAAGGGGGGGGGGGGGATTGGACCGGCACCCCCCACCCTCTGGCAAAGACGACCGCACCTCGAAAAAAACAAAACAAACAAGAAGAAGCGTTCGCCCTGCGTTCCCGCCGTATTTCTTTTTTCCGTATCGCACCCATCGACGAGCCCGTGTGCCCACCGCCGATCAGGCTGGTAGCGGGAGTGGTGCCGGAGAGGCCGAGCCCGATCTCTCTAATACGCTCGCGATTTTTACTCGGCTCGCCAACGCGCGGCTGATACATCATAGTGTGCTTGCGTACACGGCATTAATTCGATCTCAGGCCCGCTCTTCTTTCTCTTTTTCTTCCTCCATCTTATGCCTAAACAGCGGAGGAGGTAGGCCTGCCACACGTGGTAATTAGCGAGTCAACGAAATTAGTGTGCGCACACGATGCCTCGATCCCCTACCCTCCCCCCTCCCGTGCCCCGAACTGTGCCTTATATTTCTTCGGACTAGCTCGCGCACAGACACATACACGCACACACGAACACCGTCTCGCCCACCGGCGGCCGCCTTATCGCCTGTGTCCACAAACAATCACTCGGCCTTTTATGCGGACCGTGGCGTTCCTATAGGCGAAACGGCGCTGCCCTGCTATATACGTCGGGGCCACATGCGCGCTCGGGGTGGTGCGGTCTCGTAACACGAAGAAACCGGGGTGGCGTATAATTCATTTCCAACCCTCAAGAAGCTAATGCGGCGCCGGTTGCTTGCCCCGCATATGTGCGGTGCTCTTTTGAATCTTCTTCTTAGCCGAACGCGCCGTGGCACTGAAAATCTGAGGCGTGTATACGCTATAGCCGGCGCGCCCTGAACTTCTGCTTGCATGTATCGTTTGTGTTTTGATTTGCCGAATACTTAGCGTTCGTCAGGTGGCCTTAGTGGAGTCTCACCTTTGAGCGTTCTTCCAGAAACAAACAAAGAAAAAGACGGGGCAATGATTTTCGAGATAAAGATCACGTGTGCGCGATGCAACGTGCACGTGACCAGTAGGACTGGCGAATCATGGCGATCACACGAGGAATGCCAGGGTCAACGCTTGCTTTTCTCACCAAAACGCCACTTCCCCTACCCCCAGATATGCTTTTCACCTTTATGCTTCGTTCACAAAATCGAAGAGCCGCATTGCAAGTATTTGTTCCGAAGTGCATCCTGCATTGCTATTCAGCAAAGTGCTTGAATTGAGTGCATATAGAAATTTCCCTCGAAAATGTGCACGTCGTCAGAAGTGCTGCCTTCCAGGATTCGTCCGCATAGTGCGCGCTGAAGTGACATTAACCGAGCGTTGACAATGTGACCAAAAAAGCGGCGTGACACACGCGAGCGCCCATTGGCCAACGGAGACACGTACACACGTCGTTTATTAGAGAGGAGGCGCATGTGTCCCTGTGAGATTTCTCTTTTTCTTTCTTCACATTCTTAACTCGTAACTTGACCGTTCGTTTTGCTTCAGTCGCTTCCTATGCACAGCAAAGTGGTGCCTCTCCCGCGTCCATAACTGCCGTACGTAAACGGTCCCAGATTACATAGTGCCGTGGGACGCGTAAGATTACTGCAGGAAGGAACGAGTATATTAAATATCCAGCTGCTAATTGGCATCTTGAAAGGTGTTTTTAAGTGTTAAATTGCAGACGGAAAGCGCTGCGTATGACGTGCTAATTATGATGCGATGCTTTATAGAAAAAAGCAGGGTATAGGCCGTGGATGGCCTCTTCGATGTCGCGCCGTGTACGTCTACATGCAACAGTACGAGGCTTCTGCGCTGTGTAAATGGTGCGTGTTGTGACTGGTTTGAACTGCATAGATTGCAAACAACTCCACGTGGTTCCGACAGTCATTTGTTACAAACGATTACACGCATATTATGCTTGCCTCAGTCCAGTATAGCTGTCAGGTATATGATGCAAATACAACTAACCGGAATTGATTCACGAATAGTCCACAACGCTGCATTAACCCAACGAGGTGCTCTTCCGTATGTTTTGGTCCTACAAAAAACTGCCCCCGTGTAAGCCCTCTCGTTTTTTCGAGCCAACGTAGCTTGACAAGATAACACCCTTTCTTCTGCGTACAACGTTGGCATAATGACAAGTTTTCGGTGCTTTATTATATACTAGGCATTCATTACGACAGACCTTCATGAATACTGCAAGTCGAACGGATTCATTTACAAAAAAAACAAAAAAAGCGAGTTGCCCCTCTACAGTGTTTGCGCCTTCATACGATACGTATGCATATTCACCCGCTGCACAAAATAACCAGAAGTACCTGCTGTATGCATGAGCTACCTGTTTATGCATGCAGCAACAAGAGTTGCGCAAGGCCACCTTGCACTCCTTATGGTGACGGTTATCTGTTCCCTAACAGCACGACATTTCGGCATAATGTGTCGCACGAGCGAAGTCGGGAATAACAGGTGCGACAAAAAAAATTAGGGGCGTCGCGCATATGATTAAATGAGTTCCGGCAACGTTGATATCGCAACCACGCTTGTCGCTACCGCGAATCTCTTGCGCCTTGCAGAGCCGACCAACTCTCGCTTATGAGATCAAAAAAGGACAAAAGTTATGACAAACGCGCGTTAGTGATAACCCCACGTGCAGTTATGTTCGATCTGCTATTCGCATGGTTACCATGAAGGAGTCCGAAACTATAGAGCTGCGTCGTTTTGTATTTGGGCACGGCGCTCTCGTTGCCATATAAGTTACCGCTCTTGACCATGCCGCGTGCATCGCCACACGAGTACTGTGGCATTAAATGTCATTTCACTGGGTTCCCAGTTATACCGGCATAACTAAAAACGAACGAGCAGACGAATCGGTGAAACGTGCACACGAACATGGATAAGAATGCAACATTCATACGTTCAACATTGAAGTTAGAAACTTATTACTTAATGTCTCAGTGATAATATAATCTGTGGCACGGTTTGGTGAAGTGTTAGAAAGGTCAATTTTATGTGCTGTAGACTCTGAGCTAAAGTTCTATGTATATGGGAAGATACCGCGAAATGCTAAAACGTTGTTTCAACGCTTTCGCCTTTGCGTGGCATACACAAAACACTTTTTTTATTATTAAATTCATCATGCAAGCTCCGCGTCATGTGCTTGGGGACTTGTGGACGAGAACATAGCCCACATGCTCCTGGACTGCCCATTATATGCCCAGCAAAGGCAACAGATGCGCTTTAAGCTTCTTCTTCTTCATCATCATAATCATCATCATCATCATCATCATCATCATCATCATCATCATCCTATATTTATTTCCACTGCAGGACGAAGGCCTCTCCCTGCGATCTCCAATTACCCCTGTTTTGTGCTAGCTGATTCCAACTTGCGCCTGCAGATTTCCTCACTTCATTACCCTTTCTGCCGTCCTGGACTGCGCTTCCCTTCTCTTGGCATCCATTCTGTAACTCTAATGGCTTTATGGCTTTAAGCTTAGGGCTCTGGGAAATCATCCATTGTCCCTTAGTACAATTAGGCCATGGCCAGTCAGTGACCCTGAAAAAACAGCTTCAGTGCGTAAAATACTTTTTTATGAGTACGGACATGTGCGCGACATACTATGGACGATTTTGTGCAGTGACTCGCCTTCTTTGTTATGTTTCGTTAGTTTTTTTTTCTTATTTTTTATTAGCTCTTGTAAGTGTGAGTGTCTGTGCGCCCTAAAGTATTTTTTTATATTTGGTTATTATTACTTTATGTTTTTTTTATTTAAACAAAATTTACTTCTTAAATTTAAGTGAAATGGAATAGCCGGAAGCGTACTGCTTCCAACGTCTCCAGTTACACGCCATTAAACCTATACTTACCGACCTACCTAAACACTAAAAACCAACAATAACCTTCCGCAGGGTCTCTTTCGCATGGGTTAACACTGGATCAGCGTGGCCTACTTGTAGATTTTTTTCTTTCTTTCTTTTGGTGGGAACTTCAGAACTTCTTCTCACCGATTGCATGCCCGGAAACATGATGACCTCGGTGGGATTTTCTTCTGACGCTTCACCAAGTTGTATCAGATATAGATAAGGAATATAGACGGCAAAAGGTACGGAGGATAACTATATAAAGTTCTATAGACCAGCGAATTCGCATCGCTTTTCAATCGTAAGTGCTATTTGCCATTCGCTCAGAGTTTTCGCTGATAATGCGGCCCGCATCAAGATTGGCTGAAATTTTCTCTTACGAACAATTCTAGCGTAAGAGCTTTCTGTAAATACAATCCTGGTTGGCTGTCTTACACAAGAAGAAAGGGTAAACAAAAAGATAGAGAAAGGAGGGCAGTCAACGGAAGCACACCAGACATACACGGAAATAAAATCAAAGATGGCGACCAATGCCGTCAACTGATATGGTTTTCCTGCAGTAATTTATAAAAAGATGTGGGTCCGTATTCATAAAACGCACTCACTCTAGAATTGCTCGTAAAAGCAAATGCTTGCCGATTCTGCCGCTGGACCGGCCACTTACGGACGAAAAACCTTGCAAATTCGGCCCCTCGTCTCTTGTTACAGTTTTCCGGACATGTTCATGTTCTTACGCACAACAAAAAAAAGTAATAATAAATGAATAAATGAATAAATAAATAGAAAGAAAGTAAGAAAAAAAGCGTGGGATAAGTATTCGATATTATGTGTAGTTCCTCATGGCTACAGTCAAGTGACTTATGTTGCTATATCCATTACCACATTCGCAAGCCTAAGAGGAAATGATCACGTGCACCAGTTTGAAAATGTTCCTCGTCCTTTATTTTTGTAACATAGCGGTTTAAACAATGATTATCAGATTTTTCTCTATCGTTCG
Source organism: Dermacentor silvarum (assembly GCF_013339745.2). NCBI lineage: Eukaryota > Metazoa > Arthropoda > Arachnida > Ixodida > Ixodidae > Dermacentor > Dermacentor silvarum. Next base: position 207,900,966 of record NC_051156.1, on the reverse strand, counting down.
GCTTTGAGCCAACAATACTTGAGAGAAAGCTTTCAGAAGTTTGGCCGGAAGCATTACTTCTCTCTTTCGAAAAAGCTGACGCCAGGCGAGATTCTCGTAACTGTGCATTAATTCGCCCGCAAGCTCACGCGTGCACGTCATTTAACCTATAGACAGCTCGCTTTCTCTCGTTTACACATAAACTAGCGGCAACGGCCAGCATGCCATCGTGACGTCACGCTGACACCATCATGTTCTGAAGCTGTATGTCCTCACATTCAAAGGTATTTACTACGAAATTTGACGGTGCAAAGGCCATTCACGTGCATGAATACCGTCGCCCAGGGAAGATAACAAAGCTGACATGCTTTGAATAATCATGTCCCAGATCTTGCGGCCTTATCCTACTTTTCAGTATGTTAATTGCGTGTACAGGACGCACAAGAAAGGTGTTCTTTCTTTCTTTATTTCTTGCATGTAAAACGATGATCTCGCTTACATAATTGCACGCATAAAGGCTAACTGAAACGCTATCTTTCAAGGACGCGCAAAAAAAGGCCTTTCGGCGTATAATCATCGCTTAATCGCAGTGTTTAGCGGCGAAGTGTTACCACTGATTCCTCGATCCTTCGAGTAGTAATTCGCGTGAGGTGCTGTCCCAAATGGGGCCGAGGGGCGCGGTTTTAGGGCTAACCCTCGCGACGCCGTCAAGATGGAGCAGTGTGCTGCGGGTGGGCCCGGGGCTTTGAAGGAGTGGTGTCGGAGCACCAGCGCACATCGTTGACGAAAGGGAGGGAACAGCCGCGCGCTCTTATTAGCGAAAGAGTTGGACGCGTTGTTTTCCGTCGCGTCAGGCTTGAGGGAGACGCATCGAGAGCGCGAAAAGGCACGCGTTAGCGGAAACGCCAGCTGGCGGGTGTCTCTGTCCGGCGCCGCTGTGTTTTGCCGAGAGGCACCATGCTGTCAGACCACCCTGTGAGCAGCAGCGCGTTTCCCAAGCGCGCTTATAAATACCTATAGACACTTTTCTTTATTTCCATGCGCTTTTCCTACAGCGCAAAACGCTAAAACACTCTGGGGGCGCCACGCGGGACGTGCGCTGGTAATGTTTTAACGTGGGCGCGTCTTCGCCCATTTGGAGCGTGACGCAAGTCGATTTCATCTCCGAGAGTGAGGTCGACGCTATTATAAGGACAGCGCACCTTGCGTTCGTCATATTGCGCCGCCGTATTGACGGAACTTGTTGTTTTGTTTTCATTTTCCTTTTCATGTCTGGGCGTGATTTATATTTCGTGGCCAGCAGGCATTACTCAAGCACTGTCTTATGGAACGTAAGCTGGCAGATATTCGCCATGCACGGAACTGACGTTTAGCGAGCTTCAGCCCCGCTTCTCGTCTGCAAAGCAACCTCGGCTCCGTTCCGAACTGAGTGGCCAAAGACTCCAAACAAGCGTAGCAATATAACCTGACTGCATCGTTTTTTTTTTCCTTTGCTGTATTTTACGACAAGTTGAGTGCGGGTGCTTCTCATATCTAACCATTAGTCGCAAAAGCATTGCGTGCCACTTAAGCAATGTGACGGCAACGCGAAATCCACGACGAACACGAAGCAGAACAAGCGATATTCAACCGCGAACAGAAATTGTTTCACACGTGTGCAAACTGAAGTAACTACACTCTCACACTCGCGCTTGTTTCTTTTCCCAGATGTGTTCAAGTTGATCCAAGCGACAGTGTCCGGCATTGCGGACGTTGGCGAAGGAAACTATGCTCTTCTCCGCTGGACTGAACACGGTAAGGACAAGCATTTATATATAAACTTGGATGCTGAGTATAGAGAGCAAGGACGGCGGAGTTAATGAGAGCAAATGTCCGGTTAGCTACACAAGGGCTTCTATAAGGGAGTAAAACTAGAGAAAGGACATAAATATGGGAAATAGGGAACTGTTCGCGAGCGCACACGGACGGTGAGGCGCCTGGTCATAACGAATGCACATATGTGACTGCTTATTACTTTTTTTTTCTTTAACAATTAAACACGACTTGTTCAGGCGAGCACACGAAGGTCGGAGAAGTGTGAGAAGCTGTTGTTTCGGATACCAGCATGACATTTCAACATAGGGTTATTTTCATACTGACATATGGCTGCCACTTTTGACATTTGTGGTGTGAAATTCTGCGTTATCTTCAATACCGTTCTTTTTCCGATCTGATATAGTTCCCCTTCGTGAAATGACTATTTTTAGACTTAATATGGCTTTTAAGATGCGAACAGCAATATGGAATAGCAATAGTCGCCCAACAGCAAGTACTTTTGAATTCTTTTTGACCCTTTTATTTCATTTCCTTCTCCTTCGCAAGCTTCTTGGCATGAAAATATTCCTGGGTATATTGTTTCCTCTTCCTTACTTTGCCGAAACTAACTTCCTCTTGCTTTCAAAATCAATCTTAATTATCGTTATCCGCAAACCTCAATGAGTTTATATAGTTGCGATGGAAATGAGAACACGCACTTTCTTCAGTGTTGGAGCAAATCCTGAGAGACTAATCTTCGCAAATGTCGCGTTCCTGTATCACGATGACATCGTAGCACGAAAACACGGGACTAAGCCGCTTGCCTGTATCATCGGAACCTGCGTCGTACAAGCCGTAGACATTTTACGTTGTCCCTGCAAAGGAATGGCCGACACCACAGCCTGTGACCACTACGGTGAAGAAGAAACCATCAGCCATCATTCTGTGTCAGTGTCCGCAGTATTGTGCACAGAGACTCTGACTTACTGCCGTACTCAACAAGTTCGACAGCGGACCTCTGTCGGAACAGACAATCCTCCAACGTGGATGTGACTCTATAGACTATCCTATCAGATGACTGTTAAGTAATTGTTGTGCTTTTTGCCATCTACAGGACTCAGGGAACGCCTTTAGTACTTGAGTTCTTTTCTTCTCCTCTTTTCTTTTCAACCCCCTTTCTCCCCAATCCACGTGCAGGGTAGCAATCCGGAGGTTTGCTTCTGGTAAACATATCTGCCATTCCGCTATCTCTCTCTCTTACATTGTCCTGTTGCAGTTTCATTTCCCTTTAATCTTATTGCGCGCAATTGTGAGAAAATGAACGACAAAAACGCTGGTACACGTCGGCTCAAATGCGCGACCGATTAGCCGTGGCGAACCCCAGCCCACAGTCCCTTTCGGAACTGTCCCGGCAGCCGCCAACTCTGCATCGTCGTCGTCCTCTTTGTACTATACACAAACTCTCCGCGAGCCAACCTAGCGCATGTATACCTGTCGCATACTCCCACTGCATTCTCTCCATCCCCCTCTTCTCTCCGCGCTCCTCTTATTCTGGGGGCCTCCCAGGCGTTTCCGGGCAACACAAACAACGCGTGCATTCGGCGTGGCGGCAGAGGCAGGCAGGGATCCCATAGCTGTGCTCATACAGCTGCGGAGGCGGGCGCCACACACGAACGCGCCGTTTGTCCGCGACGCGCGCATGCCGGCCTCTCCTGTGCTGCCTTCTTCTCGAGCACCAGCGAAGCAGCGGCAGCATCCCGTTCGCTAACTTTAGGTTTCTCGGAGAGAGACGGAGAGATGCTTTCTTTTGGGCCGCCTCGCTCCGCGGCGTTTGCAGTAATGTAGCGCGGCTGTTGTTAATATCGCGCTTCTGGTCGTATTTTTGTTGCCTCGCTCGCCGAGAGTCTCGCTGCGTCGTGTGGCTCGCCGCCGCCGTGTCTCCTTCCTGCCACGTAAAAGTGAGGGCCACAGTCCTGGATGGAGCAGGCGCGTATATACCTGACGAGGTCTCTGCGCGCGCCGTGCTTTTGGCGGGGCGCCCGAATCGGCCCGATTTGGGTGGGCCGCCCTCGCGCGCGATTACATTTCCGAGGTCTCTGATGTGCCTCTTGTGTTTCTATCCTCCTTGACGCTGAAGACGATGCTGTTCTTCGCTCTACCCGTTGAGAAAATGATGCACATTCCTCGCCGCCTAAGCCATGTCGCACGCCTGAGCGCACGAGACACGTTCCCGACACCTGACTCCGATCATCTCACGACCAGAACAGCGTGGCAAGAGTGCGAACGCACGCAGACACGTGCTTTGAAATGGCTGGGGAGAATGGCGCTTGGCTTCGCGCGAAGGTGCATAGATGCGGGTGTAGGGCGTAGGTGTATGTGCAGGTTGTAATTTTAGTGTACAGAAGCGGACGAGTTGGACTATAGTGCGATGGATGAAGTGAAAGGATTCCTCCGTGTCGTCCATCTAAATACTTCCACATAGCGGTATAATGTCGTGTCGCATGTACTGAGAAACAACGCTGCAACCTTGGGATCTTGAATATTGTAGCATTCTAGACGAGGTGGTGAAGAAAATTTACATTAGGAACGATGGTGAACCGGGCTATCATGCACTCATGCACATTGCAGCTTTAAGTGTCTATAACGAGCGAAATTTCGTGTAAACCGGTCATTAAGCGCAGTCGAATTGGGAGCGAGAAGAAGCCTTACCTTTGGCTAAAGTTAAGGAACAACGCTCTAATTTAAGATTAAGTGTACATATGTTTGCACATCCAACGTCAGTTAGACGTTGGATGAGCATGTACTTCGCTGCAGACGATTGCGGCGCTGGCGCACAGCAAATGCAAACGACGCTGCTTTTCGGAAGCAAGAGACCTTGCGTACTTCTAAAACGGATGCCTCAATGGCAGCCTAATCATGTGTACAATCATTGCACAAATTGGCGAGAAATAATAGAATGGTATAGTTACTGCGGTAGCTGTGTACTGATAGGCGCGGTGAACACAGAAGCGCCACCTGTTTATTATGCTCAACTGGAGCATTTTTATTTATAAGTTTGTTTCCGGGCGTCAACCTTTAGCAGGCACTGCAGTAAGCTTTGAAGTCGCGTGTTCAGTCTGCCTGTTTTGCGCGTGCGTGTTTTGTTTCCGCGTTCATTCTTGCCACAGAGTCGGGTGTTTCGCGTGTAACCCGCCAAATTTCTCCATACTCTATGAAGCTCTCTCGCTCTCTGTTTCTCAGGCAGTGTTTATTTACTGCCGTCTACAGTAAAAGAAGAAGCTATGACTCCACGAACAAATCATTTTAAGAAACAAGCCTATGTACCATGTATAGTATAGCAACTAGCTGTCCATCTCGAACACGTGCCGTCTGCTGTGACAAGAACTCGAAAGCAGCTTTTTGCCGACTTTGACTTTCTTAATGCCTGACAGTTCGTGCTAGCAGTATACGTGTGGCAGCATAAGAGCGCTACACCAACACTACAAGTACAAAAAGAGACGTGCGGCAAAGCAAGGACAGCAGCTTCACACCAGCTGCGGTGTTTCGAGCTAGCATGCAGTAAGCATCCATTGAAGATGCGCACGTTGATCGTTTTCCATTACAGTTGAACTTGTGCGTGAAATTGGTCCCTTATGTTATTGTAGCTTTGCCGCAGCTGCAACACAGCCGTGAAGGTCAATAATTTCACCGCAGTAAGTGAAGAACTGCATGGCAGGAAAGAACAGGTACACAGGAAGCTCAACGTCCGTGCGGCCGTGTCGACAGCCTCGGGGCGAGCACTTGGAGCATTCCTTTTCTCGAAGGCGTCCTTTGTTTTTTCTCGCACGCTCTTGCTCGCGCCCGCTTGTGCTCTGGACGTCGCGCCCCCATATGTGGTGCGGCGGCGGCGGCGGCGCACAGAGGTCGTCCGGGGGCAACAGGTCTACGCCGGGTACAGTTCGTTCACTCGTCCGCACCGCTAGCGGCGCGTACATACACGATTCCATGGCAGCCCGCCCCCTCTGTTCCCGCCGTCGGCCCCGTTCATATGCATAGAGACGTCGCCTAAGGCCGCGGTCGTATTTCATCTCGCAGACGACTGGCTGGACTCGACATGGATTGGCTTGCATCGACTCCGCTTCCCAGATTGGCTCCCGGCCGCGTGGCACCTCGTTGCCGCAAGCGGTGACGCAGGTGATGCGATGAAAGAGAGAGAGAGAAGACACGTATCTCACGTTTCTTACGTGTGTTCTTTCTGGCTTTTGTTTCTATGCGGGGATGAACATTCATTGGCCCGGGCCTTGTCTCAATTGAATCCCGCTGTCTCTCCGCGCGGCACACATCTTGAGAATGTGTCGTTGATGCGTAGGGTACTGCCCTTGATCGGGTGACGTAGCTTCGAAATGTCGGCTGCCTGAGGGGCATCCTTCCCAACAACCTTCGGGGAAACATTCACGCTGCAGAAGACGTCGCAGAGCAAAGTGCGGAGCTATAGCCTATCGGTGTGAAGGTACCGTAATACGCATGGTACACGGCCGTCCATCGAGGTATATAGAAAGGTGATGTCAGCTCCTCATGGTCTAAGCCTCTACTGCCGCTCTCCTCTGAATCTTCGCTTATTTCACAAGATATTGGCGTGACGCACTTCCAAGGCAAAAAGATATCCGGGTTATCTACCCGCATTGCTTATAGCTGCCACTTTCTGCCCGTTTATCCGGATGTACGTAAATTATCGAGTACCATTAGGTGGTGCGGATTAGGAATTAAGTAGAGCTGCTTTCCGCCTTGATTTCATCGTTCTTTCTATCTCGCTGTCTCTTCCGGGGCTACTGCGTACAGCAATGAGGGACGCACGAGAAAAAACAAGAAGGCCTTAGGGGGAGGTTCCTCACTCTCTCTCCCCCTCCCTCCCTGATTGTCCGGCAAGCTCTTCATGGAGCGCCTCCGCCTCGGTGACAAATCCGGAGCTGTCGCTGTTTCGGCTTCGCGCTCTTAAGAGGGCCCTATCATCGTGATCAGCACTTCCTGCAGGTGCGACGCCGCTAATCGATTCGCAGATACTCCTCCGGCGTGGTCACGCAACTGATCGATTGATCGTCGTCTCGCGGTGGCGGCGGCGGCGTTGTTCGGTCGCACGTGCATACCGCGAACTACATAGACGAGCTGCGGAAGCAGGCAGCATGGCGATAAACGGGAGCGCATACACACTCGAGCAGAGCACCTCGTAGACGCACCGTCATGAAGGGGCAAATAAGAAAGAAAAAACAAGAGAGAGAGAGAGAGAGAGAGAGGAAGGAGAGAGAGAATTACCTAAGGCCAACCGCAAGTGGATGTGCTTGCCGCGGGGAGCTCTAGACGAGGAGAGAGGAGTGCATTTTTCTTCCGGTGAATGACTTTGCACGGCCTCCCTCGGCCACACCTGCCTCTTTACGCTCGCACCTCCCTCGCTTCTCGTTGTGTACGCGATGCGGCGGCCTCCATCTCTCCGGGCAGGCGAGCGAGCACCGCTGCTGCCGCTGCGGACTTGTCGTTTCGTCATCCCTTATACGCTCCGCGCGCCGTCCCAACTATTTTACGCCTTTGTTTCTTCTTTTCCCCGCAGCATAGTCGTCGTCGTCGTCGTCGTCGCCGACGGAGCGCGTGTTTATGTGCACTCCCGCGGGAGGAGACGTCAGGCCTTGTCTCAGCGCTGCTTGGCTTGCCAAAGACCCCTCAATGAAAACGGGTTCGGCGGTGGCGGCCCGCTGCTGCCGCCGCCGCCGCTCTAAACTGATGGACGACTTTGCGCCGTCGCTTCGCGTTCGACTCGCTCGCCCTCTGTTCTTCGTCGTCCTTCTCGAAGCGTCGCCGCCATCGTCTCCTATATGCCCGGTTCGACCTCCCCCCTTCCACTCTTGATGGTTGTATTCTCCTTCCGTGTGTGTGCCTCTCTTCTTTTGCCCGCTTTCTCGCACCTCGAGTTCTCGTCGTCGCTGGCAGTGCGGGGGTTACTCTTTTTGTTCCTTCAGAGGACCTCCTTGTTTGCTTGTTTCCGCCCTCCACCTCTTGGTCGATAGCTTTCCGCCCCTGTCCAGATAGAGAGAGGTCCTCGGTCGGTCGCCTCGAGGTGGTATCTGCATCTACGACGGCTTCTTTTCGTTTCTTTCGATTCGAGGCTGCGGTCGCGGAGGTGTACCACCGCTGCAGTGATCGGAAATGAAGCGACGGCCTGCCCCACCTCGCCCGCGCCGCCCGGCGCGCATTTGCGTGAAGGAGAGAGCGTTCGGTGGCTGGCGCGACCGCTGGGAACGCGCGCTCACACGCTGTGCGTTTGATGCCCGCGAGTGACTTTTCTTACGCGCGCTCTTGAAAACAGTCCGAGCGATCGAGAGAGGAAGATTGCCAAGGGTCTAGAGAATACGAGTGCGCGAACGAGGGACCCGTCGCGAATATTGACGCGCGTTTTGTGCGCGGGGAGCGGACCTGTCGCGAGCGCCTTTTCTCTCAGCTGCGGGGCCACGTTAATCCCTCATTCTCCAAGGCTTCGTCCGTTTTGTTGCTGGCAGCGAAAGATTGAATTCGTGTTTTTTTTTTTTTTTTTTTTTTTTTTTTTTTTTGTCCGCCGTTTAGTATCTGGCATGGCCGGGATGATAAATGCGGACCCGCACTCTGACGTTGAAAGGCCTTGCTTCCTCTAGTATGCATACGCGTTGGTGTGATAGAACGCCAGAACGTTTTGCCGGACGACTAACAATTTCTGGTTTGATTGCTCCATCTATGCAGTTCGAGTTTGGGGGGTGTTCCCGTACAGTCCTAAGGAACGATTGCGAAGGTAGCATATGCGGCTTTTGGCGGGTGTTTTTAAAAGCAGTTCCCAGGCCTTCTTATCGCGTCGGACTGTAAATTTCACGAGGGGGGGCGCTGACAAGGACTGGTTCAACCAGAAAGCCTGCGTAGTTGTCGACACTTGAATGCAATCGCGGAACAGGAGTGAGTAGATAAAGGTGCGTTGAGTGCTTATGTCAAACATGTTACTGGCCACTCTCAAACATAAATTGACTGCGAAATACTTCATCTTGTGTTGCTGAAAAGCGGTAGTCAGCTTGCCGCTTTTTTTCTTTGGTTTGGTTCTCCTGAAGGATCTGCGATTAAACGCTTACTGTGAGGTCCGATATGCGCTGCTTCCTGCTACTGAAAGCGCAGTAAAACAGTATTTACAGTGCAATAACGATTGCGAGACGTACTAGCGAGCAGAATGCAGTCTGCGTTGTTAAAGCAGTCGCGATACATGCACTATACAGTTCAGTCTCTCAGAGAAAGTATCTGACCACTCCTCGCCGGTGGGCGCGGGGCTAATTCGGTAGGCTCGGACGACGGCCAAACAACGGCGATAAGGCCTCTCAAAGCGGCAGGTTTCTTCGAATCGCCCTTTTAGAATGCATCTAGTACGCATGCATTACAGGGGCGGCGGTTTCCTGGGCCGCCAAGCTATAGCCGACTCCGTGACGCCAGAACACGCAGTTTTTCGTCGTATAATAGCGGTGGGAATGCATGCTTGTAGGTTGTACAGCAAACGTGTCGGCGTACACGAACAACTGTTTCGAAATGCGCATGCATTGGTTCGCGCAAAAAATCGTTTCTTGTGGCACTAATAGTCGCTTTTCTCCCCTCTCGTCCCTTCTCGCTTTCCCCTCCCGCCGTTTTATGAATTTATTTATTTATTATTGCTGCAGCGTGTCATAGCTCGAAATTGGGTTTTATGTGTCCTTCCATCCTTTCTCTTACGCCGCAGTCATCGTGTCCTGTCGTCGTCGTGGTTAGACCACCTCCTCAACATCAACTTCAGCCTTCCCATATGGCTGGAGATCCGCTACTGACCTCCTCCGGCTAGGGATCGAACTCGTGTCCCTGTCGCAATGTTCTGGCGAGAGCTGGGCTGCTATTCTGGACATTGACAAATTCCGCCATATTGTTGAATTCTGTAACATTTTACCCAATCAGAGACACCGTAACAGCCATCTGGGCCAATCAGAGCTGACAAAATCGTGAATACGATACCGTGGCGGATTTTGACAATGTCCAGATTAGCAACCCTGGACGGACATTCGCACTTGGCTATTTGTGCGAGCCCTTATGCGCAACGCAGACTCTGAGAGCAGTGGCGTCTGTCCGTGTGTTTCGGATTGCACAGCTGATTAGAGCAGACTATACTGTAGCTGACAAAGATACCCGCCGCGGTATAGCACAGTGGCTATTGCGTTGCGATGCCTAGTTCGAGGACGCGGGCTCGATGCCTGCCACGGCTTCCGTGTTTCAATGGGAGCGAAAGGTGAGAACGCTCGTTTATTTAGATTAGTGTGCACGTTAAAGAACCCCCGATTGTCGACAATAATTCGGAGTCCAATCCCTTACGGTCTGCCTCATAATCGTGTCGTGGTTTTGGCACGTAAATCCCCAGAATTTAATTTAAGTTAGCTGACGAGAACGATGTTGTTGGCATCGCAAATAATAAGTTGTCTTTGAGAGGATGGCGTCATTACTTGAGGCGCTAGCAAGCATGATGGCAGTGACTTGTGTGACAGCATGCTGTTGTCGAAGTAACTGAGTTGATAGCTGGAGGAGGAGGAGGAAACAACTTTGAACTGTGAATCACTGAAGTCAGCTCAAATTTGTTTCGCAATCAGTAAATGGGTCCACTGTTTCCCCATATTTGAAGCGGGTGTAGGTTTTATAGATCAAGTGTAAAGAAGTAGCCTCAGTTGTATATCTTTATTTATTATATTTACTCATTCGATTCTTCTACATCGTCTGCCAGCGCTTACCTATTTCTTGTTGGCGGTGCCGGTTGATTGAGTACAGCCAGCTGCGACTATTTGAAACTGCGGTAATGACTTAAGTCCTATAAAACTGTGCCTATAACAAACGCAGTAACTTAACGTCATGCTTGTTTCGCTAGCTTTGAGCGGTCGTTAGGCGCCAAGGAAGAAAGGTACTGAGATAAGATTTGAAATGCTGAGAGTCGAACATGTACTGAAATGAGGTACGGTGTTTTGAGGACGTGACACAATCTTACGTGCCGTAATTAAATGCCAAATACGGGGTAATTTAAGGTCGGGTGATGACAAAGGTCGTATATAGAAGCTATGAGCGAATCGAAGCGGAACTGAATCGGAGCTCCGCAAACACCATAAAGCAAATAAAGCCCATTCAGAATCATTGAAAGAAGCACAGCGAGTAAAAACAACTATTTCAAGTTAACTACTTATCGCTGTAAACGACCTCTACTGAGAGGGCTAAGTGCTGTGTCGCTTACTATTTTTAAAGCGAAGCTTTTCCTTGCGAACCTTCCCGGACTTTCCTGACCGTGGCTGCCGGATGCTGCTGCTGTCCTGCCGAATAGGTCACGCTTAAAAAAAGAAAGAAGATTAATTACATTCCCGATGCTGTTATCGAACCTCGGTCGCCCAGCACAGCAGTTAGATGCGCTAACCATTGGGCCACAATATTTCTTTTTTTCTCGTTGTACTTATTTCAGACACCAAATGGGTTTTGCGGGAAACTTGAAAAGTTAAACGTGCGAAGAAGTATCTTCCAATTCTGCAGAAGTACGTGTTGCTGGGCTAGTCGGTTCATATTGATCAGTAGACCATAAAAATTCCAATTACACGGTGACGAAAATGCAAACACAGAGCAAGATAGAGTTCCCACTCATTCTTGAAACCTGCTGCTCAGGTCACGGTCGATCTTCACAAGAGAGAGAGAGAGAGAAAAAAAAGGTAAAGGAAAGACAGGGAGGTTAACCAGAGGTTATCTCCGGTTGGCTACCCTGTACCGGAGGAGGGGTAAAGGGATGCGAAAGGAGAGAGAGAGAAAAAAAAATAAGTAAAAGTAAAAAATGGTGATAAGGATAAGCACTTTACCATTACAGAATACCGATCTGGATGAAATTCCATTTGTCCGTATCAATCGTTTTGGAGCATCATTCGCATGAAATCAGTTGATGAAGTTATAGATTGGCCATTTCGATTCCAACATGCGTGTCTTTCACAGGCTATGCATTGCAATGAGTAAAAACATATCAAAGGGTGCATCACAAGTAGTTGGCATGATATATCGCTCGTAATGAGGATTTAGCTGAACGTCTTTTTGAAGAGCTCATTGAAGCACAACCCCAAATAAAACGGCATCTTTGCAGCTTATAAAACAAGCTTCAATTATTTCAGATTCATCACACACGCGACATTTAAAGGACGTCACGAAAATGTCTCTTGAACGCAGCCAAGTCCTGACAGACCAGGTTTTAAGATGTCATAAAAAAAGAATGTTTTTTTTTAGATGGAGGCAAGGGAATTTTACACTCACGAACCTGGCGGGAACAACATAGATATAAAATCTCTTAAAGGATTTTTTTTTTGTGATGCACAGCACAAATATTCATTTAAAAGTCTCACTGTTGAAAACCCCCATAAATTCCCAATGACGTGGTCTCAGAAAAATGTATGCAACCAATAGGGGCCGCACACCCCTAGTCAAGCCTGTATAAATAAATGCCTTTTGTTTGCGCCCCCAAGCCCCCTAGCGCTGTAAACAAAGATTTGATTTGATTTTAGGTAAGGTAAAACATGCACAAGGTTTAATTACAAGAAATCTCGAGCTTTAGGATGAGAACTGTCACGAAAAAAAAAAAGTTTCGATATATACTGTTTGCCGCACATACAGATGTGCTAAACCCATCCAGCTGCACTAACCGGCCGGAAAATATTATCTCGTCTCACGGCCTCATAACTTGAAGGCCATATGAAAAGGGCAAATACGCGGTGAAAACGTTAAATGTACGATCGTGCACAGTGGATCATTTGTAATTATAGAAAACTTTTTGTTGCCAAAGGCGTGTTCGCAGCTCTCAACTTTGCCGAAACTCTAAAGGTAATACGGTACAAAGATTTAGCGTAACGCTGAAGGATTAGGTTGGTTGGAAATTAGGCCACAAACGCACGCATACTTCTGTCGTACCAACGCCAACAAGCTCTTTGAGATGTTCTATCGACCAAAAAAGTTTACGGACCACAGGATCTAAGAAAACGCTAAATATCCTAGCAACCTTTAAAAGTAGCCAGTAAAACCGTACATCACATTGATGTCCGCATATACCAGTAGAGGCTGGAAATTGGAATACCAGGCTGGCGTTTTGAGGCTGCGGAGATTTTCAGATTTTTCTCAGGTCCCTTGGTCCGTAAACATTTTTTGGTCGATAGTACGTCACGTGTGTCGCTTTACGTAGCACGTATACGCAAGAGCACATGCGCATGCGCCAGTTTCCTTTACGCCAAAGAGGCAGAAATTAAATGAGCAAGTGTATATCACTAATCATTTGATTAACCGCTTCACAGATGCCAAGGTGTGCGTTGGATCTGCATAACGTTTGTTTTTTAATAGGCCGCCTTGCACACTCGAAAGAGCTGCCCTCCATCACACTCTCTCCCCCATCTATATTCATTGAAGTGCTTAATATAGTTATCATTAACATTATGAAGACGATCAATCAGCTCACAATGTATTCACATACATGCAGCTGGACCCACCGGCTTAAGTCTGATTTTTCGTTATCCGTATAAAATTAATTCTCTTTCTCTCGTCGCGCATAACAGCGCGTTCGGATTTAGTAAACCACCTCTATACTCTAGATGAATTACTCAAACTTTTCGCGATATTCTGAAATAGCAGCTGCTGACTACATTGTTGGGTCACATTTTAAGGCGACTCTAAAAAAAAAAAAAGGTATATGTATGTCACCCAAACAAACTGCAGCTACAGGAGTCGATAAAAGGTCACTGTAATGCAGCCGCGGGGAGCAAGAACGGAGCGCATGCCAACGTAATGGTTCATTTTGAAGAATGTAATGCTGCCTTTGGCGAGCAACGTGTGACAGGCCGTAAGAACGTCATGCAAAACTGTCGAGCATACTGGAAGGTCTCTGCACAAAGGCCATGCCAGCTGGGCTGCAGCTAGCAATACTCTTCGAAGGCTGATTTACAGCGCAGAGCGCAGCGTCGGCTGCCACCTGTTCCATCGTTTGGCGCATCGCTGCAACTTCCATCTAGAGTCTTCTTGAGAAGACACGCGCGCAATAAAGAAGAAAAACACAAATTTTCACATTCTGGCAGCAATCAATAAAATGGCAAGTGAGAGTCTAACAAAAAATGTTCTCTTCCGGTTATGCGCCTCCTTGGCAAGGAGGTTTACAGAAAGTTAGTGCGGCAATACTTAGTGGAGAAAGTGCTTATCACGTTTATTTTACGATCGAGATTGCTTGGTTATTATACTGCACAGTCGAAGTAAACGTACGCAGACGATACACGCCTGCGCAAAATCAGTGAATCGATTAAAATTTTTTTTGTCGTTGTTCATTATCGATTTGTAATCGTTTGAGACAGGTAATCAGAGAAAGAAAGAAAAAAAGAAATGAAGGAAGAGCACTTTATTGCATAACGAGTCTAAACAAAGTTGTCCCCGCTTGTGGAGATGGTGCTGAATGGTGGCGATTGGCGACGGCAGAAAGCGCCGTTTTACTACGGCTGGACAGCGCTCTGATATCGGTATAGTGGCACCGGCTCCTCTGCCAAGTTGTATGTCGTTGGCTAAGACGTGCCGCTTCTTTATTGCTCGCTTCTAACAACAGCATTCTCTACTATAGCTTTATAATGCACAGAGAAGGTGGAGCAAACTTTATTCAGTAAAAGAAAAAAAAAGAAAAACGCAAGCAGGCTTTGTTCTTCCTGCTTGCGCCAGCGAAAGGGCGGGGGTGGGGGGAAGGTGGCAAAGGGCAGTCCAGGAGTCCTGCGTAAGCAGCCTCCCGGACCCGCCACACCAATCTGCGAGAATGGAAACCGTAGCTGAACAACAACAACAACAACGACAGCGACGATGACGACAACCTGATATTTATTTATTTTTCGTGTGCGAACAGACCAACTTACCTATGTGCTGTTCATCATGTGCCTCGTTTTGAAGAAGAGGCACTGCCATTGTAACGGCAGTGCTTCACTCTTCATATGCCATTAAATGTACGTAGATAGCCCTTTAAGTGGATCCCTTATCGTTCCTGTTTGCATTCTTCGCTATATTTAACCTGTCTTAGGTAAACAGCGAAGTGCGCCTGTTGACAAGGTGAGTTGCGGGCGAGCTGAATGAAATGGAGCCTAGATTTAGCTTCCCATGATTCTAGTGGTATAAGATGGCTTGTACTGGTCCCGTCGTGGCTGTCTTGTTCGCGAAACACAGGCACAGCGCATAGTTGTCTCTTCTCTCGGCGCAGCAGAAGTCGGCAGTGGTGTGCGAGTGTATCGTGTGCAGAGACCAGTTACAACGTCATTTGTAGGTCTGTTGCAGGGTGTACCCAGCGTACGATATCATTGCGACGGTCGTCGGAAGCCGTCCCTGCATGTGTGCGTAGCTTGCTAAAACGCGCCGGTCAAAGCTGGCTTCGCCGCAGTAGCAGGTACCGCGAGGCGAAGCCGGCTTCGGTGATCCTTCTTGTTTTACTGTAAAAATTTATACGCGTCGGCGCAAATGTATGTGCTTTTTTTTTTGTGTGTGGTTCCGTTCCACCAATCCGGCGCTTGGATATAAAAGTAAGGAACTTTACGCTTCTTGCTTTTGCTTTCTGTTAATCGTGTCCTTGAGACACGACTGTCTTGATTCGTGAGCCGGCGTGAGCCTCGATGTTTTTTTTTTCGTCCGCTTCCGTGAAGGGAATGTGCACACAACTCACAGTTCGGAACGGTTGGTTGCTAGAACACCGGTCAAGGCCGCATTCAAGAAAGGAAAAATACGGCTTTTGTTCGAATAACGTCGCACTAAATTTTCCTAGCTGTTTCTGTCTGTCGTTCTATCCACCTGACTCTCTCTGGATCATCGCGCTCCATTCTTCGCGTGCTCCGTAAGCGCAATATTCCATGCCACACAACTTCTTCACAAATTTCAAAACACCAGCGTTTCTTATGCTTATTTTCTCTCCCCAATCGTAAGCACCACAGCCACGTCTCCGTATTCGCCGTAGCTTACGACGATATGCGGACTTACCTGCATGCCTGCCTTCCTAGCTGAACCTCCCAGTGTTGCGTGTGTGGCGCCCGTTTTTCCGACCGTTTCTGCCGCATTTTCATTTCTGTTCCACCTCGCTCCCTATAAGTACCCCTCTTTTTTTACTTTCTCCGCATCTCGCAAACGCTTGCACCGGCGCTCTTTTTTTTCGCTTCGCCCCGTGAACTTGGCCTCCGTTACCCATATTTATTCCCTTCATGCGTCACTGCTTTCCGTGTCGGGTCGCAGACACCGACGCGCTGCTTGGCGGCGGCGGCAAGAAGAATGCGAACAACGGTGTGCCCCCCCCCCCCCCCCCTTCCCACTTCTCGAGCGAAATAACGCGGGTTGAAGTAAACATAACCGTCCGGGGGGGAAAGGGAGGCTTAACGCCTCGCGCGGCGTCTTGAAGACGACGGACACCCCACCAGCCTCTCCTCCTCCTCCTGGTCCTCACTCTCTCTCCGGCCGTGTACCTTAAAGAGGGAGGCGTGCAAATAAACAGCGAGAGCAGGCGGTGGGTGCAAGGAGGATATAAGAAACGGGGGGAGGGGGGGGGGGGAGGCAGGAGGGCAGCCGCCGAGACCGGTGCGCAGGCAAGCATGCATGAAAGCGCTTTTCTCCGACTTTTATGGGAAAACGTTTTTCTTCTCCACCTCCCTCGTCTTCTTCCCTCCCCCCCCCTTCCCCTTCCCCCCAGGCCTTGTTCTCTCCTCGGGTTTTCGCCTTCTTCAAGGCTCTTTTCGTGTTCTTCCGCGCTGTAGACGCGCTCCCGGGTAGCTCTGGTGGTCGCTGGCAGCGTGTATGTGTGTGTGTTTCTTTCATTCCTTATTACTTTCGTTCTCGCCCGCATCGCAACGGTACTTTCTTCACCCCCTCCCCATCTCCCGTGAAGTCCCTTCTCCAAAGCTTTCTCCGAGCGTTGTCGACTTTTCTGGGGTTCCGCTATACGCTCTTCAGTTCGCGGAGGGCCCCCACTCCGCCAGGTTGCCCACTGCCCAATTTATTATTTTTCCTGAAAACGGCTGGCTTCGTGGGGTGGTATAGGTCGGAGAATGCGGCGTAATTTATTTATTGCGCGCCTCGGCCGGTCCGCATCGCACCGCGATCGCGTGCGAAGGGAAAAATAGGTCAGCAGTGAAGTGTTTTTTTGTTGTATGTATATGCGGCATGCAAGGCGCCGCGAATCCAAGGTCGCACTTCGTCTGTGTTTTAAAAGCACGCTCGCTCTCTCGTTGCCTTCGCAAGCGCGAAAGAGCTAGAAACGAGCGTTACTGAACGATTTTCGGATTTCGCACCACCTGCTACCGCGAGCGTGATCTCGTGAGCTCAGCGTGCCACGGTACATACACGTGCACGGCTGAAGGCAAATGAGCGTTGTATACCACGTGAACTCCGGATTGTACCAGAAGCCCTGCGAACGAGTTAAGCTGCTCGAACACAGCGCTATTTAGACGGGAGAGGTTGTAAATAAACGCTATTCAAGAATAAATAAAAAAAAAACACTCTGGAGTGGCAAGGTGAGCAAGCAAGGCAATGACTTAAGCTCCACTAAAACTTTGGAAAGGAACCTCGCGAGAAAAATGCGGCTGTCCATGCAAAAAGAGAGAACTGCTCACCAAATGTCGCTCACGTAGTTAAACAATAATGGTGCGGAAGAGTTCTCCAATTGAACAGTGCACGCCGGCCACATTCGTCCATTGAGTTCCGGAACTATGTGTTCTCTACTTATTCTTGCCCTCCTTCCAGCTTTGCATATCTTTTTTTTTGGAAGGTAAACGAGCTGTCCTAAGCTCCCTTCATTTCCCTCGTCTTCTGGGCAATGGCTAAGCTGACTGGTCGTAAAGCTCACAGAAACTTATGTCATCCTTCCTATGGCTCGCCGTTCCCACCGTTTGCAAACGACTCTTCTAGAACCATTTGCTTACCACTTTCTCTTGTCAGCTGTGTTTGTTTTCATTTTTGGCGATATTTAAGTACCATCTATTCGGATATGCATTTATTACTAAGCATGAGGTTAAATGTACTATATAGGTCTATGGCAGGGGCCAGGGACCATGTGAATCTGTGCGTGCTTTCGAACACTGCCAGATGCCTGATATGCAGCAACACATATTGTGTGATTACCCAGCGTGCGAGCATGCCAGTTAAATAAACTATAGGTCTATGGCAGGGGCCAGGGACCATGTGCAATGCCAGCGTGCAAGCATGAGACACGGACGCTGGGCAGAATTACAGCCAGCGCTGGCAGGCAACCACTGTCGGAGAGCGCGTATCTCGGGCCATGGCCTGACACTGCAACTGCAATGCAGACAACAAAAGCGTTGTTGAAGTTCCGGCATGCCACGGGACTGCCCCAGTGCAGAGTAGCAAACTAGAGCGCATCAGCTCAGGTAACCCTCTCTGCTTCCTCCGTAAATAAAGCCGGAATCAAGCGCGTGTTGTTGCAAATGTTTATTAAACAAAAGAGAAACCAGATATCTCTTGACAACGCATCAGGACCCTTGGGTTTCGCATGATGATGATCGTCGTTATACCATAGCAGAAGTCTAGGAGTTATTGAGTGCGGCTGACCACGCAATCAGGACAGCACTCATGGATTTTGCTTTGGTTGTTCTTGCGTGCGAGAGGAAGAGAAAAGTATCTGGAGCGGTTAGCATCGCGACAGGATCTGCGTAGTCTAGGTGAGGAGGCGAAAGATGAAAGAGAGTGAGAGAAAAAGAAAACAATTAACAACAACAAAAGGCATACACATACATAAGTACATACAAACTACTGTCTAAAGATGATGTGACACGATACGCGACTTGAGCTGCGGGACGCTTCGAATTGTGACAGTGTTCCAGTTCTGAACTGCGCTCCACTACGGCGCTCATAGCCCTCCTGCATGCGGAATACAGGTCTCAATGAAACTCGTAGTCGTAGTGAGTTTTGCGCGGAGGAGGAAGGAACTTTACTGCCGTTAATGGGTGTAGTTGTTCTTGTGTCAGCTAAGAAATGCACTGCGAATAAGGTGTCGCTCCAGAGGAGAACCAAGTTTAATGCGGACGCCATAGACTTTTCCACTCAAAGTGCACGAAATGATTGCATCCACACTGCCAACATCTGGGAAACAAAACTGTTGGTATTCGTACGTAAAATAATGAATAAGATGTACAATACGCTTTCGAAGTAGAGCAAGTGTCCCGGTTCCACAGAAACCCCAAAAGGAAAGCGGAAGAAAGCCAACGGTGTACAGCGAGCGTCTCGGCCGTCCCACGCTCGATCCGCGGGTCTCATCCCTTTCGGTCTCTCCAGCGCATCTGCATGAGAACGCTTTCCGTCGCGCGTGGAGCGATAAGATGTGACGGCCGTGGAGATGTATCGTGGGAGACGGCGAGCACGGGGGACCGAGAAAATGAATCCCCTCACTTGATGCTTCTTTTCTTCTCTCTTTTTCATCGCCGTTTATTTGGCAAAAAAGAGAGAGCTCCGTCTCCACTGCCGCCACGAACTTTCACCCGCCTCCCTCTGAGTGCATAACGGGGGCTACGCGTTTACTTCGCTTTCCTTCCAAATTTTGTGCGCTCGCCCCCCTCCGTCTGGCGCTCTCCATACTTTCTCGTGCCGCTTTTACACCATCTGTGCCTTTTTTTCTTTGCGTGCTGTGCGTGTGTGCAAGTGTGCATGTATGCGTGTGTGCGTGTGTGCCTGTGTGTACGCGTGTGTGTGTGTGCGTGCGTGCGTGTGTTTGTGACACTCTTGACTCCTCGACCCGTTCGCTGGCCTGTCTTGCCGGAGACGAGAGACTTTCGAGGCACATAGCGCTCGCCGGCGATGCCACCCTTTCATCTGATGCGTATAAACCGTCTTCCATTTTGGGACGTGATGCGAAGGTTGACGCACCCTTGTCGCTTCTGCTTCAGTTCGGCACCGGCAGCGAACGGTTGTGTGTGCGCAGACTGAAGGGAGACGTCGTCGAAGAGAAGTATACGAAAGGGCGAAGAGAGAGAGTTGGGAAGGGAGGGAGGGGGGAAGGGGGGCTGGAAACGCCTTTTGATGCGCATTTCTTATCGGGAGCTCCCGGAGGCATAAAATTCTTCGCGCCTGGATTTATGGGTGCGAGAGCGTGTTTGTCTTTATGTCGTCGCCGCCCGCGTCGTCGCATATGGCGTCCCCCTGCGCGCCTCTTGTTCGGCGCTCTTCTCTGTTTCCTCTTGCCGCTGTACGGCTGCCGTGCGCTGCTCCTGTCCCCGTCTGTTGCCGTCGACGACTATACGTTCAGTCCATGTACATAGCTTTGAGCGGCTGTCATAGATGAAGCGATATCAGCCGTGTTTTCGGTGGCTTCCGAAACAGCTCCCTTGCGAGGTGTTTCCCGGCTTTCGAGTGAACTTCTCCAGTTCGCGCCGGAAAAAGTAACGGCACCCGAGGGGTGACCCTGGGTGCCGCACAAGCGATGGCGGAAGATTAAACACTCGGTCGTATGAGTAAGAAGCCTTTTTTGGACATGCACGTTCATTTTTGTCGCGCATATTTCGAAGTTGCTGCCTTTCTTTTGGTTGTGTTCCATAGAGGGCGGTGTGGTGAGGACGATGCGGACCTTTCTGTCCTGTCCTTGAGGAGAGCACTTCGTGCCGCAGTATCTAGCGCTCGTAAATCAAATATGTTTAGCACTTCGAAGGTAACGAGTACTCGGTGCAACCACACAGGACGAATGGGTCGATGCTTGTCGAGCAGTTTCATTGCACAAATACAACTGTTATATCGTGAACAATGAGGTAATACGTTGCGATTCCTGTTTATTTTTAGTTGTTTATCGTTTACTGTAAACCAATATCATTGGTTTAGTTGTCCCTTGTTCAAAACATGGAAGACACACATAATGCTGGCTAGCAGTGTGTGTCGTTACAAATATGAACGCAGGGACATTATATTTGATCGTCTCTGTACTTTATATTTAATTACGTCACATAGTCAAATCGCTTAAGCGTAAATTAAATTCTGGGGTTCTATACGTGCCAGAACCACGATTTGATTATGAGGCACGCCGTAGACTCCGGATTAGTAAATTTTGAGCACCTGGGTGTCTTTAATGTGCACCCAATGCATGGTACACGGGCGTATTTGCATTTCGTCCGCATTGAAATGTGGCCGCCGCGACCTCGTGATTAGTAACGCAACGCCAAAGCCACTAAAGCAACTACGAATCCGCTTAAATCAAACCTTTGCGTCACGGTAAGCGAAGATTCTTTACATCCCTACATGTGCCTCAAGTACGCTCTCACAGTAAACGCTGCCGGGAAACATATCAGAACACCCCTGTCACAACGCAGAGCCTGCGCTGGAAACTCACCAAAATGCCTCACATACTCGAGTAGATCAAGGATAAGAACTCCGAGAAGGAACTCCATGATGCGGGTGGTCCGCCATATTTAACCCGTTTTCCACGGGAATCCGTTAGCCGCAAACCCCGTCTCATCTTGCTTCATGCAGGGGTTCGTTTTCGTCGGAAGTATGCATACACGTCACCGAGAAGCACCGCCAGCTACTCGTGCTGTCCTGAAGCTGCGCTTGAGTGTAGCACGCGGGCTGTCAATCTGTGACGCATGTATGCACTCACGCTATAGCACGGTCTAAAAGCACTGTGTACTGAAGCACGTATGCGTGCCGCACGGGCACATATATATATATATATATATATATATATATATATATATATATATATATATATATAGAATACACGTGCACATAGAGGAATATGAGAATGCTTAACCGTCCTGACGTACTATTTTAGCCTTCAGTGTATCATCAGTAAAGCGTACGTTCCTCATCTTTCCGCGAGTCTTCTATATGCACACGAAATAAAGACAAGAAACAGCTCGAATATTGCTGAGGAAGGTGCGTTGCAGGACTCTTTCCGCAAATTTCTTATTGTAGCAAATTCAAGGCTGTCTTCATTCCGGAAGCCGGCCTGCCATGGCCAATGACTTCAAATATGTGCGAATGTCCACGTTGTGCGCGTTTGTTTGGCTCCGTTTGCATAACTTCAAACGGCATTCGTGTCATCCTGTCACCTAGAGTTACACCAAAGCTCTCCGTGCTCTGACCAATAAAGTCGGCCTCTCTCTTTTTGAATACCGCAGCCACAACATCGTTCCTGGAGCAGCGAGTTCGGATTGGCAGCTGAATAGCAGAGTATACTATGTCAAATTGGGGGAGAGACCGTTTATGCTTTCTTTAAGCACGCTCATTTTCTTTTTTCTTTCTTTTTTGTCACGGGTCCACACGATACTGCTGTCGTCTATATGCTAAAACAGTTAATGAGGTTATCGGCCGGTTCAAACGCCTGACGCTTTTACGTGTCGCGGCATGTGGCATGTGGCCATGACTATAGGCAGGTTCTGGCCATCGGAGCCTGACGCAGTGTCACCAACTTTAGCGTTATAGTTACACCGTCGAAAGCATAGCGCCAACGTTAACTCGGTCAAAAAGCTTATTTCCACGCACCAATTTTGCCTACGTCTGGTCACGTCATTGCTTGCATGAGCAGAACGAGGCTGTACGTCATTTGTGAAAAATTTTCCTTCTATTCTCCTCTTATCCGTCGTGCCCAGTGCACGATCCCGCCGATAACGGCGGTTGCGGCGGCCAACAGTGAAGGGTGAAAAGAATGGAAAAAGAATAATCGTTATAAAATGTGTACCCCCCCCCCCCCCCCCCCCCCTCCTCCGTACAGCGAGGGCATTTTTCTTTAGCCGTGCATGTTTTACCTTGCAAAGAGCGATGTAATTAGACGATAACTCACTAAAAAAGTGCCAGCCAACCTCACTTCATATTCGGGTCAATGTTGCATCATGAGTGAGGCATGACGATACTGAAGGAGTGCGTTCGGGGGCGCTGCGTCTGAGCACTTGCAGAGCACATAATACATAGTGTCCGCAGATGCCGCTGCCAGAGCCTGCGGATTCAAAATTGACGTATTCGATTTTACGAATTACCAGAGTTCAGAATCTCGCGCCTCCTGCTAAAAACTGCGATTAGGCTTCGATTTGAAACCGCAATACTTGACACATTGCCGGCTTATGGCCTCAGTCATTAGCGCCGAAGTACTAAGCAAGTCGTACAAAGACGCGCAGAGAGACCGAAACGACGAACACTCAGAATAGGACGCAACAATTGGAAGAGCGCGGAACCGTCACGGCATAGAGGCATCGACTTCGCTATATAGAGGAGCTCCAGCACCAAAGCCCGCGCCCGCCGCAACCTATTAGTACACTCCTCCTGGCCGTCTAGCGCCCTTATTGTGTTTGCCTGCTCCACGATGGCCCCCGCACTCCGCCACGGTTCCCCCGTTGTGCGGCGGCGCGTCTCCGTGCCGTTGTTGTGTCCCGCGCGCGCAGTTCCGTTGCAAATGCACTGGCCCTTTCGCCCGGAGGTCCGACACCCCTCTCGACCCCGTTATCACCGCCGTCTCGGAGACGACGACGACGACGAAGAGCACCCCTTTCTTCTTGGGTGGTGGCTATGTTTAGAGCGTCAGGCACGGTCCCTCTGTGTCCGTCCGTCTGGTTGGTTGGCTGTCTGGATGAAACACGGTTACTTTTGGACGCGCGATCGTACCTCGCATCTCAGACCACAGCGGAAGAGTGCAAACGCGTCCTGGACGTGGTCACGGGTCACACAAAAGGGGTATATGGTGCTTGGCGGCGTCGGTTCTACAAGCGAGCGGATGGTGGGGGGAGGGGGGCATGGCAACGAATCCCGGAGAGGGGGGGAGGTAGAAGGAGCGTTCTCCGCGCTCTTCCTTGCTCCCCCCCCCCCTCCCCCCTTTCGAGCCCCATAGCTGCAAGCGTCCCGTTCCTGCTGTCGCATGCTATGCCGCTATACTTTCTCCTGCTGCCGCCACCGCAGCGGTCCTCTTGGTGAAGATGAATGAATTGTCAGCGTGATAGGGTCGCGGAACGTGGCCACGAAAGGGGTGGTGTGTGCGCATATCGCTGGAAATGAATCGGGCTCGCCCTCACAAGGGATGACGAGAAGTCGACACGCGCGTCTAGGAACGGGGTGGGATCATATTTTGCTTCGCCGCCTCGTCCAGACATATCTCAGGACTGTTATTCGCGACACGCCAGTGCGTTTTTATTAATAGTTGTGTGTTTCGTACGCTGCCTTCGGAAATCCTTGCAGTTTGTGTCAGTGGACATTCTTCGCTCTATAGAGTACGATTCAACTGGCACCGAATGCAAAATAGAAAGTTGCGTGCATGTGGTAGCCAGAACTGCAGGGGTAGCAAAAAGGAAGAGACATTTGGTTGTTAACATTTATGATCTCTGTCACCTCAGTTTTTATTTCACCTTCGGTTGCCTCAACCCAGAATGAAATTTTCAGGGGATAATCTGGGCACGCCTTGCGAATACCGTATGGTATTTTGCGTCAAACTTCGTGGCAAACGGTTTAGCATATTAAATTATTTGCAACGAGGAATCATAGAAGCCAAGATGTTTCAATTCTTTTTAATTTAATAAACGTCTCTCTCTCTCTCTCTCTCTCTCTCTCGAATTTTGTAAATTATGCGTTAAGCTTCCTGTATCTAGTTGGAAAGAGCATTTAGGAAGTGTACTGAACACGCCAATGTGGCGTCATGTACAGTCGTGTTTAATTATGACGCATAACAGAAGGGCACTGCTTGATCCTTAGCCCAATACTTCTGACAACTGACACCTATAATTGACCACAGAAAGTAGCAAACCTCCGCCCAAAGGGCTTCTGTCAATCTGCTTCATTTTCCACAGCACAACGCATTACATCGCCGTAGTGTGCGGGAAGAGCGATCCGAATGCAGATCTTTCGTTGTATGTCCTGTTGAGATTTAACCCTTGTTGCAGCTTCTGTCGGTGATGGCTCGGGAGTAAAAACGCAGCTTTATGCCTTGGCTCTTCCATGTAAAACATTTCCATAAACAATTTGCTAACAAGTGTCCGCATAAAGAAATGAATTTGCTGCCAATTCTGAGGGCTTAAGTTCCCGGGTTCTATGTTTGCCTTTGCTGTTGTCGCAGCTGTCTCTGATGGCCTATGTTCAAAAAAAGCATCTGAGGACGAATTCACAAAGCCTTTCGTTCGGCAGTGTTCTTTGCCATGGGCCAGTCGCCTTCGCGAATAGTATGCCGGTTCAGTATCGGGATTGGCTACAATTTACTCTTACGAACAGTTTTAGCGTAAGAGATTTTGTGTGAATTATGGGCCCTGCTATTCTTCCCATTTACTCCCAACTTCGATAAACCAAGGACGCTTAGTCACGCCAACTTTCGAAGCATGACGAGAGCTACTGACATCATTCAAATCAAAAAGAACGAAATGCAAACTGGACGGTCCAAGGTTCCGGCTCGCATGTACGCAGCACTCCCGCAGTGCCGGCTGACATCCGATGTGGACCCGGATTTGTTTTCGCCGGTTTGTACTTTCGGCGTCGTCGTCACACCACCGACACGTGAGGAAAGAGAAGATACGACGGTGACTCGAACGAAAAAAAAAATGAAGGAAGAGGAGGAAGACGAGGGAAGAGCACGCGGTATGGTCATCAGGACGTGGTTTCTACGGCGGAATAAGGGAGAAATAGACGGGCTGCAGGTTAGGAATAAGAATAAGAAGGAGAAGACGACACGGGAGACACTCGGAAGAGCGGTGGGAGAAGAAACAAAAATGACGAAGGAGAGGGGAAGAGAGAAAAACTCCGGGCCCGAAGAATCGTGGCCGCTTCTCTACGCTGGCTTTCGCCGCCGTGTCTGTATACGTATGCACATGCGAGCGGGAGCACGGTTTGTGTTCGTTGGCGCGTCGTGTCACATTGAAAAGGCCTTGACTGCACGCTTCGCCGCAGCATCGGCGGCTGAGCGGACGCATGACTTCCCGACGCCGCAAGAAGTGCATTCGACGGCGGCGGCGGCGGCGGGCAACACTTGAAGTATCGGCGGGGGGTGCCTTGACGTCTCCTCAAAGGACGTGCGGGGGTTAGCAGCCAGCAGTAGAGGGGGGGTTTCAACCACTGCTCTCTTCGGGAAAGAGAAGAATTCGCGTAAAAGGAGCTGAAACTTCCTGCGTTGATGGCTTCCGCCCCCCATCAACCCCCCCCCCTCCCCCCTCTTTCACATCGTCGTCGTGTCTTTTATGCCAAGACTCGCGCAGTGAGCGGCTGCTTCTTTGGGTTCCGCGGCGCGTCGTCCCGTCGCCGCTTGATCGTCGACGTGTCCGATCAAAGTGGACGATGTTTCGGAGACCGCCTTCCCTTCTTTTTCGTCTTTCTTTTTCTTCTTTTGCCGCAAGCACCGGCGTCAGTCCTCGTTCCTACGCCTCCATTTTTTTTTTTTTTTCATTATTATTTCTCAGCCTCCGGCGGCCGACACGTCGCCTCGCGTGTATTTTGTATCGTGTCTTCCAGCTTTCGTATTTTTTCTGTTCCCGGCTGTACTCCCTATACTCGTTTCCAGCCTCTCTAGTTTTCTTATTTCCCGGCGCTTTGGCTTCTTTCGGCTGCCGCCTCTGGTTGCTGCTTGCTTTTAGGTCGCCGAAAATGTGCTGTAATATACGTGGCAGCTCGCGTCAAATACGATCACTTTGGTGTTACCGCATTCGGCTACATTTTCCCAGCGCTCGCTCACGTGGTTTCTTTCTTTCTTTCTTTCTTTCTTTCTTTCTTTCTTTCTTTCTTTCTTTCTTTCTTTCTTTCTTTCTTTACTCCTCGTCTTGGTCTCGATCACCTTCGTCTTCCTTCCTCGCTCTCTTTCATGTCGCTGTTCCCTTGAGAAAACACGAGTATCTGAGGACGCGACCTGGTCGAAGAGGAACAGGTTTTCTTCTATCCGAAACATGATTTAACGAGGAGCATCTCGTCAGGAATCCCAACTATTTTTTTCCGCAGTTACACTATCCGTGTCATCAACCCTTATTCGTTGCTTTGCTTTTGGCAAGAGAAGCACGAACACACACGCCATGACACACACGCACCACCACAGACCCGTACAAACAATACATCGCGTATTGAGTAGCTGGGACAGGAAACGCCTTAATGCAAAATTTTTCAGACTATATTATTGAGCCTTGCAGGAACCAAATATAATGAACTTTCGTAGTATTTTTGGCGTGGCGGTCATCTGGTGGGCTGTCTGCTCGTTGCTCTTAAGCTGTCGACGATTACTTCGCTGCAAAGTCCAGACAAGAAGTGTTCTGCGCGATTTTCAGCTGTAACTTACGAACCATATGACAGATACATTTCGATCGCAGGAGCACGTGCCCTTAGTCTGTGTGCCACCTCACGGCGAAAATACGTATGAAATGCGTCTAAAATACGTTATATTTGCTTTGGGGCTCTCCTGCGTTCTCGTCCACTGACACTTTCTTTGTTTCCCACATGCGAATTATTCTTCTTATTTTTCTGTTATTCTGTCGAAGAAAATATTTATGCAGCCCGGTAACAGCTCTTCAACTTCTTCCTTATTTTTTTTTTCGCCAAAATCATTCTTGGAAGAAAGCCAGGTCTCTGTGTACGAGACAGCATGCCGTTGTGGCGGAACCTTGGCCGGTCTTCGCAAATCCATCACTATTACGTGACAACGGCCATCAAGCGTTCGGACAGAGAAACTAAATCTAAAGCTATAAGGCGGCAGCCAGCACTTCACTCCGTACGTAAGCGCCAAACGGCTGAAGTGAAAAGTCAAACGCATGCATAAGGGCACGTGCATAGAAGACATCGACGTTGCGCTATAGCAGAAACGCAGAGTCTATCTGTATATAGGCTGTCCACTCTCTGCAGACGAGTGTTCACGTGACATGGCGCAGACGCATGTTTCGCTGCTCGCCTTTCACTTCCCAAGGCTGCCGTGCGGAAGCGTGAGCCGAAAATGAGAAAGCCCACGGTTTTGATGGATGAGCCGAAGTGCGCGATTCTCAGACACGGACGCAGAATGGACGCCCGCCCCTATACACTTCTGAACGCGAAAGTCCGCATACTGCGGAGTCGCTTAAAAAACTAGAATTTCTCTCGAGTGCCATCAACTCCGTTCAAAGGTCGTGAGCGCGTCTTCGAAGTCGTATTTATCGAGCATTTTCTCTGTTTTTTTTTTATATAACCTGCTGGAGCTCACGCATTTCAACAGTGTTTAGAGCCCGTCGAGGAGAATATGCCTTCTTCCGATAGTTCCGGGGATGTCTGTTAACGTCAGCCCCCGCGGGTGAAAGGCTCTAAATGCGCTTGGTGATCGCTTTTCTCCTCTGCTCACACAGTTGATTACGTCGCCCCTGAGCAAAAACAGTATCGGAACAATTTTCGTTGTTTTTCGATGCAGTTTAAAGCTGGAAATGTGCTGTATTCAGCACGCACATCTTGCGAGGCCCGTGGCTTAGATTCTCCATCTTTGGTACTATCGGCAACAAGTACGTAGCATCTCTGACATCTGCGTATTTTAAACGTTTCCGAATCGTGGGGTCATGCTGCTCACTTGTGGTGCGTATACGGTGGACCGTGGTGGCAGTTTCTTTTGAGAACTTCTCTGCACTCGTTGCGCTGATCTTCGCCTGCTTGCAAACGATAAGCCTGACACAGTGACACACGCAACAAACACAACACACACGACACGCTCCTGCAGGCGCCAATATTCTAACCAATTGAGTTTATGCCGGAGTACGGCGTACAGGTTTCTCTTCTTTTGTAACAGATTTTCTCGCTTCACCTAGCGCCAGCTCAGGTTATCCACCTATAGATCTACGAAATTATTTGTGCATTCTTGCGTAGACCTTTCCTGTGTGACTCTCGGGCTTTGATAGCGTGTCGACATTATACGGCACGCCCACGTGGGCTGTAAACGCAATGTTTGCGCTCAGGTGGGACCCGTATAACAAGCACCACGCACGGTAAAAGGTAATTGTACATTGTTGTTTTGCAAAACTCCCGTAGATTAAACGTCGCATTGCGAGTGGCAGCAGTGCACGGCGCGGCAAAACTACTGATCGCGCGGCAACAGGCTCTCCCAGAGGCGCCGTATTTGTGTTTTTTCTATCGCTCGTATTGACACTCGATAAAAGGGGATGTTGGCGCGAGCTTATTTAAGCCGTTCAAATATCGCAGCCTCTGTAAGGCCCCGACCTATACCTGCCGCCGATGGAAGGCCTGACCGAAGAGCATATATAGTCGAGCGCTAGGAAGCTCAAACTTCCGGGCAGAAAACGGTTTATATATTCTGTCTTTATCTCTGTCTCTCTTCTTTTTACACTGAGCATACATAGCATAAACGCATGCTCTCTCTCTCTCTTTCTGTCTACGCTTTTTTAACGATGATCGAAAAGCCGGTGGTAGCTCAACGCGAAGTTCTTTGGCCGCACATTGTCGGCACAGAGCAATGGTGGCAAGCAATGAACAGTACGAAGTCACGGCCGGCCAGCCGCTTCCGACTCTTGTAGTTCATCAAGAGTCCCCGGGACCGAACATCGGCGCAACCTGCTTCTTTGCGGGCGTCGAACGTTTACTCGTCCGGGAAATTTCGTTTCGTTCAAAAGGAAACGGCGAGATGAGTGGCGACGTCTCTGTCGGCACGGAAGCGCTCTGGTCGAGAAAAAGAGAGAAAAAATAATGAGAGAGAGAGAAACTCGGCGTGTTTGCCCTGCGCGGGAATATAATTTAGTTTCGGCCCGGTTCGAAGGCGGTGCGAGCTGCGCTTTGAACGCGAGCGAGTGTTCAATCACGGCTTCACGCCTCGATCCTGTGTGTCCGCGTTTCCGCTACCGTGTGTATATACTATAGACTACCAGACGAGTTGGTGCCTGCGTTATAGAAGAAGACATCCGCCTTCGTCGTACAGCATAGCTTCCGTCGAAGACGTTGGAAACACTCAGCCATATTTAGCTGGTATAGAACAGTCTTTCCGTACTCTAGCTAAGCCTCTTTTTCAAGGACAGATTGACTACTTAGAAAAACAAACCAAGGAAAAATTCTTTCCTGTCTGAAATGGGTACCTGAACGGTGGCCGCGCTGACATCTGCGGCAACATTTTAGAAAATTTAATGCCACGCTAGAATACAATGACACTAGACTGATGTCGTCAATGCCGCGCGTCTGGTGCATGATTCAATGTTGGAAGTCAGTATTATTTTTTTAGTTAATAACCAAACATTTGGTCGTCTCCAAATACATGCAATATAGTTTATACAGTCTAATATGCCAGCTGAGACTATTTCAGTGTTTGTCTTTACTAATGATCCTTCAAGCAACGTACTGGAACGAAGGTATGTGCTATATCTTGTTTATTACCAGACGTCGAGATGAGAAGGATGCAAGAAACAAGCGCTCCGGTGTTCTTGTTTCTTTTGACGCGCCTGTCTTGTGGTTCGGTCCGTAACTGAAATATCTGTGCGCTATGCATAAAACCCCAGTGAGGCTCCTTTAATTACGTCACGCAACAAGCGGGTCATCGACCCTCTCCGAATGAGAAAGAAAGAGGAGAATATGAGAGAAAGAAAATAGTGCAAATCCTCCGAGCCAGAAACAGTGTGTCTCTCTTGACATTTGTTCTCCGCATGCTCTTCTTCTACTTCTTCTTCTTATTCCTCTTCTCTTATTCCTCTTCTCTTCTCCTTCTCTTTCTTCTTCTCCGTCATTCACGCACTACCCTCGCATTAATCCACGCCTGTGATACGCGCGTTCCATGAACGCCGGATCGTTCACAAAGCAAACCGCAATATTTCGTCGCGGTATGCATGGCTTGACTTGGCTGCTACTCAACTTCTTCTGCTTCTTCTTAATCACTCGCATTTCTGAACATCTTGTCCCCGCAGAGCCTCCTTTGCTCATCAACGTCGGCTCCGCCTTCCCGAAACGCGCCGGCAGCATCTCTACACTTCGTTCGGGCGGGGAAACGTCGCGCGAATGTGCCGCCATGGCACCGAGTTGACATGCAGAGCGCTCGCCGGGCGAAACCGCCTCTCCTCTTACGTTTGTCATCTGTCTTCCTGTCGCGCGAGTCCCCCCCACCCTTCCTATCCAGAGTGGCGCGCGGTCCTCCCGGAGTCCGAGAATTTCGCGCGTAGAATTTTTCGTTCCCGTTTCTTCGTTTTGCATTGCATGCCGTCGACTTGCTGGCCTGCGGCCGAGCGTGTGTGCGTGGTAATCGAGGAAAACATCCACTGCGCTGTGCGCGTCTCTGCGCAGCTGCGCTCTCACGGTCTCTTAATTAGCGCGCCGATTCCGTCATTCCATTTCTACCGCCTTTTCCCTTTTTTTTTTCTTTGCAAACAGTTCCTCTCTTCTTTCCTTGCGCCGTTCGAGGCCGAGCTGCGTGGTTGGAGCCCGATAACAGATTGTATTATTGGGAACCCCAATGCGCCGCAGTGCTCAGTCGTCTGTATGCAAAGAAATAAAGAACCAAACTATATAGCACTGAAACAAAGCAGGCATTTGTGAGATCCGAACGGCGCAGAATAAAACCGTTAGAGTAGCCGGTTTCTGAGAACTTGCTTGTCGATATAACTCGGAAACAAGCCGCTTTTATCATGTTAGCGAATTCGTTAACCTGCGTCCTCTTCGAGGTTGCTATAAGGAAGAGGGAAACAATAAAAAAAAAAGCTGTTTACTTGCAATTTCTCTATCGGTGGGAAAGTGATAACCTCTTTTCTTCCTTGCATCTAGGCTCGAAGAGAATTCTGTACACGTATTTGCACGTTAGTATAAAACAGTTTGATTCTGGAGTTTTCGTACCTGATTATAACAGTTCTTGTGAAAGGCACGGATAATAATCAGGAACTGAAAAAGCGGCTCGTGAGAACGGTTTGTTGAAGGACGCCTATGGCTTTCGTCAATGACGACGACAGAATGCATTAAAATACAGTAATAAGCTTCCGGCTGCCATTATATATCCGGCAAATCTAAGTAGGCTACTCAGATATTCTACCCATTGCACGTACTTCTAGCTCAGTTACGTTAGACTATATGTTGTGCGCGTGACGCATGTCGGCAGTTGCCTAAGCTCTTTGAACAGCGCTCACGTCAAGCTTAAAATTGTTAACCTATAAAACACTTTGTGGCGTTGATAAAGCTCGCTCTAAAGGACTACCAATTGATAAAATTCGACGCTTGACTAGTTAGATTTCACTAAACGTGGCGGACAGCGCAGACACAGATTGTTTACAGATTTACAAATAGGACTCGGCTTCTGTCCATAATAAAACAAACAAACAAAAAAAATACGAAAAAGGCAGTTCTAAACGAAACGCTCTTGAAGTATTGGTTTATAGCAGCTCACTATAACATGGTGTACGACGAGTGTAAACACTTCGTAATTGAGAACCCTGCAAGTATAGTTACACTATGCGAATGAGCGCGACGTTCGTGGCATAGAGAGTACACAAATGCGCCAATAGTAAACGCCTAACTAACGACGAAGTACAATCATCAAAAGAAATATTTATACTTATGAGGTCTACGTGTTATTTAGGCAACCACTCTGCAGCGGTTATTCCTATCATGCGCATGTGGACGCCATGAAAAAAATAATATTAAGACATTAGCGCATTTACTTGACAGTAAAGAAACAGGAATCTACACTTGTACGTAAACTTGCAAATCGCGAATCTTTATGGAACACCTGAGCTGTCAGTGCCCGTCCATAGGGCTGCGGTCATGAGATACGACAACGTGTTCGGCAAAAAAAAAAAAAAAAAAAAAAAGACACGTTTCGTTCGCCCTACACAATGCACGTATAACACTCTTGACAAGTTCCGAATCACAATGCCGTGCTCGTAGCTTTCAACACCTCTTCACGGAAAGTGTTCAAGAGCGTTAAATAATGATCCAAGAGTCCCTTCTTAGAGGCCGCTTTCCAGCCTCACCGTAAATAACACTCATAAACAATGCAAGAAGAAGCAAAATAACGGAGTGAAGCTATAGGATGCTGGAAAACAGCTGAGAAGAGGAGGGCGTCGGTTGCGTGAACAAAGCAGCAGAAAAAAAAAATAAAAAAGAAAAGAAGGAACTTCAACAACGAAGGAATAAGTATTTACGACGCCCGGAAATTCAAACGCTCTAACAACTCTCTTTAAAAGCGTTCGCTTGCGCCATACTTACGGAAGTGGGAAATCTCGCCCTGAATAATTGCGCCTTTTCAGCTTTACCAATGAATGCCACAACTATACGACTGATCTACACCATTTGGCTGTGTTGCCTTGAAGTCAGCGTGCATGAACTCTATACTTGCAATACGAGTAGTCAAACACTCCTTGGCGTTTATGAGAACTTTAGGTTAACTCCCTCGTGCAGGACTTTAGGGCTCATTCACAATACTCTCCTTACGTAAGCTAGCGTTTCCATTTGGTAAGCCTTCGGGCGCCCGCCTCTTATAATAGCGACTGGCGTGATCGCCTCGGCAACAGCCAACAGCGGGTGGCATTGCGCGACAGAAGTTTTTCGAGTATCGTTACTTGATAGTGATGCATGCTTCAAGAGAGGTGGCCTATCTGACATATCCTTGCCCGTCCATTCGCTATACTCAAACTCCGTCTGAACTCACAGCGTGGTTGCTTATGCTTGCTTCACCTAACCACAAGTTGTCTGGGTTGCGAGCTTGCTGTCGTGCATATTATCGCGCGATAAACGCGTTGTGCACTCACTTTTCGAATGTCTTACTAGACGGCCGACTCTCGAAAGATATGTTTCTGTCAATACGAACAAAGTGCATTTCTCGGTATCTCTCTCGGCGTTAATTCTGCGATATTTCACTCACGTCACTTAAGTACGTAAGCGCCGCATTAATTCGTCGTATCTTGGGACTTCCGTGCTCGTTTGTGCGCTGGGCTCCACCGAGCAGCCTTCTATAGTGGCGACTGATTTCTCGAGGCTAAGGTACCTTTAGTTCCCAGTTCTCAAGCTGTAGGTACGACCAAGGCCTAGTTTGCTCTTGCTTTTGGACACGCTACCTAAACGAGCAAAGAGGGCAAACACGAGAAGAGAGAGAGGCTACACAGCGTGTTAGTTCGATCCCAAATCTGAAATCAAAGGAAGTAAAAGAAATTACAGCAAAGAAAAGGAAAACGGGTGTGGCAGTGAGAGGAACGCAAAATGAAATCAGAAGAAGCCGTGGCGGGCGAGAAAGGGAGTTAAGAAGAATAACTACTAATATCAAAGAACAAAACGGCTATGAAAATAAAAAGAGAGGTGAAGAGAAGTAGTAGTGAACGCGGAGCCGGGTAGGGGTGGGGTGAAATTAGGGGTGGCAAGAGGTAAGCGTAGGGGAAAGGAGCCTCCCATTTGGGAGAGGAGGCTCAGCGAGCTCGCGCGAGAGGGAAGGAAGCGCTGGAGAGGAAAGGGTTGGCGTTGGAAACGGTCTCTTCCGCTGCCTTCCACCTTCTGTTTCTCTCCCTCCATCGCTCTCTCTTTTTCTTGGCTCTTTTGAAACCGTATTTTTTATGGCTTTTATTTTTCTTTCCTAACCCCTCCCTTTTTTTTCTTCCTGCTTATTTTTTTCTCGCTCCTGTTCTGGGTGGTTGCTCGGTATAGTTTGGAAAGGGTTCCCGTATTTCTCTCCCCCCCCCCCTCTATCTTCCCTATTCACAGAGAGGAGAGGCTTAACATTCGGGAACCTTCGTCGTTCGTCTCGCGGCAAAGCCGTGGCCCGAGCTCCTCGACTCCGCGTGTTGGTTCGACGCGAGTGCGTGTTCTTCCTCCACCGCCTTTCCCCTTTCCTCTTGTGCCTCCCTCCCCCTCTCTCGGCGACCCCCCCTCCGGGTGTCGCGAATGCGACTCCGCCGGCACGGCGGCGATGTAGCGAGCTCCTGGCTCGGCTTGCGACCGGCGTCGTTGTCGTCGGCGACGTTTTTCGGACGGGCATGGTCGTTGCCAGCGGTGACAGCACTAACGCCAGTCTCCTCGGTCAGTGACGAGACCCGACCTCCCTCTACAACCGCTGAACCCCGACGCGTGGAGTCTTCTTACGGTGCTTTCTGCCTGGCCTCCAAGAATCCTTCGTCGCACTCTGTTCACTAAGGCGCTTTCACGTGACGAAAGGAGACCTGCGTGTACCTGGCTTCGCATCCCCGTCGAATTCGGTAATGGCTCCGCTCGCACTTTTGGGTTCCCATTCTTGAAGCGACGGTGCGAACTTCTAAAACAAACTTCGCGAGTTTGTAAAACAAACTTCACGTTGCTGCAAACTGAAGAAGCAACGCCTTCGCACGCGTTTGTGGCTCGCAGCATCTTTGGAGAAGCAGTGATGAAGAGCACTCGTGCGCGGCGCCGATCACGTGACTCGCCGCTCCAGCCGTCATGAGCCTGTCGGCGGCGCGTGACAGACGCCTTCGCGAGCGCATCGCGCACAACGGCGGCAAGACGACAACGGTGGCGACAGACCTGCCGCCGAGCAGGCAGCGACAACGACTGACCCTGCCGAGTTCGCGGTGACTGCCGCGCGACTTGTGTGTTGGTGCTTCGTGCGAGTTTACTGTGCGTGTGTCGAGGCAAGTTGACCGACCGTTGTGCGCTGCGGGCTTTTGTGTCGACGACTGTTCCGATTTGCGTCACCGTCGATGTCGTTTGTGATCTCCGCGCTTTGGATTCGAAACGACAGTGTGCGACATTCGTTTTCCTGTGCGCGTGTGTGACGTCAGTCCGGCACTTGTTTTTGTGGGAGTCTCTTAAGCCGCCAGGACTCGAACGCTCAACCTTTCACGGTGACCCGGCTTGTTTTATCCTGTATCTTCGAAGTTCAATGGCATGGTGAGTTATTTAGAAGCTTGGTGGTAATCGGCCGTTTCTTTCTTTTTGCGTGTGTGCGTTTATTTATTTGTTGTCTTGCTCTATACACTTCGCATTAAGCATCTACTTGTTATCTATAGGTTCATTCGAAGACGTGGCGATATTGTACTGAACTTGAATGCGTTGACGTCATTCTACAGAAAGCTTCATGCCGGTGGTATTACTGTTTGCACCTGCGAATAGGATTAGTGACGTATGACTTAGCTGTTTGCATTTCACCGTTACACAGCGAATTTCTCAACGTCATAAGACAGTGAAGATAGCTCAGATCGGGCAGCTGCTGGCATGTTTGATGATTTAAAAAAACATTAAGTTAACGATGAGCCATTAAATGCAGCCAGAATTTCAATTTCGGGGGTAGATTCCTGATCGGAGTTCATTTAAATGAAACAAGCAGCTATAAAAGGTACCCCTTCTGTCAGAAAACAAGGACAGCAAGTATTGCATTTGATGACAATGTTTTGTTGTGTTGTATGGACTTGAGCGGTCACACTTTTTTGTTATTGTTAGTTATTCGGGGAAAGTGAAGGCGACAAGCGACACTATTGTTGAAATCAGAAGCGTTACTTATCACTCATCTATATACACAATGAAATCAATGATTTTATGCCATTGAAATTCGTTGTCTATTTTTTGTGCTTCTGTGTATGGATGCACGTGGGACTGAGTGGGCGTATGCGTGAGTGTATGAGTGAAAGAGAGAGACACTGCCGTAGAGAGAAAAGAAAGAGAAAACTACCGTAGTGTCGTCCGGCTTAAACCAGACCGCAGTTTGATGCATTGACATGAAATATACGAGTGCACTGCAATAACTATAATCACATATCGTACACCCGATGAAGTGATATTATTATTGTTATAACGCATACCGCGATTAACCGTCAACTACGAGGTTCACTATTGTTATATTTGAGTGTATTTTGCACTCGCGGTGTGTGACGATGGTCTGCGTCAAATTTACGTACTTTTGATATGGAATGCACCTACGACGACAGACCTTCACGATGAAATATTGGTTACAGTCTTTCCAGTGGTTCGATGACTTGTAACTTGAGGCTTAGGAGAGAGTATTAACCCTGCCCAGATGTTATTGCATTAACATTATCTCGCTGGGGAAAAGATCATTGACACTGAAATGCTAGGCAAACGGAAACTTGCGTGAGGTTTGCAAAGTCCTTGACGTTGTGCGACGCTTACGCTGACTAATCGTGTACGAGTGCGTGTTATGAACGACGGGGAGAAGTGAAATCGTCGAAAGAACAATCTACTAACTTTCACTTCTTTGATTATGACGTGATAAGTTTGAAGGAGCCTTGCAATATGTATGATCGTGTTACGAAAACACGCACGAGAGAATGGCGCAGTTTGAACAGGGAGTATTGACTTCAGAAAGAAATACTGTAACTTCTGCTCATGCACTCTGGGGCCTCGACAAGCAATACAGATATGATGAAGGTGGATGGAGCGAATGGCGTTGGAAATGACTTTTAACAGAAAGGCGTTCAAGTCGGGCCTCAGAAAAAAAAATGCTGGGCTAGTCGATTTGGTAAGCGAAGTAATTGAACGCAGATGTTAAACGCCTGATCAAAACCTAAATTCATTGTTCCAGTCTAAAGGAAGGCGATGGATTCGAATATGTGCCAGAATTGCCGCAAGTGAGGCAACAAATTCACACGCTGCGAGACGAGCACCCAAGCCCATGTGCATCAGAACGAGCTTTAATATTGTCATGATGGGCGCAAGTATAAGTTGCGTGCGTGATCGGAGTCAAACCATCTACTGTTGTTAAAGCGTGAAAATTTAAACATCTGGCTGCGATACCCGTGGCAATACCCGTGGCAATACCTGTGGTAATACCCGTGACACTATATGTCACATCAATGACAAGAATCTTCTCACTGATGCGGCATATTGATGCGGAATTAGAGCCTTGCTATTAGAACACCGCTTCCAGCAGGCACTGTTTCATCTTATATTTTGCTCATGAATGCATCTCGACGGTCGCGCAAGCTTTCAAACAAGAACTCAGTAGAACTGAACAGAAGGGAAGCGTTATATTCAACGTAAGAGTGCTGCATAATGCTAATTCAAGAGATCGGCATCGAATTTGTCAAGAAATAATAAAATTAAGAAGATGAAAGTTTAGCAGAAGAAGTATACTTCTAACGTGACGTTTTAAAGCAGCGATAGTCGTTTCCTGTTGTGAGCTTGACGCAAAGAGAGATCATCTTACGTTTAACTAGTTAAAATAATAAGGATCGTGCACGTTATACGTACAGGTACATTCTGACTGAACTTTGTTCTTAATTAAGAAGAGTTAGCGTTGTAATGGCGAAATTGTCCACCTTATACAAGGGCCACTGGCATCACTCAGGGTACTGAATACACAAGCCACAAAAATTATCTTCCAACGCCCGCTCCCTCATATTCGTGCACTTCGATGTCGAAGCTTTCCGACAACAATAGTTCATTGCCACTGGGGCAATTTACAAGTTGGATACGTTTCGACAATGGGCGCAAGTGTGCGGTGCGAATGACCGCGCGGCTTGTATATACACCCAAGATGTGGCACGCGCATGTTTCACAATGGCAGCAGCAGGCAAGAAAGACGCGAAGAGGGGACGTGCGGCTCTGTCCGTATACAGTGGTAGCAGAGGCAGCTTGCCTGCGCGTGCAAAACACGCAGACCAGGGTCGGTCTCGGGTTCCGTCAAAAGCCCCTCGAGACACGTGCTGGGCTTCTTTTCCGCGCTTAACAATACCTTTCTTTCGTTTCTGAATGATCCTCCAGAAAAAAAACACCTCCAGCCGCCTTCGTCGGACCCTGTCCGGACAGGACATTTGTTTGGATCTCTCCCGGGCACGAGCGATGAACGCGCGCGAGCTCGTGGCCTGACCCTGCCTTCTTTCTCAGCGCGCACCCCTCCCCGACGTGGTCAGGATCGAGTGTTTTGCAAAGCCCGTGTCACGTGTATACACCTTTCACGTCGCTCCGTCGACTTGAG
Organism: Dermacentor silvarum; assembly: GCF_013339745.2. Taxonomy (NCBI): domain Eukaryota; kingdom Metazoa; phylum Arthropoda; class Arachnida; order Ixodida; family Ixodidae; genus Dermacentor; species Dermacentor silvarum. The sequence goes on along the minus strand of NC_051156.1, from coordinate 207,862,379 downwards.
GTGGCTATCGCGTTTTCCTTCCTATATTCCTCGCGGCCTCCTTCTGCGTGTTTGGGGTCTAAGCGCTGTGCGATTCCGTAGATGACGGCGAGCGGCGTGTAGGTACGCGAGAAAGCGTGCGGACGGAATGCTCGCTGTGTCTACGGCTACGGTGATGATGTGTTTTGAACAAGGGCCCACTTTACAGCTGAACGCGTTATTGTATCGCTTTGTGTCATAGGACGTTTGTGACTACTATTTCGTTCGACTTCATGTATGAGCAGCACAGCGCAGACAAGCACGAGCACTATACAACGAAAGAAGCAACGGGAATCAACATAATTTTTATAAGCACAGTCAAGTCATGCATATAAATATTGTATTGCTTGCAATAAAATTTTAAGTTGGGAGTCCAGTGCCTGTCCCGTTGCTCCTTCCTTTGTAGGAAGGTGTAGTTCAACTCGTTCAACTGTAAGATCTGTTTCGAACTTTTTAAGACTTGTGGTGAGGTTAATGGTGACAGTGCAGTTGCCTTTGACACGGAGTACCTTTCTAAACGAAGCAGTATTTTTCCGTCGATGTCTCTTTCGCTGGCATATTCCGACACTGTGATAGCAAATGGATGCAGTGCTTGATCATCTTGGCTATAGTAAGACCAGCTGTATTAGTTTTACATAAATCATCTGATTAACCTAATGAATTTCCCTTTCTTCTGTCTCTCTCTCTCTATCTGCTTAGTGCAATGCTTGTGAACTGCGAACTTCTGAAGACAAGGGCATAAATACTGGCCTTAGTATAGAAATTGGAGTAATCATGCATCACCCCACGCTCTACAGGCACAAAAATACATCCGTTGAGCTTTCACAAGGCCACGAGCAACACTGTTACTTTCTTGAAACGGATTCAATTTCTTTGAAATGTTAAATGAGGCAACACTTCCGGCATCTCTCTACGAATAGCCCTATACAGGAACAACAGCCGAAGCAAAGGGACCGATAAGGCTCGGCAGGAAATGAAAGGACACATATATATGGACAGGATGAGCGCTCGTCCTACCTGCCTTCTGCGTCCTTCACTTCATCAACACCGTAAATATATTCTCCAAGTTGCCCAGAACTCGGCCGAAGGCACAGCGCTGTAAAGGTGCCGCGAAACACGGTACACATGGACGGGCACGACAGGCAGAGCGGGAGACTTTGTGCAAGGGCTACTCGGTGGGCTCCGAGGGGTCCGCAGCTCTCTCCCGTGAATGGCCCTCGCGTGCGCGCTGAGTGCTGGCTCGCGCGCTGGGCGCCCTTCCATTCACCTGTCCCCGCCGTGTGTCCCCCCCCCCCCCCCCCCCTTCTTCCGGCTACTTGCAGTCACGGAGGAGGAACCTCTCGCCGTGCCATACACGCGCCGAAGACTCCGTCCCTCCTGAGGGGCTGCCCTAGCTTTCAGCGCCATTTTCTTCGCGTGTCCAGGCGCGTGGCGACACATTGTGCGGCCTTACCGGTGCTTCCGCAGTCGTATTTTTTTTTTCTTCATAGATTAGATTATCCTATACCCCATTGCAAGGCACTACGGTACTTCTGCGTTGTACGCTCTTTCCTTTCGCTCCCGCATAGCGGGCTTCAGTACCATTCCCAAAGCACATATTCGAAGCTTTTGTTAGTGCGACGACGTCTCTCTGTAGGATATCGTCATTGTGGTATTAAGAGCCTTTTCACAATTTCTACAATCCCTCATCAATGATTCTGCTGCCGGCAGAGTTATGCAAGATGGTTACATCGGTTTCTTGATTTGTAGATATCTTCTTAGAGTGTGTGCCTTCTCCTGAGACAAATTTGTGCAGTATCCATAATAAGGCTGCCAACACGCAATGACAGCTACAACTACTTGCTGCATTTTATTCTTGTGTTATAACTCGGGACAGAACAGAATAGCAAAGACGACGCTTTATATCGCAAGTTAAGCTCCTTCGTAAAGATTATCACCACAGATCACGACTCATTCACTTCGGTTACGTTATCAGTCTCCTGGTTTAAAATCGGGGGTAACTTTAGGCCCACTAAGTGGCGAGAGTGCTACAGGTCCTGGCCAATTTTTGGTTATGGCCGGATCAGGCACACAGCCTGGGATCGCGAATTCGCAGTTTAAACAGCGGGCAGTCGACAATCAAAGCCAACCGGCAAGCCCGCGTGGCTATTGTCCCTATAGCAGAGATTGCGACAACCGGCGCACCGCACATACGCGGATACACTCCAACGCGGGCCGCCACGAAACAAAAGCGCGCCAAACGAATCGCTCATTTTCCTTCGTCCGCTCTGACAGCAGTACAACCGCTCGCCCATATATACTGCCGCGTGTCTTTTTCGCGCGCGGTCAGCTTCGAATGGGTTTCGGCTCGGCCCGTAGCCGGCCGAGGCCACCATTCGTTACGCTAGCGCACGTGAAGCCGTAGCGCAGCCACAATTAGCCGGCGGCCAGACAAAAAAGGCCCTCTCGCCGCCGAGCGGCGAAGGGTTACAACAGTCCGTCCCTCCTTGCGGAAATCCACCGTTTGAACAATGCGGTTCGGGAGCACGAGGGACGACATCTGTCGCATCCTCCTCCGTTTCGCTCGCCTCGTCGTTCGCTTCGCGATCACCCGCGCCCGTTCCGACGTGCACACCGTAGTATAGCACAACACGCACCAGTGAAGAAGCGAGCAGAGTCTCTCCCTCACTCTCTCGACAGAGGGCCAGCGAGCGATCCCAGGGCCTCTCGCGCGCGAACCCTGCCTCGACGACGCTTCACCTTTTGCTCGATCCCTGCTTCCCTCTGTCTTTTTCCCTCCTCCGGCGCGGCTTCCCCCTTTTAGTCCCGGCGAATCCGCCGTTTCCTTTTTCTTGCGGGCGCCGCTTCCCTATATTCGGCATCCCTCGCGCCGCGCCACGGCTGCTGTCACGCTCGAGGTCGTCTCCACCACCCCGCACGTCGTCGTCGTCGTCAGAGGCGCGCTCCTTTTCCCCAAAACGGAACTGGCGAGGAGGAGAGGAAGATTAATGATGGTTTGATGGTCAGGGAGAGAGAATGATGATCGGAGCTGCCGCCGAGACGCCGGGCTTTGCGAATCTATAGCGGCGCGCATTGAAGCCGATCTTGGCTCGCACGCGTGTTGCAAGTTTCTGAAACGCGCACGGGCGTACATAGCTGAGGAGGACGCGAGGTACTTTCTCTCGCAGCAGAAAATCCTCCAGTTTATTGTCGGCCGTGCTGTCCTTTATGCGAACCTTTCTTCTTTATCGGCATGGAGGCCCCCTCTTCCCCCCTTTCATTGCTTTTCTGCGCCTCTGGACTGTGTGCAACCGGGATTCGTTTCGGCTGGAAGCTGTGAAAACGGTGCGAGAACAGTCGAGAAACAGTTTGTACACAGAACCCGACGAATAATGCGCTGGGAAGGCTGTTTCAAAGGTGCGCGCCGCTTTTGGTGCAGAAAACACTCACTTCTACGGTGGGTGCTGTTTATAAATAAGCGTCACTATATGACAGGAAAGTGTTTACTCTTTCTTGCCCTCTTTTTTTCCATGCTCGTTTACGCTGCAGGCGTCCTCCCGGCCCGTCCTTTCGTTGTGGGAGACGGATGGTTTTTCAGCGGCGGGTATAGGGACAGTGGCGTGACTGTGTCCCTGTTGTTGGCGTATTGATGTTGCGGGTCCGTGTCGCTGAATTTGCCGCGCCCAATGATGTGCGTATAATGTGTGTAGGCAGTAGCGAGCTACTGGTTCCCACCCTCTTGTTGGTATTGCTGTTGTGGTCGTCCTCCCTCTTGCGCACGGTGACTATACACCGACGTGGTATACCTCAGGTGCCATATCGCATTTGATAAGGTGCGCGGCCATGGGCTTTTATTCATTTGTCCTAGTTTATTTCGCTTCGCCCTTCAGGGACCTAATGGTTCACGCTTTGCTTTTCGTATTGAGCTAAATCATTATAAGACACTATTTACTAATTGTGGGCGAGTGTTCGACTTCGAGGTGGCACTGGGCGCGCGCTTGGAAGGCTTATGCTGAACGATGGACGTTTGGCACGCCATAACAAAAACGAGATGGTGTGTGTGTGTGTGTGCGCGCGTGTGTGTGTGTGCGTGTGTGTGCGTGTGTGTGCGTGTGTGTGCGTGTGTGTGCGTGTGCGTGCGTGTGCGTGCGTGTGCGTGCGTGTGTGTGCGTGTGTGTGTGTGTGTGTGTGTGTGTGTGTGTGTGTGTGTGTGTGTGTGTGTGTGTGTGTGTGTGTGTGTGTGTGCGTGCGTGCGTGCGTGCGTGCGTGCGTGCGTGCGTGCGTTATGATCGTGATCATCCTGTTATGAACGATGGATAATAAGAAATGCATAGAACCGAGCGAAAGCAATCCTTACATTATACCAGCCCTGAAAACGTGCTTTCCCAGTGCTTTCCTAATCGACTTTTATAATTACTAATTACACAATAAGCAACCGAATGCTCAGTTTTTCTACTGTGTATCTCTACATGCAAATCCACTTTCGTCAATCACACAACGAAACCATGCAGTCAGCACATCACCCTCGCATAGAATGCCCACATGTCGTGCGCGTGGCACTCTTCTCGCTGCTTCTCCGGAGACATCAACGACGATTCTCGTATTGTTCGGCATTTTCTTGATTCTGTTCTTCCGTTTCTGGCGGGTGTGCCGTTCACGCGAAGTCAATCAGTCACGGAGAGAACGCGCTCCTTCGCGAGCAAATGTTTGCTCTCTCCTCCTGCGTCTCCCATCCGGCGGCGCTCGAGAAATTTAGGCCAGGAGACATCGAGACTCGAGCGTGCTTCTTTTTGTCTCCCCCGGACAGGACCGCGCTCGCGTCCTTACCCTCTCTCTCTCTCTCTCTCTCCATTTTCTGTTCTTTTCATATTTCCGTCAGACGGATGCGCCATGTGGCTCTTTTATAAAACAAGGCGATCCATAAATAACCTTCACGAGACACCGCGCCAACGAATGAGGCAAATAGTACAACGACTGGCGCGTGCGTGCCATCTTTAAAAGACAGTATATACGCATCATCTGCGCCTTCTTAAAATCGCGCACTGTTACGAAAGGCGGAGCCAGTGGATAGGAGATGGCTAACTGTTAGCCAAACCAACAGACATATATCTTAGCACGTAAACCTTAAGTTTCATTTTACTCAGTTGATCGGGTGTCACATCATTTGCTTGTGACGATTGGCCAGCACACGGATGTGCTATAGCCGCTCAACCGGCCATGATCGCTTGATATAGGAGCTCTATGCCTTCAGCGCTCGATGAACTGACAACATCCACCGCTTCCACTTCCATAATACTGCACTGTATTAGTGAGACGAGGTTGCAAAAACACGCATGCCGCGAAGTGTAGAGCACTTGCGTCTGCGCGAAAACACGGGCGCGCACGCGTGTGAGGGGGCGGGTAACTAAGACCGTATGCGGCTCGAATGCCAGGCCGAGTCCGCATAGGAACACGAGCCAAAGCTGCCCGGGAAGACGTCATCGCAGAAACAAACATGTCATAATGCGAGAGTAGCGCCAATGGTGAACGCGCCGAGCACGGGAAGATCTTATAACGACGCCGCTCACCGTATTATAGGTGCTGTCTCGCTGATGCTTTCTTGGGATCGTTCCGTTTAACGGATACGGTTTCTGTGCCACGCGCTTGTTGCTTTCATGAAAAGGAGGAGTCTCGAGGCACGACCGGTGTTGTTGCTTTCTTTTCTTGGCTCCAAGGTAGGTCACGCGCTTTCGTCCCGCCATTGGCCGGTATATATATATATATATACATTTGCCGCGCAATTGGGCCCGAGGAATGTGCAAACCTCGAACGCGCGCATTCGCCCCGAGCTTTGGCTGCGGATCGCGCGGCTCGAAGCCAAGACGAGGAGATGGCGAAACAAAGGGGCGCGCCGCTGCGTGAGAAGCATGGTGCCGTCGGCGTGCTGTGAGATTTAAGATGGGATTCAGGGTTGGGAATTATCGTGGTATCATCATCATCATCAGCCTATATTTGTGTCCACTGCAGGACGAAGGCCTCTCCCTGTGATCTCCAATTACCCCTGTCTTGCGCTAGCCGATTCCAACTTGCGCCTGCAAATTTCCTAACTTCATCACCCCACCTATAGTTTTCTGTAGTCCTCGACTGCGCTTCCCTTCTCTTGGTATCCATTCTGTAACTCTAATGGTCCACCGGTTATCTATCCTACTCATTACATGGCCGGCCCAGCTCCATTTTTTCCGCTTTATCGTGGTATATAGTGTAGTATATATGGGGGTTAGATGTACGAAAGGGTGTTACGATACACAGGTATGGAACGATGATGCCGACATTATTCGTACTATCAGGATGAAGCGAAATGAAAATAATTTATAAACGGCTTGTATGTATACTCACGTCTTTAACGTCGCCATCGTTTAGAGCCACTATAGTAGAGTAAAATGGTGCGACAACATTTAATTTACTTATCTTCAGCGTATGGGCTCAGTATATAGTACGGCGCAATCGGCGAGTAACAGCCCGGTGAAGAGTACGCGACGTCAAGAGTACGTACCATGGCAAACTTTATTTACTCGTTGTATGTTTACGCAATGCGTGGCTCATTACCGATGTGGTAATCCACGCTGAATTCAGGTTAAACAACCAGTTAACCGGTTACGTATTGGCGTCGCATCACCATCTCCGGTAACAACACACAGAATAATCAATCGCATTCCTGACCTGCCCGACGGTACACCTGCAGTGCATTTACAACGAGGACGGTGCTCTCTTTAACTATCGCGGCACTGTTCGGTTCGTAACAACGCTACGCGATTGAAGTCTCGAATGATAGCATGTGTATACCAGAGGGAGCGTTCGCGGACCTTTCCGTCGGCCTTGTAACGGGCAAACTGATTGCCGGCCACCAACGTTCGAACGCTGCGGTTCTCCCAAAAGACAAAAGGCCGCGGAAGTGGGACTTATAATCGAGTCGCCGGTATATAGTATACATATACGCTTATAAGCGCGCGCGCTTCTCGTTCGTAGGGGCCGGCGCGCGCTCCGCCTGCAGATGAGGGTGGCCGGCCGAGCATTGGCCGCGCCGCGCCATGTTTATTCAGCGCATGCTGCTTGACCATACGCCACCGCGCCAAGCGGGCTTTCAGCACCACCGGGGGGCTACCGCGAAGAAGGCGCGCGTTATACGCGTCGATGCGAGCGCGTGCGTGGAGCCCGTTAGCAGCCATCTCTGCGTCTTGTTTTGTTGTCTGTATACACTACATGGGCTGCTTGCTCGCGCTTTTCACCCTTTGGTGGCTGGCTAACCCGCGGTGCGGCGCCCGTTTGCCGCCCCGCGTATTTCCTTGAAGCGATTCCCACGTTCGCGTTTTGGATTTCTCCGCCGTGTTGCTCTTGGCTCCGTGCGCCGGCCGCCGCCGCTGCTACTGCTGTTAGCGCGTTCATACTTCTTTCCGCGTCTCACGCGGATATCGGGATCGCTCCGCAATTCGCACGTGATAATGGGCGCGTGACCGACCGGTCGACGCCGTGACGCGATCCGGTAGTATATAGTACTTTGGGGCGCGCTGCTGCTGAGGGTGCCCTCTGAGATAGCCGTGTGCCACAATATATGAGGCTATAGTATATACGTACAGAGGCGAGTGATCTCTCCTTTGCTTGCAGCCGGTTTTCCTGCACGCGTAACCGTGGGGGACCGTCGGGTCGCCGGACGTGTAATTCGACGCCCTGGAAGAAGAAATTAGAGGGAAAAAAAATAGAGAGAGGGACTACTGCTGATGCCTGCACGCTTGCCGGGTTCACGAGTCTGGCGCGGCGTAATAAATCGTTCGGTAGTTGGCGATACGAAGATGGAAGAAACGAAGATGCGTGTGTGACATCGCCACGGTATACTCGGAATATAACTCACAGCCAGCCTCCCCTTCGCGACCTGGGCCCAATCGCGCTAGAAATGTGTGTAAGTGCGGGTGACAGCCAATTGCGATTGAGGGCATTATTAGTAGGGCAAGCGTCTAGCCAATGGCAAACAGCGTTTACGAACGCGGAAAGCTTTGTGAATTCGGCTCCCTGCACCCGATATTCTCAAAAGCCTCTTACGCTATAAAATTATTCGTAAGAACAAATTCCAGCCAGTCCTGGTACTGCAAATATTATTAACGAACGCGGACAGTCAACGGCAAAGAGCACTTGCGAACGAGAATCTTTGTGAATACGGGGACTAACTTGGTGTGGGGCATTTGTGCTTAAATGTCGGAGTGGTATTGTCGTTGTTATTACATGCGCATTGAATTGTAAGTCTGCGTACTTGTGGATTGCTACATTACGTCTACGAAATTGTAGATATGTGTACTGGTCTCCTATGTTCTTTTTCGTTTTTTCTTTTCATTTTATCGTGCGCTTTGAAACAAGCTGTATCCGGTGGCGCCCATAGGTACCACCACCTTCAAATTAGTTCAAATAAATGGGTTGAGGAGCGGAGAGAAGCTTAGTTTGATTATTAGTAGTCTCCAAACGCACCGTTGACGTGCTTATGACTCGTCCTTTGACTTAACTTTGTTCAAAGTTGATTTTTATTGGTAAATTACATGCAGGGGTATTTATGACTTTTTTGCTTAATCAGAAACAATTTGTATTCTTTGAACATGTTACATCACAAACTATTTCTGTGTCATCCGGTTTACCGCAAGGATCAGTCCTTGGTCCGTTGCTACTCTTGATCTATATTAATGACATCGCAACGAGAATCGATTCCAACATCGAACTTTTTGCCGATGACTGTTATTTACCGGGAACTCAACAGTCATGCAGACAACCTTGCCCTGAATGCATCCCTCAACGCAATATATGCAACGTCAAGGTTATCTTCAAAAGCATCGCTTATTTTTACAGCCCAAAAACACGTCCTCTTCCACTGGAAAGAATAATCAATATCGGCTTTGTTACACCTTAGCTGGACACCTTTGCAAATTTCTCTTCTCTTGATGTGTTTATACGTGGTTCCGCTTGCTCACGCAATCTACCTGCTTTTGCCCCCATTTTGCAGCCTTTCGAAAATTCCCTTGAGTAACTTTTGTGTATGTCGTAATTGTGGCAAACACTTTACCCCTACATACGATGTGTTGGCTTTTGGGTTCCTGCTCCTTTGTTTCTTTTCTTCATCATTATTACGTTTTCGTTATACGGTGCTCTCCATATATAGTACTGGCCGCCAACGATACCCCCCACGTTCAGGCCCTAAGAGGATAATAGCACCATCGAGTGTAATTTTTGCTCATTCCGCCTCCTTATGGCACTTTTAGCCTGAACGAGGTATGACGTCGAATTCGTGATAATATCTTTAGAGTACCATTTATCGGCACTAGCAAGTCTAATTGCCCACGCTTTTACTCTACAGACAGCGGTATACTGATCTATTCGTGTATACGAAACAGCCGGCTGTTTCTTTTATGCTTCTTGATGTACGTCCTGAGACGGACATCCGTACTTAACGTTAAGCGAGTGCTATTTGGAGCCAGGTTGCCTACTTAAGACTCAACCTGATGGTTCTGCAGGGATGCAACAGTCAGACAGATTGCATCAGACTAGCAGACTATTTATTGCGCAAGTTTTCTTTCGCCCACCGCGAATGCTGGCTGCAGCGGTGTTTGTTGCATGTTTTCAATCCCGTGCTTGTAAGGACGCCTCCATTATGCGAATGAGACCACACGGGCGTTCAGAGTTTCAGGCTGATACATCGGTGACGCTTCCATCTATTGTGTGAGCACAAAACAGGGCTAGAAAACAACATGTGGTAAGCACTATAGTATATACCATGTTCTTTTATTCGTTTTTAGTTCAATTTTCTTTTAAAAGATCATCTGTGACAGATAGCGCCGTTTCGCCTGTTCAGGTGTATTCATAAAATGCAAATTTCACATGCCCGACAAATCGCAGGGCCCAGAAAGCAAATTAAAATGACCGATTAATTAACTTTCTTTAAGAATTATTCACTTTAGGGTACATGTTCTAATTTCGAAATTGAAGCCGGACAGCAATGACGTCACGTTTGCTTAACAGAAATGCTAAAGCTATATATGTCCCGCCTTAAAGTGTGCTGCTAAATACATAGGCGCTTCAGATAACAGTTTCCCAAAAGCGTGCGTCAAGTAGTTTAGTATGAACTTACCTGCGGTGTCATTGCATTTTTTAGCACTTTGGAAGGCGGATGTCTCAAAAACGGCTCAATCTCTTCAAACATACTTTTCGGCACACTGCATGATATCTTCGCGTATACTCAAAAGTATATAACGCATATTGACGTCATTTCCGTCGCAAAACGCCATGTCGCAAGCACACCGTCCTCACGGCTGACCCGCTCTGCACTCGCGTACTCTCCGTGTCGCGTTTTTTATTACCAATTTTCTTACGCGCAAGATTTTTTACGACCCCGTCGTCTGTACCGAAGCCTGCCCTTGTAACCGTGAGGGCGCGATTAGCTGGCTTCCTTGGATCCAGCCTTGTTTTTGTGGCGTTCACTTTGCTTTTCTTTCGAGACGCACTGTTTACTTTTAGTGTATTCGCGTCTGAGTTAACTTCCTCCTATAGTTGCCCTTCTCACCTCCTTTATCGTTTTCTGCCCATCCTTGGTTTCCAAGATGCTGCTTGCGCACTGTTTCTTTTGTTTTCTTTTATTCCGCCGTATATATACCTGGAACGGTGGAACGGACGCGGCAGGTTTTACGGGCTGTTCCCGGATGCAGGGAGAAAAAAAAAAAAAAAATAGGCGCCCATATCCTCATCCGCATTTTCTCGCTCCCGCCTAACTTTTAGAGTTTCTGTACATTGCGTGTGCCGTTGCGTGCTCCATTAGAAATATGTATGCTTTAGCTAAACTTAGGTGACCCAAGCTAAACGTAGCTATCGTCGCGTGTACAATTCGGAAGAAATCTCGATGGTTTAGCTATATTTATTGCTGAAGTTAGCTAAACTTACCTGCCGTTGCGTGTACCACTCATAGACTCGGTGCTCTAACTAAACTTAATCACATAATAGATGGACTTTTTTTGAATAACGGTCTTTAAAAAAATTAAGAAAAAACACCGTTGGTGTGCCCTTCGGCGAGAAACATTTCATACGAGTGATTGTGAAGCCTTGTATTCCGCATAAAGTTCAAGAAGTAGCGGAAATGTTCATGAGTCCAGTTGAGCAAGTATGACGGCTGGTTGGGATGAGGACCCACACGACGCTGGTGACGTCAACGGAGGGTTTATAGTCCACAGAAGGCGGTGCACGTTTGCTACCCTCACTGGCGCAGGACAGAATGGTAATTGGTGCTCTTACGAATCACGGTGATTCTCGTGTCTGAACAGATGTATCAGGGTTATACCGCGCGTCCGCATAATGACTGGAACATTTCAAAGTGCAGTACGTACTTTGTATCACAAGGACGATGGCGAGAAAGAAAGCAAGCAGAGGAAAGGCAGGGACGTACACCAGGTGATCGTCTCGTTTGCTACCCTACACTGGGGGTAAGGGAAAGGGCGAATAGAACAAGGAAAAGAGGGAGAGAGTGAGTACTGAGTGCACATGGGATGATGCACACGGACACTAGTCTACAGTACTTGAAGTGCACCTGTTTGAGAGACGATGGCGAAATTGCAAGATATGTACAACGATGGGATCTGGGACCTAATTTACAAATAATTCGTAAGGGCTATTTGCCATTCGCCAGCCACCTTCGCTTAGTAATATGTCCCACACCACCATTGGCTGGCGTACGCGCTTACGAACTGATTTAACGCAAGAACTTTCTTTGTGAACATCCCGGCTATGGACCACTGGAATAATTATTTCGCCACGCAACTTGTTCGTTATTCTGAAACGACCCTTTTATCTTAGTTTCGTCTCACGCCAATAATACGCGCTCTTCACACGAAGATCAGTATACGTGTGCGAGGTTCAAGTGTGTTTCTAAAATTTCCTTATCACCTTATTCAAGTGAACACTTCGTCCAAGTATCTATAGACTGCACGTCGAAAAGTCACAAAGCCGTTTGAAGCCAGACGGGCGAACTTTAGGCCATTCCATGTTGGTCCATCATTCTCACGCAGCATAAACGGCCATTAATTCATGCGGATCCCGCAGATATTAGCGCCACAGTATACCTCTGGTAATTTGTGTAGAAAGCGGCATACGGTTCCGATTAATCGCGACGGTTCTAAGTGTCAGCTCTGAACGTCTCCCGACTGCATCGCAAGCTACAGCGCGCGTCGTGGATGAGGGGCGATGTTCGCTCGTGGAAGGGTGACGCGATTGGATGCGCGAGCCAATCTTGATCAAGCTTGATCGATTTCAAAGCGCAGCGATGTCGTAACGCCCGCACTCAAGCCACAGATTAGCCATCATCGTGTGATGGATGGGGAGGCACTTTCTGTACGCACCAGGCCGCGAGCTGACATATCGGGAAGAATGCTGTACTATATACGCCGCATGCAGCTATGTAGCATTTTCCTCTGCCTCGAAGAAAAGGATAATCGGGCTGTGGTTTCGAGTCAACCCGCTTTGGGAAACCAACCGTGGTGCTTTGCCTTTGAAGGCAAGACAAATAAGAGGGGAGAGGAGGGGGAGGGCGGGGGGGAGGTAGGCACGGAAGGAAGGGGAGTGGAGAGGTATACCACATACGTCGAAGCGCCGATGCGTTTGCGCCGGGGAGAACGAACAACGGGCTGTTCGCAGGCGGGCGATTTTGTTGTCTCGCGATTACGCACTGACGCTGGCTTGACCGATGCATGCCTCCTTAAACCAATTGCTGCGCTTATAGAGCGCCCTCGCTCGATCGGCCGCCCACGACAGAAGATATATCAAGTCTTTCCAGAGAGAGAGAGAGAGGGGGGGGGGGAGAGATACCAGTGCCTAATTTCTGGCGGAGCCATAGCTTACGCATGCCAGCAGGAAACAATTTTGGGCTGTCCGTCAGAAAGGAGCGTGGCGTGAGTGCATGGTATCGCTTGTGTACCACAGGGCGGTGCTGTACCTGACGCCGTCCTGTTGGTAATATCTATCAGGAAAACGAGCTGGACGTGTATACATGCCTGCGCGTATGTGTGTATACGGCCTGGCGCCGGACTGGTTTGTTTTGCGCGGTGCAGGTTGATCGAGCGCTTGCTCCTTGAACGCTGGGATCGTTGCTCGAAAGCTTCTGTTTGTTCTATTTGGTACTTTTTTTGTAAAAAAAAATAAAGAAGAAAAGAAAAACACAATCGACTCGCTCTTTACGCGAAGCGTAAGGATATGCTGGGCGTTCGGTATCGCATGGGTAATCTTGTAAATCAATCTTGCAGAGCTCGTAATGATCGGTCACCTCGCGGAAAAATGGGCCCGGTAATCTTTTTTTCTCGGTGTGGTGCCGCGGCTCCCAGGGGAACGGGGAACTCTCTAAACACGAGTAAGCGACCAGCTTAAACTCGTTTCCTCAGACGCGTTTTCTTATTGGATTACTTTGCTACGAACGCGCGGAGCGGATGTGCGCGTTCGTTGTTTTAGGATATGTTGCGACAGAAAGAACCGATAGTGCGGCACATGTCGGTGACAAGGATTCCAAGAAAAGGATACGACAGATCAGATATACGCGAGTTGTGAGGCATGAACGACTCGCGGCTTGTATAGCTGAACTCCCAGGTTCCGGGGTCAAAAGAACGAAGAAAATGTGGAATTCACTGTGAGTAATTAAATTTGTCGGGACACGGGATTCCCAAAAGAGTTGGGGCCGAATTCACAAAGCTTTTCTTTCGTAATTGTTATGTGCCATTACACCGCCCCCTTCGCTAATAACATGTCTTACATCACGATTGGCTCAAATTTTCTCTTACGAACAATTCTAGCGTAAGACGTTTTCGTGAATGCGGGCCTTGAACTGCTGCGAAGCCTAGCGACATAGCCTCGCATTCAGATTTCCACTGTTGTATACGAATTACCTTTACGACCTATACATTGTTTCGTTAGCATAGGAACGCGCTGCCTGAATAGAGCAGAAATTCACGTTTGCAGCGGAAGCCGTGGAAGCTTTTGTGGCCTGCTGGACACGTGCTTTTAGTTAATAGCGAGTTCGAACGCAGAACGCGAACAATCAAAGTACAGCAAGGTAAGGGATTTATCAGCCGGAAAACGTGTTTAAGTTTGCGTTTTCTACACGCTGTGCTTTGTCGTATAATTTACTCTAAATATAGCCGCTGTTTTGATAATACCTGAGCTGTACATAATCTCCATAGGAAGGAAAAACATGCAAAATAACTCACGTTTTTCAGCGGCCTGCGAACGAGGTGGCTTTCCGCATGCTGTGTAGTCTTGCGCAGCTCAACGAATGTAGAGAATACCCCTTTGACATGCTCCACTACGGGCAATATGATAACAAGGCTCGAAACGCTCCGAATCTCTATATCAGCTGCTTTAGGATGCGTACACGGGCCCTTAATAATGCCCCAAATCGTGCCCGAAACCCAGCGCATCCTAACAGCGTTGTCTCGGCTCGCACTAAACGCATGCACCACCAGGATTCATGCATGCGTGGCGCGGGGACGTACTACCCGCCGGAAAAAAAAGAGAAGGAAGACGCGGGACCACCATGAAATCTTAATAGTCTTTCATTTCGTACTTGGTCCCGGGTTTCTCTCGATGCTTCATTTTAGTCTTAAAAAGAAAATAACAAAAGACGAGTGACGGCGGTCAGGTTAAGGAGAGCGGCCATTACGAGCAACGGAGATGCGCGTACGAGCTTGTTACGTATTCAGGTGGAGCAGCAGCCGTCGAGACTCTTTGCCGGCCGCGGCACTGCAGCGTTGTCCGATGCTCACGCCTGGCCGCGGAGTCTTCTCGATCTCACGCGCCGCGTTCCCTAAACCACGCTCGCATCTCGACGCAAACACGCAGACGCACGCCGAACTGCAAACATCTCCTTTTCTTCTCCTTGCTTTTTTCTTTTTTTCTTGGACAAAAGCTATCCCGCGCTTTATCCAGCTCGCGCATGCGAGGAATATACGGCGGCGTCCCATCCAAGAGCGACCCCGCTCATGAAGAAGAAGAGGCGCCGACCGTTCTCGAAAACGCACTCTATCTTCGAAATGATTTCATAATTGACGCGGCCGCCGGTTCGGCTCGGCATTTTCCTTCTTCGGTCTTCTCTTCCTTTCGCATTTGGTTTCTTGTAGCTATACACCCCTGCGTGCACGCGAGTCGCTTTGGAAACGAGCGAGCGACCCGCCCTGACCCCGTGTATGCCAGGCCCGCGGCATCCACGGATGCACTTCTTCCAAGCTACAGCGCCACCGCGGTGCGCCTCTCCACCACAGCACCCTATAGCTCCTACGGCACGCTGCCCTTCCTTCTGGCTTCCCCGCACTCTCTGTAGAGGGGGAGATGAACGCCACTTTGGGGGAGAAAATGACGCTGTTTCACCTACTGCGCCAATGGACCAAGAAAGCTCGCTCGAAGAAAGGGTGCTGTATGGTATACCGACCAAGACATGCGCGCGCTTATGGCAATTTGTCTCAAGTGTGGTTGCTTTCTTTCCCTAATCAATTCCCTACCCCGGCGGCCGCATTTCGATTGGGGTGAAATTCAAGAACGCCCGTGTCCCGCATACATTGGGTTTACCTTAAAGGTCCCCTCCCCTGGTGGTCAAAATTAATCCGGAGTCCCCCACTACGGCCTGCCTCATAATGAAATCGTGGTTGGGGCAGGTAAGACCCCCAGAATTCAATTCATTTCTTTCCCTATCTCACAGATAGCTCTTTCCTTCTACTATTCTTCCCCTTTCCCCTCCCCATGTGTAGGGTAGCCAACCGGCAACGTCCTGGTTAGCTTCCCTACCTTTCCTTCTCCGTTTCTCTCTCTCTCTCCTGCTACTTGCTCTCCTATGTCACGTTGCGCGTGCGCACACGCGTTCTCTTCTCTGCGTTCTTGTATACAAGGAGCCTATAGGTAGGCTATACGAGAGGCCGTATAGGCTGCACAACGACGCGAGAGCATGCGCATGACCCCGTCGTTTGTCAGGCCGTCAGCAACACGCACCCCGTGCTACATAACGATCGCGGAGGCACCAGTGTGTTCTCTTTCTCTCGCTCTCTATCTGCGCTATACGACGCAACGCACTTTACCACCCTTTTGTGGCCCGCTCGTTTCACGCTGGAGCCTAACGCTCGCATGCACGCGCACGCAGGTCTTTACCTGTTCCTCGGCTCATATCGTGGGCGCTGCCTCCCTGAGGTTCTTAAAATACCCAGCGAAAATCGGCGCGTAAGGAGGAAGGGCTGATTAATTCTAGAAACCTCCGGGGTGAGCCTTTGCTATAGGTATACACGGCACGAAGGAGGGCGGTGCGCGGTCATCCCGTTTAGCAACTTAGATGCGCTCCGATAGCAGCCCCGCATCATGCGTGCGCACGGTTCAGATTTCGGAAGAAAAAAAAAAAAGGGGGGGGGGGGCGGGGGGGCTGAAGACGCTGCTATGGTATACGGAGGAGGTTGGAAAGGCAGTACAAAAGACGGGGAAGAAAAGAGCTCAGCTTTTTTTGTTTTCGTGAGGAATATACATCTTGTTCCACGCGACGTTCCTCTCGATCCGGCGAGGCTCGCTTTCTTAGGTATGCTTACACGCATCATGAAACACGGAGAGGGAGGAAAAATAAGGCGTACAATCGCTTGAGTAATGGTCTTTCACCCTGTTGACCAGCACAACGCCCCTCCTCCACATTTACCCCCTTTCCCTTCGTATCCGTACCCGCTTTCCTGCCTTAATCACTGTTTTTCCGCTTTCGTGTGCCTTTCAGAGTTATTTTGATGTCGTGGAACTTGGGCGTACAAGAGTATAATATACTACTTTGCTCACACCATAGATCGTTCGTGCTTTCGTAAGCCTTTATCTGAGAGAGCAAGTGGAGCTCCATGTTGATGATGGTGTGTACAGTGTCTCAACGTGGATGTAGAATTCCCTGCACTCAAGCTCCGAGCTATACTCCCTTTGTGTACGCGGGATTGTTTTTGATACGAAAGGCTCTTCTCCGCTCCCGCTGCATCACGTTCCAGTTCTCTCCTCCTATATCTTGTCTACTTTCTTTCTTTCTTCCTTTCCCTTCGGCGTCTCTTACTACGCGCTGTCGTAATTTATCGCACGGTCGCGCACACCTGCGTAAGCGCGCATAAATAAAAGGCACGCGTGCCCCCTCCGCTGTTTCTCCCCGCACACACGCGCTGACCACCGTGACGTATACCGCTTTTCTCGCAGACCTTACCTTCTTGTTCTCTCGCGTACCTCGTGCGCTTTTGATTTTACTTCCTCCTTTCGGCAATTTACCTAGGCGCGCGCGAGCATGGGATGTGCATGCTCGACCGAAAGAGGCGAGGCAAAAACGCGGGGCTCGAGAAAGCTCGAGCGCGAAATAGCCTTCCCGCCAAGCCGGCAGCGGCCTTATGCATGCTACACACTGCGCGAACATACCCCGCTCTTTTTTTTTTTCTGCCCGCCACGCGAGAGATGCCGGTGTTCGATCTTGGTAAAACGAAAGTAGCCATGCCCTATACGCGGGGCTTCATTCTTCTCCCTCGCCAAACGCGCACACACGATCGCCCCATTGTTTTTCCTCGTGTTTTCCTTTTGCCCCGTCGCGCTCTCGCTCACTTAGCCGTATACAAGCCACGCGGAGAAGTTACGTGGTTCGTTATCTTCCATTGCGCAGGGGTGTGGTCCACACGAGGTAAAGCACGGGGAGGCACGGCCGAATTATTTCGCTCTTTTCTTTCCCCCCGGCATCACGGATCTAGAAAGTTTCTAGTTTTATTTCTTCGTAGAGTTTTGGTTTTGTTTTGTTTTCCTTCTTTCTCTCGGTACTTTTGCTCACAATAAAAATTATTCGGAAGGATCTGCGCACACGTAAGCCACTCCTATGGATTAGGTAGTCCCACGGGTGGCCCATGTTCGTCACTTTGTTTTTAGATCACGATTCTTTATCCGGTATTGTACCATCGATCTCAAATTGCCCCTGTATTGCGTCAGCTCAATCCATCGTATATGTCTGCAAACTTCCGAATCTCGAAAAATATTTCGTCGCTCTCCAGACCGATTGCTGAGCAAACTGCCCGCTGTGAAGTCAGCGGTTCAGCCCACGTTGTGGTCTAAACGCTGTCAAACTTTAGGAGCTTGCTTTTCGCTTAATGCCGGCGCCAAACTCAGAACGACAAAGTAAGTGCCCGAACCTTCGTCCCAAATGCTGGTCTTGCAGATGCTGTTTCTCCCTGACTTCGCATTGCAGTAATAGGTGAGGAACGATGCGGGCCGGTGATGGGCGCAGGGGAAGTAGGCTTTTCGGGGATGCATAATCGTCGGTCAGGCGTCGAGGTATGCAGCGGTCATCGTTCGCTCTCCGATTGCATGCATTAACGAGGTCGTCCGTGACGCGAGAGTGGTAGGGTCGTGTTGTATCGTGCCGATCATCGGATCCCTCGAGATATCTTGCCTGCGTTTCCATATGCGTGAAACGGAAAGATGCCAACATACATGCCAGTCCTAAACGCACGGCCACAGAACAAGAAGCCATTCATCGCCACACTTTAAAGGCCCTTTGCACATCTACTCGACGAGAGATCAAGAGTCATCCAGTCAGAAGACTGGAGAAAGCGGTCGCACGTTCGAACTCGGTAATATGCGGGGATTGAGTCCCGAGGAAAGAACTATATGCGTCGAGCGTGCCACTTTAAGCTGACAACGACGCGCCTCCTTCTTCTCAACAGCCTGGGTTCCGCGAGTGTGAGACTGTGACAGGGCCGACCTCAATTTCCATGAAACTATATTTTGCCACGAGCCTTCGAACTGAAAACGACGCCACGCCACGTCCACAGCTATGTGCTTCTCGAGCTGCCAACTGCGAGAGAAAAGCACTAAGTGCTAAATGCGAACGCACAAACACCTAAAGTGCTGGATGGAGCACACTGAATATCTATCTGTACAGGCAGGTTCTCGAAGAGAAATTAACACAAAATGGAGACCGAGTTAAAGAACGGAGCGGAGGGTCTCGATGTAAAAAGAGAGAGGAAGTGCTTCCAGGGTTTTTGTCCCAGATCGCAATTAAGAGTGACGGCCGCGCTGCGCGCGTGACAGCTTCGAGCCGAGGGTTCGAGTGGGGGGACGCCAGTCAACCAAGAACATGGAGCTGAGAGGCGGCGGAATCGAGAATAGGTTTCCTCCTTTCCCTCTTCTTCTTCTTTCCTGTCTTTAGGATTCGTTGCCGTATAGGCCCCTTGTTGGCTTTTCCCCCTACTGCACGTCTGTATTCATTGCGCTGTTTCCTGCTATGTCCTTACGCGCACGCTTTGGGACAGGACCTCTCTCTTATTGAGCCCCCGTCCGCGACTTTTCTGTCGAGGCTTTGTTGCAGACACGTTCATTCGACCCCAATGCTGCTTTCTCTGCATTATCGCTTACCAATCGTGCCTATAAGAACGGCAGCACTGGTCAATTACGCTATATTTTTTGCTATCCTTTCATATGTAGCAGTGTCTGCACGAGCAATCGATATACACTCTCGCGCCAATCGGCCTCCATCTATCCCCTACGCTTTAAAACAGTGAACTGCCGCCCCTCTCCTCTTCCCGCGTCACTGAGCGTACAGTCGGGCACGGGAGTTCACGGGACGCGGGTTCCGCGACAAGCGTGAATTTCTGCTCTGTTAAGGCACTGACGCTTCTAATATAACAGGTCGCTGTGCAGGATCACTGTGCAGATCGAGCTTTTTCGAAAATTCCGCGTATCGTAAAGTTTTGCGCCGGCTGTACGTTTAGACTATACATGGCAATCTAATTGCTATTATTTACATTCGAAAGCTATGACAGATTTTGTTGAATTGATGCAAGCAATGGGGTGAAGGAAACATCCCATGAGCATTTCGAAAGCGTGCGCGGCGATTTTGTTCTGGCTTACAGTCACGTCACTGAGTTTTCAATCGCTACGCGCAGCCATAGCTTCTTGTAACCCTACCTGAAAGAACCTCAGAATTCTCGTCGCGTTGCATTTGATCGCTGCGGTTATTCTAGTTAGTATACTTCGTACGTAAGACAACGGAGAAGGCTATACAGTCCCCTGATAATTATGACGGGGTACATGGGGCGAGCGCAAACGTACGCAAGTACCGATGCCTTGCTGCCACGCGACAACCACGCGCGGGCTCTGAGTCACCAGGTGGGCAAGCTCTCCCTTCCTGGTTGAGAACCTTCGCCCAGACTCCGCGGCCGGGACTTCAAGAGAGAGAAGGAGCGGCCTGGACTGCGCTGTCGTCTCTGCGGCAGCGCATACGTCGCTCGGCGTCGTGAGAACCGCGCTGGCGTCGTTGGCTCGCTCGTCACTGCAGCGTTGTGGCGGCGGACGTCGTCGGCAGCCAGCGTTGGCTGGTTGGCTCGCTGACTGGCTGGGGGAATCTTGAGATTCTTGACGTTTCGGAATGCGCGGCCCCGCTCGGTGGCAAGTTCCGCAAGCTGACATCGAACGGTCCGCGCGCGCACTCACGAGTGAACTCAAGCAAAAGGTGGAAGGAAGGAAAGTGTCGTTCATTACACGAGCGACCGAAAGAAAGAAAGAAAGAAAGAAAGAAAGAGAGAAAGAAAGAAAGAAAGAAAGAAAGAAAGAAAGAAAGAGAAAGAAAGAAAGAAAGAAAGAAAGAAAGAAAGAGAAAGAAAGAAAGAAAGTGTCGCGACCGCAATAGCCGACTGACGGGGTTCCAGAGAAGTTAGCAGAAAGCGGAAAGCTAAAGAATAATAATCAAAATAAGCGAGCCTGACAGAGAACTCGAACCGACAGGTTTGGGGCATCCGTGTGGGCGGCAACGGGGGAAAAAAAAGGAAAGCAAACGCAACAAGAGGGTCTAAATGGCATAGACGTGCAACGGAGAAAGCGGCAATGAGGAACAGCATGGAGGACGACGGGGTTGCCGCTGCATGCGAGGACGACTGCTGTCTCAGTATAGTTTTGGTGGCCCGCAGCGGGTCCGTTTTCAAAGATATACGGGCCAAGCGTCGGCGCCTCTGTTGGTGCGCTTGTGTGTGCGTGCGTGCGTGCGTGCGCTCGACTGTGTGTATTACCCTCTCTTCGCGAGCTTCAAGAGCGTGGCAGGGTCCGCGGAGAAGTGGCAGTTGACGTTGTCAGACCCACAGGTTCTCTCCTTTATGCTTTCTATTTCCCCCGAGCTGTTGCCTCCGATATCGTAAATAATTGGCACTCGAGTTTCTTTTTTCGGTGAACCGACTGCTACGCTTCGGGTCCGGCTGTCGCTCTTCGCCCCTTTCTTTTCCGTTTCGCTCACGCTTCGGTTTTGGCATCCGTCCCAACCTCGACGCTTCGACAAAACGTGCAGTGTTTCCCATGCTCTTTTGTTTTTTTTTCTTACCTGTTATGTCACCTTTTCCGTTGCGTAAAGAAGGTACTGAGACTTCTAAGTTCTCTACGCTTAGTTCACCAAAGTTGTCGATCTTGATAAGGCATGGTCGCTGAGCAAGTGCTATGAACTCTAACAAAAATGGCGCGCTGCGATACTCAATGAGGAGCGACGACTGACGAGCTGCAATTTAAGACTAAAGGGTTGCCCAAAGTATATTCGCTGCAAGGCTTGCATCGACGACGAAATGAAAACAAAACCGTAGTAGCCGTTATGAGGACGGGGGCTGAATTAGCCCGGAACAGCCACAGGTCGAAATAGCAGTAGAAATTCAAACTACCATGCACGTCAGAAAGATCCCTATGCGTGACGTTGATTAGCAGGAATGTGTCTCGGCAATTAGTGATAGTTCCTCGCAGCTTTGTGAATCTAGCTTCATATTTGTACAGACTCTTCCTAACGTGTGGAATCCTTGCTAATACGAGGGGAAATGTGAGACAGGACATGAATCGAGCGTAGATCGCGGAGACAAAACAGCACGAGACGAAATGCCACCGACTCTCACGACCATGTATGAGCGGGTACTGTTTCAGCTTGTCCGCATTTAACACGTGGGAATCGAAACCATATAGTCTCACGCTCACAAACCCCGCGCAGGAAGCCGCGCAGTGTAGAGGTGTACGCTCGTCAGAGACGCACATACACCGTGCCGTTGTTGCACGCAGCTGTAGTTCCCGGTCTGAGTACTTTCTTTTGCCAGCCTTGCGGCAAGCGCTTCTGAAAGAAAACGCACCAGAGCCTGGATATTTATATATATATATATATATATATATATATATATATATATATATATATATATATATATATATATTGTTTTTCTCCGCTCGAGGCTCTAAAAGTGCGCGCGAAAGCGTGTTGCACCATGCAGTCTCCTGATGGAGGAAAAAAAAAAAAAAAAGCGCTGGGGGGAAAAGGAGTTCGCTGGTTAACAAGTGTACACGCGGTGTCTTTCCTTTTGTCTCGAGCTTGTCCCGGGCGTTCAGTTTGCGTGCGTCCTTGAAGGCTGCGGCGTCCATTGTCCGTTCCTCCCGCCGCGTCGATAATTGGTGGGCCTTTTCAAAAGCCACCGCGGTGCTCCTCTACTGCAGTCCACGGCCGTTCGCAAGACCCTGGCCGTTTAGTATTTTGTATTCTGCCTTTCGCGTCGGTTCCGAGACTTTCGAACGTTTCGGCGCACGAAGCTCTCGGTCGCGATCGTATACTTGTGGTAGAGAGGCCTGTCGCTCGCTGTCGCACGGCACACGCCACCGCGTCGCGCCGCGGGAACCTGAGCGCGCGGACGTGCACGCGATCGTCCCCTCTTGCTTCTCTCGCTCTCACAGCCGTGCCTCGCTTAGCTCGCTTTTGTGACTTCGGAAATGATCGCGCACGGCCTGGGCTGACCCCTGGTTGGTTGCGGCAGCCCGCGCGGCCTTGAAGCGAATGTACGTGAAGCTGCTTTATGTCTGGACTCCGTGTACGTCGCCTGCTGTCTTGTAGCGTTTCGAGACTGTCCCACACTTTTGCTATTGTCGCGGTGTTCTCTTTTCCACTCCGTCAGTGTTGTGAGCGGTAAAAAAAAAAGAAAAAAAAAAGGGCGTATATCGTCTGTACTCCATGGCCCTGCAGAATATAGCGAAGGAAACGAAGATTGGGTTACTTAGTGGGCCTCTTCGATTATCCGTTTATGACAGTCCCGGACTGTCCAAGACGCTGCACACGCAGCGCTCATTGGCTGAAAGCACTGCCTCCCGCAGTCCGGGACTGTCAGGAACGGATAATCGAAGAGGACCATTGAAGTCCGTACTCTGAAGGCCATGGTGGCGCGCACCTTACGAATTGTGAACGTCTGCGTGACGATTAGAGTCGTTGAAATTGACAGTTATCGAAACCTTTGACAAAAATGTTTGATACCTACATAACGGAAGCATTTCCGTGATATGTATCTCGAGTCCGCCGCGCATAATTTTTCTTGCTCTCTTCGATTATACAGCGGACCGTTTTCTCACGCTTCAGTCTGTGGAGTGACTACGGATGTAGCTACTCAGAATCCTTATGATGAAGCCCACGGCAACACACGCAGGCACACAGAGCAAGCAGTCGTTCTATACACTGTGGGGCCTAGGCGAGGATTATGTTCCAAACCATCAGAATCTTCATTGTAGCGCAGGGCAAGGAGGGGGCGTACCGCCGTGATTCAACGACACAGCTGAAGGCGGTAGCCACGCCTAATGACGCATAAGTTATAGCTCGTAAGACTGTTCTTTTGATTTCGCAACGTCTGCGATTATAATAGTTTAAGGGTACATTGCATGTGTGCCATGCACGCATTGTTCAATGACTAATGTCCTGATATTGTCTTAACAAAAGCCAGAAATCATTCGCAAACAAGAAGCTTCGCTACCTGTACAACAGCTTACCTGCGGAGACGTCGGTCGATGCGATGGCGTGGCCTGACGCACGAAAGAATGAAAAGTATTATCCGTGTAGTGGGCGCTTAGGTCTCAGAGTATACTCCCACGCAGTGACGTCACTTTGGACCGCTCGCTCACTTACTGCAACCTGTGAAGTGGCATAGACGGAGCAGGTCCGCTTATACACGGCGTTTGCAATAGTGAAAAACTGAGCGCGCCTAGCTTCCTACAACGGCCGTGTTTCCCGCCGCACAAGTGCCGATCACTGTTGCTTTTAGGTCGTTGTGTAAGGTTCGGTTAATCCCGCACTTGCAATCTCTTTCTCGTATTCGTATATTAGGTTTGAACGATCACACGGGCACCGTTCGGTATTAGTGCTTGTAGATACGAACCATCGCGTTGCGGTCGGGCTTGTTCATGCGGAAACGATAACCGCGAGGAGTAGACTGGCTATGCGTTGAACATATAAGGCCACAGCGAACCGGCAGTATGGTTTCAATCGCGCAAAGAAGCACGCGTTCTGCATGCTAAGAGCGCCCTACGCCTTGAACTGACTATACGCATAACTCTTTCGCCGGCGTCCGTTCGAATGAAAGAGCGCTGGTCATTTGTAAAGCCAGAACGGCCCTTCGAAGGCTCTGGCAGTGAAACCATTATACCGACTTACACGGCGTGGCCGCTGCGTTTTCTATAAAAAATAAGCGAAGTGTGCAGAACGCACGTTTGATTTCAATTTCAAATTTCACTTAACAAGATGTTTCCTCTGTCGACCTAGACGCCCGAAAAAGGTCGGTGAATGTATGAGCGTGTGAGCGACTAATGCCTGGTCGCAGAATACAAGAGTAAATATTTTAAAAAGAAGAAGAAGAAGAAGAAGAAAAAAAAAAATAGGCATGCATGATTCATATAGGCGCCAGTGGAACTCAAAAGAAATACGTTCGCCGGTGGTCTCCCACTGCGGATAGATATAAATGTGCCTATAAATCATCTTCACCTCGCTATGGTATCAACGAACGGTCGCCCCTGCAGTGCTTCGTAATGTATACCTCCCGAAAACGGCATTCCGGACAGCGCCACGAGTTCACATGCCACTTCGCGTTGCCCTAAACCCCGTTGTAATACCCTCGACACTGGATTGGTGCGCTGTTTGCGACGACCGCGCGAGAACAAATGTTTGAGACTGGGCGTCGGTATTGAGTGCAATAGATCTGGCGACGCCCAGCATACTAAAAGCAGATAAAAGGTATATATAGTACAAAAATAGAAGAAAATAACAATTTCCTTGAAGAAATTAAAGGCAAAGTCAAGAATAAAACAAACACTGTAAAACGTCTCAATTTCGTAGGGGAGCACCTGCGTTCGATTTATTACGGAGCGCCAGCGTTCTTATCTATTAAGATGGTATGCTTGATAGCGGTGGATAATGTCTATTAATGCACTTCACCAAACGCGTGATAAAGCTTTCTTCTACTCTTGTGCAATAAATAGTTTCGCCAGGTGTACATAATGGGGAATATCAAGGACATCAATTCTTGTGGGACGCGCGCCCCAACCAAGTCCTATAAGTTAGCTAAGCGTTCATATATATATATATATATATATATATATATATATAAGCGGGCTTCTTGCATGCGTGCCCTTTTGCATATATATGTTTATGTGCGCATGCATCCCTTCTTTTACTTCCTACATCACTTTTTTTTTCATTTTCATTATGCTCATCAGAAAAAATATTTCCAGGTGGGTAGGTATGACAGTATAATATTTCTGCTTCTCCCCAAACATCACCATCGTCTCTCCCTTTCTCTCTAGGTCCTGTGCAGTCGATCACTATAAGACGCGATCATCGCGCTGCCCGATAACTCGTAAGTCGTGCTTTATTACGCATATCTGTGATAAGACATCAGTACGTCTTGCGTAATAGCGATTTGTAACGCCATATTGTACCCCGCGAATTATAATTCTGCAAAGGGCAGTCTTTTAAGTGAGTAGTAATTAAGTAAAGAACTACACTCGCTACATGTCCCCTGCGGCAGCTTTTCTAAAGTGAAGACGCAGGGGCTGTGGGAATGTGTTGATATTACCACGAAACAAAACACACGAGGCCACCCTGTAGACATCAACCGTAATGACGAGGTCAAGATTGAGGAAGACGAAACGGTTCCCACGCTCCGCCGCGGTATCGGGCAAGACCTAACCAAAAATACCCTAAACTAACCCCCTCTTCGTTCTTTTTACCTTAATTAAACCAGGAAGATCATGCATCTCCGTATCACGTCTAAACGCCGGGTCGTCTCGGCGGGCAAGAAGTGCTCCTCCTTCCTCCCTTTGCGCTAATTTCGGACTGTGGTTCTGTGTCACATTTTGGCTTCGATGTTTGTTTCCCAGCGTGTACAAACACGGAGGCGAAGCTCGGTCTGGTCAGAAGAAAATTTGCATATCTACGAATGGGTATATAGAAGCCTACAATCTGGCCGACCTCCGGGAACTGCGCCGCGACATTAGTTGATTCCCTGGTTGTATATACGTCAGTGATACAGCTGCCAGCAAAGAAATGTGGCCGTCCCCGATAGTCGCTCAGGCTTCAAGGTATCTCCGCTCTCTCGCGGAGAAAGGCCCTATGTCTTAGTGTCGCTATAATACTGTGCAGTGCTGTTGAAGCTAGCGTTGAAGTCAGGCGATGAAGAGCGAGCGCATACCATGCGCAATGCGTTTTTCCACGGCGCAAGCATCCGCGGCCAGTGTCGCCTGCTATTAGACGCAGGAGGACGACGCTGCGGGACGCACTGTTGTTAATATTATTCTAGGTGTACCAATATGGTAGAATAGAACGAAGGGTAGACTTCGGGGGATCTGCCTCGCTGACTCTCTATATATGAAGCAACATCAATAACAACTATACTATTATGTACTGTCCAACACGGAAGCTGACACGTGAGCAGCTGCCTCAAGAGAAACGGGGAGGTGGTTATAGTGAGAATGATGCAAATGAAATGGGGTATAAACGAGTGGACAATCGGCGTGAAGAAGACCTGTAGTGCAAATATTCACACTGCTATGTCTAAACAGGGTTGCAGATCAGACGGGTGATCAGGCCCAATTTCTTTAGGAATTCACAGAGGCGTGCTATGCCGTTCTAAAGGAGAAGCTTGCATGCAGGGTGGACAAGAAAATGAGAGAAAAAAAAAAGAAAGAACTCCGTACATTGCTGATTAGTGTTCTTGTTAGGGCAATAAGTCCGAACGGTCACTCCTTATGGTACTTTAAAACTTCTGCATGATGCAACGGAGAGGGCGACCGCGTCGCTGTTGTGAAGCTCATTTGTCAATGACTGAAGTTCCTCCGTCCGCGATTTTCTTCCTTGACGCCCGCTTCCGCTCTAATTAGTTTCGTCGCAGATATTGAGATTCGTAACCTGTCAACTGGTTGGTCGAAAAGAATACCGTTCTTCTCAATAGGTCGAGGGTAGTGTCGTACAAACGATGCTAATCTACGCTGCCGACTGATCTAGTGTATAATAGTGTCCATCTTAGTGATCCTCGTACAGCATCGAAAACGCTGCACGGTACAACTATAGAGCAACGCACCACGCGAGTGGTTGCAGTGGGCCGTTCGTCCGCGTGTGGCGCTCGCGCGGTCTTCTTCCTGCCGAACGAGCGAAATCACGGAGGAGAAGGGAGCACCTCCGTAGGGGGGCAGTCAGTATATATAAGATGTACACACACGCGTAGTCTCGGGAGCGGCGATTGCGGTCAATTCCTCGCCAATTTCGCCGGGCTGCCCGGCGTTTCGCTGGAGCCGGCGGGCATCGCTTTGTCCGTTCGCTGCCGGCGCGTACGAATAAAACGGGGACGTGGGAAACGAAAATTCGAGCCGGCAGCAGCGAGGGTGTCGTCATAACGACGGTCTCAGCGGCCGAGAAAGCTGCGCGAAAACGGCCTGGCTTCGACAATATTTACATGCGCGCTGTACTGCGCGTGCGCATAGTGTATAATGATCGTGTGTGTTCGGCAGGCGGCGGTCACAGTGCACGACCGTTCGAAGCATGCAAGGCGCACTCGCCGAGGAGGCGTGAAATTCTCGGGAACGCCGGAGTACTCGCTCGAGGCCCTCCAACAGGCATTGCGCATAATTGCTCACGCTGCGCTCCGAGGGCGTCTCTCGAAGCAGTTCACGCGGTATTCGCACAGAGTCCTTCGTGTTCCGCGTGTAAATTGTGACCGCTCGCCGTTCGTGAGGCATGAAGGTGAACGCCGCGCTTCAGTTTTAAGCGGCTGTATAGGGTTACCAGACCATGCGCGGCCTCACGATGCAGGAAGACGAATTGCTGCCGGTTTGACGTTGCTTAACTATTGCTCATTGGCGGCCAGGGATGATTAAGCGTGCGGGATACTTAATGCGGTGTTTCTAGAACCGGTAAGACGGTCATGGCTTTTTGTTTGGAAATTTGGGCATGCCACGTAGGGCCCGTGTCGTAGAAGAATGATCTATTAATGCACAGTGACGCGGTGAGGGCTGCTTAGCAAACACTCAATTTTCTCGCTCATGTGTGGCGCCCATGCATCGGTCAATTTAAAAAAAAAAGAAATTATCAAGTGCTACGATCGAGGAAATCTGTCGAGCGGCATCACTCACAGTCGCCGCTTAGCTATGCCGAAATGTGGTCAATCATTTTCGCATTAGAAGCACACGAAGAAAGCTGCAAGAACTTGCTCTTCACATTGATGTGACGGCCACTAATTTTCCAAATAAATGCTCCCCCCCCCCCCCCCCCACCCACACACACACACACACACAAATGCGCACACCTTAACTGCACAAATGCGCTTGCACAAATGCGCACTCCTTAACTGAAGGACACATAGGCGCAGTCAGCGTCCGGAGGGCATCGCCTCTTTCACTTACATCGCAGGTCAGTACATAGCAAGTCCCTGCTCCGGGGGCAAAGGGGGGCGCGTGTCAGAGCGAGTCTAATTTGCTTTCGGCCGCTTTCTTTTCCTCGTCGGGGCGCGTAAACTGTGTCGTACTCGTTCCTAAACGCCCCCTGTGTCCAGAGAACGCGAACGACGTTCGCACGAGTCCAGGAGACCCGGTCAGTCGCGCTTTGAGTGTTCCGTGAGAACGGCTGAAAGAAAAAGCTCTTGGTCGGTGGGAAAGTAGACGACACGTATATAGTTTGCGTCTTGCCTACTGCGAGCGCTTTTCCTCCTCATCACGGCCGCCCCCGGGTTACGGAGCCCCAGCACGCAACCCAAGCGCATCTTATAATACCACCCTCTTGTCTTGCTTCTTTGAGGAGTGTCTAGTTAGCAGCGCTTTTCCTGGATCGGCGTCTCAGTAGCAGTATAGGTGTTAGTAAGGAAATATCTAGTTAGCGGTGCTTAACCCTCTATACCTCAGTGTTTGTTGTTATTACTGAATGTGGGTGCCGGAGGCGTGGCATCAAGGGTGACGACGGTTACTCCTTTTCCCGTATAACCTTACTACACACAAACACGCGTCCAAACCTATACATATAGGTTTGGACGTGTCGGTGTTTGATTCTAGGCAGACTATAGCTCACAACAACGCGGGGAACGACGTCGCTGTAAATCAAGTTTCATATTTTCGCTGTACTTTAATCAGCTGCTCCGCAATAAAGCAGAGCGTTCCAGCTAAAATCGTTTTTAAGACCTTTTTATACTTTTGCGTGTACCACGTTATCACGCTTCAGTAAACATTGTTCAGTAAACATTAAGGATACTTCAGCTGGAGCGCCAAACTATCTGGTTGCTTGTATTTTAAAGAAAGCGTAGAATTCAGTCACCGACTCCAAGGGGATCTTCTTAAATTGGAGATACTACAAGCGCGTAAGTAATATTGTATGACGATATTTCGCCGTGGAACGCCGTATAGGCAAGTAGCGTCCGTGTGTATGTACGTAAGCACGACACTGTACTAATTGACAGGTATGATAAACCAACGTGCTCCATTGTGCATTGAAGCCAGTGGACGTTTTGTATATTGCGACTCTGGAGTCTTGCGGAAAGCACTTCGAGGAGGATTCTATTTATTTCGTATGCAATTACAAAATAGTTTTCGTTAGTCGACTTGGCAGATTCGCTAAATCTTCTTGATTTAGCGGGAGATCCGCTAAATAGCAACATTTCTCATGGACCCTTGCTATTCGGCTGAATGCAAGTCGTTTTATATTATAGCTCGGCGCAGAATAAAGTTCATGAATGACAGAGGTGATTTCCCGGGTCAACTTGAAACCCATTAGTTTCTTCGACGCACCATGAAGTCTGCAAATACTAAACATGCCGGCAAAATAGAAAGTCCGGGAACTATACAGGACGAATGCGTTCGGGTCCCTCGGTCCTGGTGGAACCACATTTATCAGTACTTGCACTACCGAGACCAGTCTGTGGCCAGTGCCGTTTAATATAAAACTTATAACTGCGCTATAGAAGCGCAGTTATAGAAGCGAAGATCCAGCTATAGACGCATCCTTGAAAAATTCCACACCGCAGGTTTTCTGACAATCGCACGTGGCGCCTGCCGCGTCGCTGTCATATGCACAGCGGGTTAAGGCATGTTGGCATCAATGCGCTATATGCAAATTCACGCCAAAGCGCGGTAAGTTTTCTGAGCACGGAACAACATGCTGGCCGGCGCCTTGTCTGTTGTCCGGACAACACGCCCACCGGCCTAAGCGATGGCATCGAGTAATTTTTCGTAACCAGGCATTCAAAGTCGTTGTGCCAGTACCCCTTGTTTTTATGTATGCTTTGCTCGGTGAGTCGTTTGCTCGCATACTGAAAAGTCTGTGCTAGTCGCGTTCGTTAGCCGCAAATAGATTCAACAGCACCAGTCGTTCAATTCGTAGGTATCTCTCTGTGATGGCACAATGTCGCTCATGAAACACAACTATAATTCAGCCACTCTCAAACCACCATTCTGTCTATTCGGCTATCTTATCTTTATTGTTCGATACAGACTGCGCCGAAAAGGTCGTAGTTTATTTTTTTTTTCCTTTCTGTCGTATCCTGTCACCGGTGAAGTACTTGCAACCTTCACTAATGATAAGGCTTGTTCAAATACCGCAGACGTTTAATGATGCCCTAATATATCCATGCAAGATCAACATCCCTCTATGTCCACAAGAGATGGGGGTTATACTTACTGGTTACCTATACTCTCACTCTTTTTTTTTGTTTTTACTTTGCTTTGGCACGTAACGCCTAAAATTCTGTGACATTTTGTAGTCATCTTACAGCGCTCAATTATATATATTTGCCATTGCTCTCTTTACACTACACACCTCCCCCGCCTCCTTATGCAATGGCCACGTAATGACCTAGCTAACAGGCCCTTAGGTTACTTAGGTTAGGTTAGCTTAGACCACGTTAGTAATGAGAGGAGTTGAAAATGCACGGAAGCGAGAGGTTCACTCACACAAGAAGCAGGCGACGATGCTTAGCGCAGCATTCAACGTTCCGCGCGCACACAGATACAAGTGGCACATATAGCAAATACAAGTTGCCACGGTGTTTCTCCCTTGTCTCTTCTTCCGGGTCTCAGTGGAAGGAAGGAAAACATAATGTCGGTAATGGTAGGTAAAAAAGAAAGAAAGTCGGAAAGTCCTCGGTCCTGCTCCGCATTTTCTCTAGCGCGGGTCAAGCGTGATGCCCGCGCCAAGGCTTCCACGGAAGTGAACGCACGTATAGACACACACACACACACTGCGTGCTCGGCCGCCGTCGGCGGCGCGGCAGCTACAGTTTATCTTGCGCGCTGTCGCATTGTTCGCCGCGTTTTTTGCGGCGCTTGCACGAGGTGATGATTGCTGACTGCTCGCGCATGCTGCTTGGCCGTTTCCTTTTCTTTTCTTATTCGTGACTTTGCGCGTTGCCGAGTTTCTCGCAGATATAGGGGCACTTGTCACCTCGGAGAGGCGGGAAGTAGGACCGTTCCATGGAGAGGCGGTGTCAGACTTCATTTTTTTCTTTTGTCTACGTTCGTCGTCTTCCGCCTGAAACACTGTAGACTTCTGGCAAAGTAATACATGCCGGTAGGTCGAAGTTATAGGGAGATGCACAGTTGACGGTTGCATCGGGAACACGAGGGCTTTTTCTCCTGCTCGGGAGCATAGCCTACTTGGCTACAGTCTCATTTCTCAGGCTCCTCCGCCTCCTCTTCTTCGTCTTCATTTTCTTCTTCGATGTCGGGGTTTCCATGGCTGTTCCGCGTGTCTGCATGCAAGGCGATTACCTGTGTTTAATACTGTCTCTGTTGTTCCGCGTTGTCTTTACCCCCGAAGAACGGCAACGGTGACCCTTCCAGAGATATACTCTTTGATTTGTATGCTTATTTTCTTTCCTTCTTTTGTCCGATATACTCGTAGTATTGTTTGTTGTTGCTGTTGCTGTTGTTGCTTTACAAATGTAACTTCTGTGAATTGCTTTGTCAAAGCCCGCTGCTACATGGATGAACCGGGTAAAGGACAATTATAACAAATGCAACGAACAAGTGAAGGAATTATGATAGGCATTTTCCAGGGGGGAGCCACCCACTTTGACCGCGCTGCTATTCGGGCACGCATATTGTGCAGGGAGTCGCGTTATCTCAATCCTGAAAGAAAAGGAAACGAATGTCGGCGACTGGGTTCCGAAGTCCCCGATGCTTCGTTTTTCGCATTATACGCAATATTTTCGCTCGTATCTCCAGGTCAGCTTGCCGCTGACGCGAACAGACGAGGTAAAGATATCCACCGCGTAATCACGCACGTCTTGGGGCAGTTCTGGGAGACTTACAGCGGGAATCGCATTATCCTGTTTCTCCGTTTCTATAAGACGGCGACGGCGGGAAGATATGACGCAAGCGTGCGTACGCGTATATACTGTATATGCGCATCTCGCACGAAACCGCCACACCGCGGCGCAATAAAAACCGCGAGCTGCTCGCACGCCACTCCCGCGTTAGATGCACGCTGACACGTCCTAAGGGGCCGTGGCAGCTTTTCGCGCTGGAAACGTGTTTTGCCGCGGTTCCCGCCGCGTTTCTCTCGCTCGGCGTTAATCTCTCGGACAGTGTTTCGTGTGTGTGCGATGCGTCGGAAGCGAGAGGAAAAAAATGCCGTAGCGCGGCACTTGTGCCATTACAACAGCTTGTTCCCATGGTGCGCCCGCGTATATAATCCCTCGGTCACGCCGGATTTGCATGCTTACGGACCCTTACATAGCCTGCGCGCGATCGTCTCGCTATAAGGCACATACGGCGCACCGCGCCGGTGTTACGTATAGCTTATACTACACATTCCGTTCCGCGTTCGCATCGGCGCTATACCGCGGGCCAACAGCTTTGACCTCGACGTCTTCCTTACGTGATACACTTTGCTCCTTCGATCTTTGTTTCGCCCGCGCTTCTCGCTTGCATGTCAGACGCGGCCCTTGTCGTCTTTTCTTGCGCATGAAGTCGGTGTGTGTTTTCTTTTCTCGTCTCCGCGTTTTATGGCAGCGTCATTCTGGCGTTTATTTGTTATGTTTTCCTGTGCCAGCTTAGAGTGCTTCAGTTAAACCTATATAAGTCGACGTTCGCAGTCTTCCACCGATATTATAGAGGGCAAAAAAATAAATAATAATAAACGTGTACGTAGGCCATGTCCGTTAAGCTGGAAGCGGATGGTCGCCTCTACATGGCGCGTTTTGTGCCGATAAGAATGACCGATCAGGTTAAACAAGCTTTGTTATGCATCGCTGCAGTCCGCGGTTCCGGTGATACAACTCAGTTATTTCTCTGGTCACCTAGAACGGAGAGCTTAACTAAGCGGCGTGCAGCAAAGTGTAGAGAAAGGAAAAAAAAATACAGTTCTGACCGGAGGTGAATTAAGCATTGAAAGCGATAGCAAGACTTAGTGTTGCGCTCGAGTTCTTCACACGCTGTTCTAACAATTGACCCTTTTCGCGGAGCACTTTCTGCTAGAGAAGCAGATGGCGCTTTCGGCGGCGGGCCACAAGTGGCCTCAGCGACAGTGCACGAATACGAAAGCACTACCGCTTCTACATAGCTTCTGTACGATCAGCTGGCGGAAATGCAACTGCGTTTTCGCTAACGCACTGTGATCCAATCATGTGGATTGACGACGTGTGCAGTAGTTGGCTGCAAAAATAGTGACTGGCATATTAAGGAATGGAATGAATCTGTGTGGCCAAGTTGGCGGACCGCTGCTGCAACTGTCCGTACGTATTACCGGCACTTCGAGACGTACGGCTTTCCTAGTGGATACAGAAATTTGCTCATCCGCCAGCGTTCTATCGCTAACCTTCAAAGGAAGGGCTTCATGCAGCCCCGGAAAGTCGGCAAATGTGAGTACCGCTCGTTAAGCAATGGCAAAGGGAGTAGCACCTCCTCCTGTCACAGTAAGTTTCGCGCAGAATATGTACACACATCTACCCCAACTGGCACTGAAACTTACGCCCACTCTATCGCCAATGTGTTAAGTATAAGTGAATGGGCGCACACTTGAATAGATGCGAACTATATACGCGCAATAGAGGGTTTTAGATTAGGGGGATACAAGCGCTGGGGCCCCAAGCGCTAGGGGGCCCCAACGCTTGCGTCCCCCTAATTTAAAACTCTCTAATATATGACGGAATACGCCGATAGTGCCGAATGGTCGAAGTTGAATGTTTCGTGATGGTTCACAAGAGTAACCGAGTTACCGATAATACATCTTTGCTACAATTTATTAATTGCAATGCACAAAACAGCTACATTTCAAGCCTTATGTGCAGCAAGAATAAATCTATCGGAACTGAGCACACCCGCGAATGATTAGGCAGAATATAATCAGATAGCAACCGCACCGAGGAACATTACTGAGTCGGAAACGTGATAAGCCGCTGCTTCAAAATATTTCAGATTCAAACTAATCCACATTCAATTCATGAGCGGAATGTTTGGAATTTGGATAGCTTGGAATACATGTTTAGCCCCGCTTTTAGAGCAAGCACCATATACGCTGCTCGCGCCGTTTGGACATAGCTTAATCAGCTCCGAAAGCGCTTTTGCATGTTCTCTGAAGCTGCGGCCAGAGCTTCGTGTCGTCCACCCAGTCACCATCTACGATATTTCCCGAAACAGAGGTTCGCTAAGCCGCACCGGCGTCATACACATCCATTGTAAACACGGAGGTAACGGAGGCAGTTGAGGCAAGCAATGGACACGTCACCACGTGATCAAACATGGCAGGGCCCGCGGGTTCTCCGCGGAAAGGGGTCAATACGCGGAGGTGAAATAGCGCAACGCAGCACGCGATACAACTGATGCTGTTGCCCATCTGGAACAGCGCCCTGGCATGATACCAGGCGTCTCACAACGCAGGCATGATGAGGAATAATACCCGCGCTGGCGGTACAGGCGTCATACCTCATTGGTGCACGAGATGAGACTGACGGCAATGCCGTCGGCACCCACAGAAAGGAGTTAGAGAGATTTAGCTTGACATTTACAGTCCGTTGAGCTCAGGCCAGTGTGCACACAACGGTGTGGTATGCACACAGCTGCTCAGAGGGATCGCTAATGTGTGCGCTGACGACGCACATATGCCAGCAGCTGTGCATGCGCCGTCGATACCAGGACGTCACGACGGCGCCGGCATAGAAGTGCTATCGCAATAAAAGGATCTTGGAGCATGAAGCACAAATCGGCCACAAGAAAGGATTGGGAAGTCAGCTTGATAACCGTCTTACTATAACCATTAATATAAAACGCGTGATAATATTGAGGACTTTGTTTAAAAAATGAATTTCGAAATAAGCTTAATGGTTTGTCTAGCGGAGCTATATTTTGTCTAGGGACTGACCACGCACAGAACATTATGAACAGATGCATTACTTAACAACACTAGGAAACATTTGCCCAAGCGTGTCGCAATGAAGCTAGGAAAAATTTTGGAAGGATTAACGAATGATGTTCTACATTTTTTTAGCTGTCACGAGCATGGGAGTCGAGATAAGGTCGCACACTTCCGGGTACAGTGTTCTATGTTTGAGGCGCAGAAGGAAGCCGAAGAAAGCAGACACGGAACAGACCTTAGGACAGCATTCCTCGTCACTCGGGCGTGGCAAAACTAAAATTTATTTGCAGATACGCTGAACAATGATTATCTAAGCAAATTACTCGTGCTCAAGAAATATCGAGTAGTTGATGTGGTCGTCGTGACTATCCAAGACAAAAAAAAAAAAAAGAAGAAGCTCGCATAACTCCGGTACACGTACATGTAAGTGTATCTGAAGGCTCGTGGGCGGCTCCCCGAGACACCAAAGTTCTCGTTTGTAAGAAAACGAAAGAAAAACGGCAGCGCTTAATCCGATTCACCGGTGGGTTTCCGCGCCTTCCTCGCTCCTAATTCTGTCTGTTTGTTCTGACCGGCGCCGTTCCGCTATGCTGTCGAACAACCTTTTCTTCGGTAACACCGCATTCACCTTTTTTATTCGCTACACTGCCCGTCAATTTCCCGGTATATTTGTATGCAGGGGAGGTAGGCCGCCGCTAAAACGACGCGCATCGTTCTCTGTTCAGTGGGGCGCGGATGTACGAGAAAACGCGCGCAGGTAAAATAAAAGAGCGGTTATCAAGCGCGCCGCGCAGTTTTCAAAACTTGATTTCCCGTAGTCTTCTTAGCTGGCCGTCATTCGTGCGATGAATATCAAAGGGCGAGAACTCACAAAAGCGAGCGCAACCGGGCGGGCTCTGCTGCAACGAAGCAGCGCGCTCCGAGGAGGGATCAATCTTTGGCGAAACCTTGAAAAACGGCGCGCCGACGCCGTCAAAAAGCGCGCAAGCGCGCGAGTTGCAGCTTAAAGCCCCGGTGTCAGCGCGTGTGCTCACGCACGCGCACATACACACGCATGCACACTGCTTCGGGAGGGAAGCCGGCCACATCTTGTGCACACACATGTGGGAGAGGCTGGGAAACGGGTCTCTCGGAACGAGTGGCGCCGCATCAATCCCGCGACGAAGGAACCTTGATTTCCCGGAGCGGGCATGCACAAAAGCGGCCGTCCAGCGTTTAGGTCTGCTCCCGCTTTCTTTAGGGTGCCTTCTTGTTATTATTTTTTTTTCGATACGTTTCCTCCCATCGGTGAAGTGCTTGTCAGTCTCAAGGCTGCTCCTTTTTCTTTCTTTTTCGAGATTTATTCCTTCGCCCCCGACAGGCGCGCGCACGCTCTCTTTTCAAAACGACGATGAAGAACGCTCGAAAAGGAATATTAAGTGTCCGGGTTAAAAGGCACTGACTTTTAACGTCTTCTCGACGTAGTCACAAAGTGCGTATACAAGGCGCTTCTAGTGCGTTAGCTCGCGACGTGTGAGCGGGTAAAAGATGCGTCACGTTTCTTGCTGAGAACATTGTAAAGCGAAAAAAAAAGAAGTTATGACATTCTGAGAACATTGGACGTGCGTGTCCGTGCCTGAACATACGCGTACAGCGCCATGTTGGGGTGTTACACGAGTGGATTGGCATCGCAGCGAGCCTTCGTATGGGCAGTGACTCCAGAGGAAAGGTGGATGTATCTCGAAATTACTTATGACGAAGGCCATCTATAAATAAAGTTGTGGTGTTTATAACGTCCCGAAACTGCTCTCGCGGGTTATGATGGACGGCCGTGATGGAGGGCTCCTGGTCGATTTTGATCACTTAGGTTTCTTCAAAGTACGTGCACCCAATGTAGCCCTTGTTGGTTTCTGCTTTGATGTCGGGTTCCATCCCACCGCTGCCACCAGTTGTTGCGACACCGGTTACTAGAACCTCGACCGGCGTTACTACTAGGTAGCGTGGCGTTATCAACAGCCTGCAGGATCGTTTTCCATTCTGTCCCAGTATTAATGCGGCCGCCGCGGCTCGAGAGTGGAACCCGCAACGTCTTGATCAGCAGCGCAGCGCCAATCGTCACTAAGCCACCATGGCTGGTGGTGTCGGCTTTCGAGCAAAGTACACTTGCGTCTCCATTCTTGGTGTCTCCTTTCTCCGCGTTGGCGTACCGACGTCAGTTCACACTAGAGCCAGCACCTCCCTCTCTTCGATTGCTTCGCGTGCAATCGCCACGATGCAACGACGGTGTACATTATACATCAGCCGCAAGAGAGCGC
Organism: Dermacentor silvarum; assembly: GCF_013339745.2. Taxonomy (NCBI): domain Eukaryota; kingdom Metazoa; phylum Arthropoda; class Arachnida; order Ixodida; family Ixodidae; genus Dermacentor; species Dermacentor silvarum. The sequence goes on along the minus strand of NC_051156.1, from coordinate 207,824,429 downwards.
ATCTGTTCCACGCCGCGCGACACAGCTCCGTTTCTCCCACGCAGCTGGTTACACTATACATTATGACCCACCCTGCCGGGCCAATGCCACAAGCGAGCGAGTGTCGTCCCAAGACAAATTCTCTCAGTGGACAGGGGCTCTCGCAAACAGAGCGCGCGAGTAGCGAGCGCATGCACTCAACCGCTGTCGCGACACTTCGTCCCACGTGGTGCGTCTCGACAGAGAAGCCGCCTTCACTGACGTCGGCGAGTGTCAAGGAAGGGCGGCGGAAAGCCGCAGCGGCACTCGTCCATTGGCCGCCCTCGCGCCCACTGTATCTCGACGACTGACCTGGCGAGCGTAGTACGCGCGTAACGTCGAAGAGTAGCTTAGTCCTCCCTTCCAGCGAAGAAAACACACTGACGGAAGGGGGTGGGGGCTGAGGCCCTCGAGCGAAATGCGGCGGTGCCTCATTTCGCGCTCAGCCGGTTATCCATCAACCGCGGGGCGCATTAAACGAAAAGGAAGGCGGTGAGGCGACAAGCCTCACTAGAGGAACCGCGAGCTCCTTTGCGGGGGTAGCGCGCTCCTTTCTGTATGATCCATCCTTGCTTGCGTGAAACTTCGCCACTGCCGCCGAGCTGACGGTCAACCACGGCTTCAGCAGCAGCAGAGAAGAGAGCCGAAACGAGTGTACGCCCAGACCGCTTGACGGTTCAATTCGCCGCCCGTGTTTTGTAGCTTGCGCCAGGGAGTGAGTACAGTGAGTGTGGCGTCCGGCTTTTCCATCTCTGCGCAGTCGGAGAGAGCCGCACAGCTTTACTGCCGCTGCCCGCCGGCTATACCACCGCTGGCGGACGTGCAAGACGATGTCCTGCGCAACCGCCGCCGGTTTGATCTCCCACTTGTCGGACGCATGCCATGCCGTGGTTCGGAAAGCTTTCACGCGTGGCGTCGTGTTTTCTTCCGTTTGCTTCGAGCCGAGTGACACGCTTCGCCTTGTCGAGATTATAACGCCATCGCTGGACACTTCTGCTGCGAGGCGACGAGATAAAAATCGGATGTGGTTGTACGCACGAGCCCGCATGCCTGTTCCCGTATTTCTTCATCTTCTTCTTCGTTTTCAGTGCCCGCGTTTCCCTTTTGTTCTTTCTGAAGTTCGTTCTTTCTCCTTTCCGGCTGTCAAAACAGGTATAGGAAATCAGCCTAGCGCTGTGTCTTGCCCTTTCAATCTGACGCGATTAAACGCCGTGCCAAGGCGCGCCACGCCGCATGCAGCGGCGAGCGAAAGCGCCAGAGTATGCACGTGAGAGCGAGAGCGCCACTTCCTGTCGCTTTCGCGCAACCTTTTAGCGCGCCCACATTAACGGACATTTCCCTCGAGGGTTGTCTGTCAGAAAACGGTCGAATGGAGAATGAATCAACTAGAGCTTTCGACTCAGCTCAGCCCTTTCCTGATCTCGTTCTCCTGTATAACTGCGGATTCACGCGGCAGGGATTCCTTCTCGTTAACCTCCTCTCTTTCCCGTATTCCACCAACTTTCGCTCTATTGTTCTCGCCCTATTGCTTCGAATTCGTATATAATTCGTGTTACGTCATCATTCTCTATGGGCCTCACCCGCCGAATTTTCTGGGTGCTTTTTTTTTTTCTGTGTTCAGCGGTCTGGATTCTAGTATCAGTGGTCTGGATGTTGCTTAAGCACATACAAAGGCAAAAAAATATATAATTACGTCTCTAATAAGAGTGGTAAAGCAGAGTGGTAAAGCATTCCAAAACATTAAAGCAAGCAGTCACGATGAATACGTAACCTTCACAATATACCTATAAGCTGTTGAAGTTCCATCAGTAACTGGTGTCCCTGCTTATGCTCGGAGGGAAAAAAAAAGCGTAACTTTACACGGGCGAGGAAGGAAAACAGACACATACAAGCACTGAACTCACAACAAAGAACCGTTTATATCACCATGTATCTATATTAACTATAGCCCTAATGTCAGCTCTATGCGTATATCTTTGAGATCCTTGCAGGACCCCATTCCTGCAATGGCTTCTGCTATACGTATATGGAGCTTGGAATGTCGACCAAGAAGCCGGTATTTAGGCCCGAGAGGTAGGTTACTGCTCTATCCATTAATTTAAATACATAATTAATTAAACCCTTGATGATAGCAAAACTGGAGGCCCACTTGGCTCTCTACTCTATACGTATATATAGTGAAAGATGGGACTTCGCTCTGTTAATACGTACGCAGCTGGTGCAAACGCGCAGTGGCTGTTTTCAATGTCTAGTTAAATTACGTTTTCCTTATTAAGGCCGCAACTAAGCGTATTCATGGCACGCAACGCGCAGGCAATGCGTCTCCGCGGGCAGCGAACGTCAGCTGCTCGAGGCGCTAGTCGTGACGCAAACTCGTCGGAAACTTTTGCGACGGTCGGGTAGGAGTTTTCAGGCATACTCATATCCACCGGAACATTACGTTTAGGATACGCTGGCGAGCCTGGTTCTTGTGCTGATAAGATTGTTAGTTCATAGGTTACATTGAGTCCGATGCGAATAAACTAAGATGCGCTCAGTCCTGCATGGTCGATTATGAGCGAGGGCGGAATGATCATTAAAATATATACTCTAATGGAGCGAGCCCTCGTGGCGAATTAGAACATTGCCCAATTAGCCCAGAGGCTAGCAAAAATTAAGCGAGTGTTCGTGGCATCTGTGCGCTTGCGTAAAGCATGCAGCCGCTAAAGCGTGGCGCCACTGGCCTCAATTGCGCGCTATCTAGATGTTCCGCTATGTGGACTGCATTAAATCAGACTGTCCGCATGCAATACAAGCGTATTCGTGTGTCTGCGCCCAGGTATTGTAACGAGGCCCCCGCTACGCGTTTTTTAATTAACGCATCAGCAGCAATGAAGTCGATCCTGAGAGTGTGTTTTGTAAACAGAGAGACTTATTTACTCTGCGCTACAGTATAGCCGTAGGTGCGTGGTCGCAATAGCTTTCATTGAAATAATGTACCGTAAATATTGCTCTCGGTTCGATGTACGCCTGCTTCGATCGAATCGACGTTATTTGGGTTGGTCGAGTATAGAGTACGTGCATGCGCAGGTGCAATTTATTCGCAACCGTTTATCACGGGGGTTGCTAGCTGTGGCATGAGAACCTAGAAATTCTTTAAATAATAACAATTTATAGTGACATTGTGTAACGTCTCATAGCAACTTCAAGGCTGTGACAGACGATGTAAAGGAATGTCTTGGCATAATTTTGTCCTGTTGGTGTTCTGTAACGAGACACTATAAAGAAAAAAAACACTAAATGAGTGTAAACAGGTAAAATATTGCTTCGAAACTTTATTTTCGTCCATATTGCCCGAAGATGTTCATAATTACTGCAGTAATAATCTCCAGACTTTTGAAGGGCAGAAATGCGGCCTTGTTGGTACGACATACTGTAAGGCAAGCGCATAAAGAAGGACAGACGCAGGGTGCGACACATTGCACATGTGCGCATGCACTGCGCGTGTGTGATACGCTCCGTATGTTCTTGTTTTTTGTGCTTCAGTTGCAGCATACTGCAAGTGGTACTTTCAAGAAAAGTCTAGACTTTCCTTCAAATTTTACTCTGTAATTTTAGCGTTGGTATGTCATTGTCACGTAACAGACTTAAAGAGAATGGAGTCGAGACCGTTCTCCGAGTCAAAGATACTCGGACCGTGGCTATACACCCGTCACTGGCACAAAAAGCGATTCGTGCACTAATACACAACTTTAAGTGCACCGGTTTAAGAGACCGCTTATAGGGTCCCTGTGAATCATCCCATGTGTACTCAACGCTCCATTTCTCCCTCTTTTCCTCTTTCAATTCCCCCTTTCCCTTACCCGCAGTGCAGGGTAGCAAACCGGACGCTAGACTCGTTGACCTCTCTGCCTTTCCTCTCCTTGCTCTCTCTCTCGTGTTTCAGCCGTTGTTTAGCCACTGAAAAAATTTCAGTACTTCCGGATTGACTCTTTTTTTCATCTAAAATGTGCATTGTAGTCGTTTTTTACCCGTAAATAGTTAACTAGATTCGATTAGGCGCTAACTGTCAAATTCCACGACGCCATCTCGAGTGGTAGCGCTTACTTCAGAGCAGGGTCACCACCCGCCTTTCGGCCAGGGCTCCTCTCGCGCTAAGAGGGGTCCTTTAATTTTATTTATTTATTGAAGCATAATTTGCAAAAGAGTTTTGCTGGTGGGCTAGTTCGTATCGTTCTAGTACTCTAGAAATACAGTTTATAGCAATACTCCTCGTTATGGTGCCTTTAAAGTGAACCCAAGCATAAGCATCCAGCATTTATGCATTCTACCCGCAATAAAGAGTGCTGCCGCCGCTGGCGGGAGTTGAACCCGCGACCTTTTTGCTTAAAAGCAGAACTCCTTAGAGTCCACTGAGACATACGCTGGGGCGGGTAACTATATCATACCCGTGTCATGCTCTTCTGACGTCATGCTCTTTTTTTTTTTTTCGGCGAGGAAAAGCCGAGTGCGTGACCAGATGCATTTTGGCTCGGACCTCGTTATTCGCCCTTTGTTTTTGCCGCCGCCGTATAGCAGTGAAATGTGCGAGCTACCACTTGGCTCTTTCTCTCTCACCTCCTTGCTTTTTTTTTTTTTCATGGTCAGTCCTCTTCGGACTCAATTCTCGAGCAGCTCGAGCTGCTTGCTGGCTCGTCCTAGCTAGGTAGAGTTGGCGGCGGCGGCAAGTGCGGGGCGATCGGGCAAAGCCGAGAAAGAGACCGTGAAGGAGGGACCGCGGGCCGGCCAAAGTGGCTTCGAAAAAATCTGGGCGTAGCTGGCTCAAAATGGATTTTGCCTCCCCTTCGAAGAGTGCCGCCGTCGCACCACTGCTGGCCGCACTTCGTTTGTTCGCTCCATCTTTTGTGTGCTCCCCCCCCCCTCTCCCCTCCCTTCCTCCATTCGCTTAACGTTTTATTTTTCTCATACCTGATGTTCTCTTTTTTTTTTCTTTTTTACTGACCGCATCATCGTTTCTTCGACGCGCTTGCGTGTTCGGCAATCGCGTAAGAAAGTAGGGGAGGTAGGCTGGGCGGTCGTGCTTAGCTTGGCTAAGCGCGTGGCGTCTACCTATAGCTCCTCAGTGCGACTCGTCCGTCGCATTTCTTCTCTTAAAGCGAAGAACGCGTAGCCGGCAGCTAATTTTTATTTCAGCTGCATGCGCGGAGAATGGACAGCACGCTGCTTTCTATTTGTATCTCGACGCGTCTTTCTTTCTTTCTTTCTTTCTTTCTTCCTTTCTTTCTTTCTTTCTTTCTTTCTTTCTTTCTTTCTTGTTTTTGGGCGCTTCTCAAGGCACCTTTCGGGAATCGCGACGAGCTTGGCCACTCGGTTAAACAGCGGGGGGCGACAGAGCCTCTTTCGCGGTGATCTAATACACTTCGATATTATTATTCTTTCACGAGACCCCCTTTTTTTTCGTTTATGTTTATGTCGTTGTCGGCGCTTGTCTTCTTCCCTTTGTCGACGTGGTCTCTGTGCTTCTCCGCTGCAAGCCTCCCTCCATGTGACCCTCGCCGTCGACGTCATATTCTCGTTCTGTTTTCCTTCGACTGATGGGCGTGCGTACTCGCGTCAGACTCGGAAAGAATGTCTTTTGTGCTTCCGCAGAATTGAACGTCGCGCTGCGCGAGCGGGATTTTCAGATTATGCCAGAGATGAAGAGGAGAGAGAGAGAGAAAGACGAGAGAGAGAGAGAGAGAGAGAGAGAGAAATACGAAGGAGGGCGATGCCCGTTTCGCCGCGTGCTTCTGATTACACAGGCTGGTTCTCGCAGTTGCAGCTATCGAATAGAGAGAGAGAGAGAGAGAAAAGAAAGAAATACGGTTTTATTCTTTTAGCACCCTGCTGTATATAGATCACTTTGACGCGCGTTCGGAATGATAATGGAAAAGTAAAATCGTTTCCCGCCAGCGTGTCCTGCTGTTTTCGAAGGCGCGACTTCGGCATCTCATCGTCTGCGTATACTGCTGCGTTTATGGCGTCGTGTCTAGGCGGTGATTGATCGTTAACCGTGAGGCACGTTAAGAACGTAACCTTATTGATAATATGTATACGCAGTTGTATTATCTGCTCTTCCAGCGCTGAGCTGAGTGTCTGGCGTCATTACTTGGTTTCTCTCTGTTGAGGCAGTATTTTGGCGGTGCTGTATATCGCTTACATTTCAAAAGATGCTGAGCCGAGTTCGGTAAATTTTACCGTTTCCGTGCATTGGATGATGGGGTGCCCCATTTCAAGGACATTGTGGGCTTCTCTTCGGTCACTTGTGGGCGTGGACCCAAACTTGTACCTGTCATTCCACTTTGGTGTTTGATTTGTCATTGCTTCATTGGTTTTCTCGCCACGTAAAAATGTCAGTTAAAAATTAATAACTTAATTTTGGGTAAACTGACGCCGCGTGCTATACGTGCCATCATACCTGACATACGCCCACCCCCACAGTTGAAAGTTAAAACTGTGCCACACAACCAATGCAAAGAACACTCGTGTACTGTGCATTGGATGCACAGTACACGAGTGTAGCGAAAGTACACGAGGTAGCGAAATTAAACCGGAGTCCCCAACTGGCATGTAAAGCACCAATTCTTTTTTTTTTGTTAGCTTTTCTACGAACCAGTTTAGGTTTCGTTTGCCAGAGGGTGTATATGTAGTGACGTCATGATGCAGACCGTAGTCACGTGGAGGCAGACCGCAGTCACGTAGGAGTCATTATATACGCCGTTTATTTCTAACGAACTGGGCGTAAAATAAGCAAGTTCTCAGCGGCGTGACGGCTAGATGCGCTCGTTGTCGTCTATACTATCTCGGTTCGAGCGATTTAATTTTCCAATCGTGAATCGCGCAATAGTGACGCGAATAGCGACAGCAGCGCTGCCTGTTTTTCCGCAGAAGGCGAAGCACAAACTTTGCGCGTAAATCAACCACGCACCGCCTTCGCACAATTTCGCCGCCGTCATTTTTGACGCGAAAACAGAATTTCCATTTAACCGAGCACTGCGGCGTGAGGACATTTAATACTCTCCTAATGAACCGTGACTAAGATGTATGATTGAAGTTGACTCGAGCGAACAGAAAGAATAGAAATGTTATACCATCCAGGCTCTCATTCGTTAGAATTTGATGCTCTTCCGTGATATTGTATCCGGGAAGAAACCTAACAAAATGTTTCTTCTGGAAACGTTACATATGCTCAGGGAGCAGTGAAAACGCCACGTCCTGAGGAAGTTGTTTATCGAGCATCACTTGTTTCTTCTTTGCTTTGTTTCATTTTAGGCTATAACGCACTTTACCATATGGGATAAGAGTTCCATTCGTCTATTATGCATTCTGTCCTGCTCACACTACATATGAAGGAGGCAAAACTATTGAGGGAAGCCTAACTTCTGCTAGACATAGTTTGAAGTATTGAGCAAATGCTGTATTCATTACTGCAACATCGGTGAAGCGCTCTTAACTATAGGTTTGCCATGCCTGTCCTCTCTGTCGATTGCGCCGTCATCGTCGGCTCCCATCAACACATTTCAATTTTAACTTGCCATACCTCGAATAAAAACGAACTTTGTCGCAGGGCCGTCACTATAAGGACCAAACTTTGCCTATGCGGCGATATGCATTAGGGAACCGTACGTGCTCACGGCTGAGCTGTCGCCCAATGTTTTCGCTTGGCAGGCAATATGTGCGGTGTTTTATGTGACACGATGACTCTAAAAGTGATGGCGTTGCGGCTTTGTATTCACTTCGATGGGCACAGTAGGCAATACTGTAACGGAGATTGAATACGTTGTTCTTATCGCAATGAGGTTGATCTTGAGAAGGTAGCGCCATTATATCAGGAACAAGCAGGCGAGGGAGATGGTGGTGTACTCTGTGAGACCCTGCTGCCGTTGTAGGTGAATGTGTTAGAAGCCGGAGAAGTCGCTGAATTGTCTGGTAATATTTATGATTGTCGTCCTCAAAACGATGAACTAGAGTCATTTACGTTGCGAACAACTGAGTGTCCGTACAGGACACTGGACGGTCAGTTTCCTCAGACCTTTGTTAACGACAAGATTATCAATTGTTACGGCGGGTTTACCTGCCTCGCAGACGCTTTTCCCCCTGTCAACTGTCTGACTACACCACTCTAGTACGTGACGTCAACTCGAACTGGTTAGTAGTCCTCGTGTCGGAAAACAATGACGCAACCACTTCAAAAATCAATCAAGTACGAGTCCCAGCGGGCGAGCTGAAAGTTGGCCTCCCCCTTCCCACGGTAATTTTCAAAATATGCCGATATGCACGGCATGTCAAGTGCGAGACCTTATGGCAGCAACGGCCACGTCGAACGTGGCAGAAATCGCACAACAAAAATCCGTGGCGGCGAGAGACGTGACGCACTGTAGAAGGGCGCGGTGGGCGCACTCTCTGAGTCATTGTGCAACATTAAAGCACATCGCGTCCGAGAGTACGAAAATGTCCGCGCGTTCGCAAATGGGTTGGGCAGCGGACGGAGGCGGGACGGGAAAGAAAAGTTGAGAAAGATTTCCAGCCTCGCTCCTCGGACATTTTCCTACAGTGCGCAGTCGACGGACTGCTCGGGGCGCATTCGATTTCACCTTGACAAGCCATTCTTCATCCGTCTCCGTGGTGCCGCGTCGGACTGCATTCGCGAATCGAAAGCGGCCGGTCTGCCGTCTCTCGCTCTCTCTTTCTCTTTTTGGCGCCTTCGTATCTATCTCTCTCTCTCTCTCCTTCGCGGCCACCGCACTCGGTGCAAATCAACGCCCACCCGCCGCCATGTTTGTCGCTCCGTCGAGCTCCTAAAAGGAGAGCAATGAGGTGGAGCGCCGAGTGATCGAGGTAGGTGGACACGCAGGAGGAACGAGGCCCGCCCGACGGCATTGTTCTTTATGTCTGAACCTGACCGATGCCGCCATTGTCGGGAAGAGCAGTAATATCCGCGGGACGGCCAGCCTGGATCGGTTGGTAGCGGCGTCGCGAGCGTCGTCGCCAAAAGAAGATCAAACTGCCGTCTTCAAAAGCAGCCTGCCGGAGGAAGCCACCGAACGTCGGCGTCGTTGGCAAGAGCGTGTGGAGCTCTTTATACGCACGTTTTTATAGTTAGTTGTATGCAGTTCTTCAGAAAGATGCAAAATGAACGGAGCTCGAGAGACAGACGTCGTGCACGGCGGGGCGCCCACTTATATGATGGCAGTGGAAGAATGGCGTTCCAGCTCCTGCGCAATTTGCGGGTGTCGAGATATGTGTCAAGGAGAAGCAAGCTGCCTCTGGGGAATTTCGTATAGACAGTGTATAGAAAGATCAAGTGCACTTCAAGTGCAACACACTGAGGATGAGAGGACCCGTCGGGGTGGCTCAGTCAGCTGAGGCGTTGCGCTGCTGAGCACGAGATCGCGGGATCGAATCCCGGCCGCAGCGGCCGCATTTCGATGGAGGCGAAATGCAAAAACGCCCGTGTGCTTGCGTTGTATAGTGCACGTTAAAGAACCCCAGGTGGTCAAAATTAATCCGGAGCCCTCCACTACGGTGTGCCTTATAATCAGAACTGGTTTTGGCACGTAAAGCCCCAGAAAAAAGAGGAAGAAGAATGACGATGAGGAGGAGGAGGAGGCCTGCATCGCGGGAACATAGGGAAGGGGTCATCATCATAATCATCGTCAACATGAGAGAGAGAGAGAGCAAGGAGAGGAAAGGCAGGGAGTTCAACCAGACGAGAGTCCGGTTTGCTACCCAAACGAGATCGTGCTTGTTGTGTTGCCTTGAGAAACAAACAGCCTTGGAGTTTCAAGAGAGAGAGTGAGAGGAAAGGCGGGCAGGTTAACTACAAGCGAGTTTTCAGTTTGCTGCCCTACACTGGGGTGGGGGATTTAGGGGTTGGAAAGAGTGCAAAGAGAGAGAGAGAGAGAGCGAATAAAAGAAAAAAAATCTAAAGCAGGAATGATATCTATATGTTATCCCTGTTCCCACTGCCTCTGACACTTGCAACAGTGCCTCCAGAAATGGGTGGCAATCAAGACATCGTCTCTATCTGTCCACCACCACGCAGCGATAGTTACACTCATGTCCGAGTGTAACTACGGTTACAATGCTATACCGTGCCCTACTGCAGGTATATTCAGATGTGCCTTGACTTTACGTAAGAGGTCCCAGACATCGCACAGGGCTGCGCTCCACGCTGTTTTCATTCTGTGCCTCTGCGTACCGTCAATGCTGCTCAGAATAAATGAGTCAGAGCGCGAGGCAAAGGAAAGTACCGGCTCGTGCCAACTCCTCCCTTGACGCCTATTGATTTTATTTTTCTTGTTCCCTTTGTGCACCTTCAGCCTGTCTTTTCTCGCCGGCGCTTTGACTCGCCGCGGCGGCCTACGTTTTCTGGCGCCTCTCGCAATGGAATCGTAAGTGACAACGCTTGTGACGTCACGGGAGCTCCTGCCTGTGCCGTATCCATTGCCTCGTATAGGAAGCGAGAAGCAGCGTGCGTGGGCGTCTCGTTTTCTCCGAACCGTCATCTGCCGCGTGTGATGTTGGGTGTGCTTGGTTCGGATGATCGAAGCGGTCCAAGGTGCCGCTCTTGGTTCCTTTTTGTCTCGTCGCTCGTAAAAATGTGAGCGCACGCGATCTTGGGTGTGATGCAGATTGTATTCGTATAGAATAGGCGCGCAGACGTGAGCAAGGTCAGAAGAGAGTAGGCGTCTTATACAACACGCTTAACCATCATGCACCTCCTCGCCCCTTCACTGCCTGCTCCCAAGGCCACTGTAATTTGTTAGACCTCGTATTACTTGGCGAATTCAGATCATATTGCCGTTATTTAAGCACTTTCTAGTAAATCTGCGTACCTCCATAGCATTTGTTAAACTGAGCACTGAAGTTTTCATTGAACAGACATAGAGGCTCAGCATCTGTGGCGACAACTGATAGCTGAGCACGAGACAAAATACTTAACAGGGAAACTATTTAGCAAATATCAAAATGTCACGTTCCAATCCACGCACCGCGAATAATCGTGGCTTATAAACAAACCCGGGGCTACCTATATGGTATTGCTCACGGATAAGCTCCAGAGTCGCCGACATAGGGCTTCACTGTCAGGCAACAGAGCTCCGCCCGGTCAGTTCATACGGACGTTTTGGCGTAGGTTCACGAATATTGTTTAGCAAGCCCAAGTAACCAAACCCAATAAGTTTCCTGACTGTATGCCAACAACTTATGATGTCGATTTCTGGAGATTTTGAATTCCGAGACTAAATTCTAGTTTTTAAAGGACAGCGTCGGGAATCACTATGGCAGGTGTAGTCAATGATGTCAAATGTTCCCGGATGCCGTCAGAGATCGTTAGCAAACACCACGTGACTATACCATTTTCGAGTCGGGAGGGCTGGGGAAGCTAAATTGGGCTGAGAAGGGGGCGGGAGATGGGAGACCAAACGGGGGCCTTCCTTTTTATTTACTGAGAAACAGAAAGAAATCATGCGAGCCTCGGCGTCTACATATGAGCGCTCGGCGGTGACTGCGTGCGGCATCTCTTTTGACGACTGCTGCGCGTTCGTTATTATTTTTTTTCTCTCTCTCTTTTCGCCAGGGGGAACAGCTGTCTAAGCGTTGCTTTGAATTGCCGCTGCTGACGTTTCCTGGCCACTCCGGTAATGAGAACGTGTAAGTAACGACTGATGGGGAGGGCCTCGTGTGGCGTCGCTTCCTACAGCGCTGCATCAGGTGCCGCGCATTTCTCCAGGCCGCTAATTTTCCCCGAAAGAAAACACCTGTAAATGACGGCGTTCCGCTAACCGCGATGTCACCGGAACACGCAACCAACCACGCAAGCCAGAATATATGGGTTTCAGGTTTGTGTCGGGCATTCATCATTTTCATAGGGGTTTCTTTCTTTCTTCCTTTCTTTTTTTTTTTCTCGCGAACGAATGAGCGCATACCAGAGATTTTAATAATTCATGACGGCCATCTCCTACTTAAAGAAAAATAATATTAAAATATGTACCCCACAACTTTCACGCCAAAGAGTCCCACGTGATAAGTATATAGCAGTCGACTGTAGGTCTAGTTGGTGAGATTCTCTAGTATTATAAAAAAAAAAGCAACGCGGTAAACACTGAACACAGAAGTATACGGTTCTGCCACACGTGGAAATGGGATGGGAAGGGCACAATAGTATACGCGAAGCCGCCGTAAGTTTCACGTACTTCCGTTCTCTGTGCGGAGTGCTATGTTTTGAGCAATCGACGAGTTCCATTTGAACATTTGAAATCATGTGGGTTTTTATACGGGAACCCGAATAATCATATGTGAAATGGAACGGGAAGAAAGCCGCAGTATGAGCGTGTAAAAAACAATGCCCGGCAGAGAAGTGTGGTGCTCACGATACTGCGTCAGCGTTATGCGGAAATATTCGTCTGCTTCCTTACTTCCAATATTTCGCGATAACTTACATTAGTGAGAAGAGCTCTGAAAAGTCATGCTTGGCAGTGAAGTATGTCACTCATGGCACCGGTCGCGCGAGGCATCGTTATCATCATCATCACCATGATTACACCGTAGGACGAAGACATCTCCCAGCAATCTTCTATTGTATTACGTCGGCTAACTCCCTTCTATATCTGCCAAATTCCAAATCTCCCCCACAGCACCTAATCTTACGCCGTTTGTTACTGCGTTTTCCACCCCTTGGTATACCCTATTCGTTACTCTAATAGACCACTAGTCATCTTCATCTGCTTCTACACATTACGTGAATCCTCTATTCCTCTTAACCTCAACCTAGAGTACCAGCTACACTCATTTCCTTTATTTCGCTCGACAACTTACCCTGTCTCAGCTATAAGCGTGGATTCACACGACGGGGCGAAGCGCTGACTTAGTGTGCAAGGCGAGCATGACAGTAAGGCTCAGTGCCGCCGATTCCGTCGAATTGTGCATGTATGGACACATCATAGATAAGCTTCTAGCGGCTGCATTCGTCGCGGGTCAACCACGGTCACGCTCCTCTGCGTACTGATTTAGCGACCTGCCCCGTCGTTGGAATTAAAACTGTCACTCGCGCAATGCATTTTTGAGCGCGGATAGCTTTTGCGCGAATAGAGTGCCTCTACAATTGGCCCGGGCTGGCTCTCTCGATTTAATGGAGGGGGACAGATTGAAGGAAGCGAACGGATGAAGAACAAAGCGAGAAAGGAGTTGCAGCCACACGCACAAGAAGAAGCACTCGCTCAAAGATGCCTTTGTATGTGTTATAGCATATATACGGGCAGACGTCTTTCGCACCGCGGTCTCCCGGCCTGTCCGCCGCTGGCGCGAACGCGGTTGAACTCGCCGGTGCTGTTCGTGGTTCTGTTCGCGGGCGCATTTTCGCGATTCTACGTAGGCGTGGCGTTTTGCGTGTGCCCCCGCCACGTCGAAGTCGCGCGTGGGCTGGGCTTGACGGTTTTCCTTCGTTTTCATTATTATTTCTTTCTCTGTGTGGCGGTGGTGTCGAACGAAAGGGGCGAGCCGCCGCCGCCGCCGCGCTCTTCCTAATTCCGAGTGACAAAGCCAGATGGATGCGCGTCCGAGTCGCCGGTCCGGAAAAGCGCGCGCCAATGCCACTGCATGCCGCCTGCTTCGTGCCGTGTTTTCTTGCGCTGCATTTTCTACTATACTTAAGCAGCAGAAAACAGAGACGGCGCCGATGATGACGAAGGGCGCGACACGCAACGCAGGCCGGAAACGTACTTACGCGTCAGTCACGAATGCGACCAACGCCGACAGCGGCGTTATATATAGGGGTCGTCGCTTCCACGCCTGTCTAGTGTGGAGACAGGTTTTATTGCCGGCTCACGGACATCGCCATTATTTGGAATATTACGCGAACAATTTATCACTTTCGTGCGCAGTTACATCACACTGACATCATCATGGAACCCCGAACGCTTGTGTACTACTATTTTCATGCATATGATTATATTGCAGTATACCGTGCATTGTGCTGTTTCAGATATATGGTAAACGGCAGTGTTGACGGTTAACTCAAAGATGGCGGCACTCGAACACATCCGCTAACTAGCGACACTTGTTAAGTTCAGCAACGTACTGATTTAGATTAGCGGTGCTAGTTGATCGCCTACTCTCGTGTTCTGCATGTGTTTCGCGCTATTACCGGACGCTCGTCTGGTTGACCTCCCTGCCTTTCCTCTCCTTGCCTCTCTCTCTCTCTCTCTCTGGCGCGTGCGCTGTTAGATGTATACAGCCAGAAGTCTTCGACGAAAAAAAAAAATGAGTGGAAAAGCGACTCGTCCAAGATTTGAGTTCAGGGTCATGCAATGTCGTGTTCGCCGCGTCAGTGCGACAAAACTGAAAGGAAAGAAACAGGTTGTACAAGATTGATATGTCTTGTATTGTTTTAGTAATGGCCGTTATAATACAGGGTTTTATTTTGCTCGATTCCATCCCTTTCGTATGAACCTATTATCAACCACCGTTAGAGGCCGGCCGATCCCAGAGATAACGTAAGTGGAGCGTCGCTCGGACCACTGACGAAGCTCAAAAAGGAATAGCAATGGTATAGAATCGTCACATTAGCCCGGAATCCATGCGAATGAAAAAAAGAAAAAAAAGAAAAAAGGAAACAGATACAATGTGAAGACAACTGCATTTTTTTCGCGCCTCTTTTGTACCTTTATTAACCACAAACACGTCGGCTGATCAACAAATGTATTTGATTACCTTTCTTTCAGCTTATTCACTTTAATGACAAAGTTCATAGAACGTCGATGCTCTTTCCAGTCTCGATTGAAAGTACCGCACCGCTTTCGCCTAAAGTTGAAGGTCGCCCAATCCGCCCGAAATGCCGAGCAATGTATGCGCTATAATGCATGCGTAGCTTCACTTCCCTGTCTGCGGCGTGGTCGACGGGGTATTAAACTTTCGCCACCTAGCGATCGCTGCTTCGGAACAGCAGATCAAGGCACAAACGAGGAAGAATCGATAGAAGCAGCTACGCGGAAGATCGGATGCAACGACCGGTGACAAACCGACGAACGGCTTCGTATGCGCATACTCGTACATCACACAGCGTCTGCTGGCCGCGGCGATGTTCGTTCACCTTTCGTGGAAGAGTTGACGGCAGGCGCGACGAATAGAGTTGAAGGGGAACGAACAAACAAAAGAAGACTCCCCAGTTTTTCTCATTCCTCTACCGGTGCCGGGCCACGTATCCGTTGTCGGGTTTCCAACGCCTGCGTGATGCGAATGGTATGCTATAGCAGCGCGCGGATATACGTTATTTCCGATTCAAGAAGTCCGCATCTGTCTCTCTCATTTTTTTTCCTCAAGAAAAGAGGAAGCGACGGCCTTCGGCCTCAGCGCAGTTCATTTGGCGCTCAACGATGATTCTCGACGACGCGCGGCTCGCGCGAAGGGACAGGCGGCCGCCTCGCTTTTTGGCGTCTCTGTTCGAGCTCGTCTCGGCTAAATACGGAGCGGTAGTAGCTTTAGCGGCTACGGCAAAGAGTATAAGCGAGGCTTGCTCGATCTCCCCTGTCTGACGCAACTTTCGATTTGCGCGTAAGCTCCTTTCTCGGTGCCCGCACGTATATGCTACGTGAAAAAGAAGGCGGTGCCGGTCGTCCCTATGCTGCTGCGACTTCAACTGTACTCGACTGCCAGCGCAGCGAGGGAGACGCGTTGTCTTCCGGCTTCTTGCAGACGAAGAGGAGAGGCCTCTTCGTTCTGTGTCTGCATCTCGAATTTTTTCCCCCTGTCTTTCTCTCTTGTCGCATTCTTTCCTACTTCTTCCTCTGGCCGCTTCGACCGAGCGCGTTGTCGTTGCAGGTTTATTTGGGCGTGGGCGCGTCCACGTCAAACGAGGAGAAGAAGACATCTCACTTGTCGGCTCTGTCGAGGCGCGCCATCGGACTGCAGCCGTCGCGGCCCCGCGCGGTGAAGTGCTCTTGCTCGCGCCACCAACGCGCGCGCGTGTCTTTCTTTTCCTATCTCTTGTTTCTCGCTTTATTTTCTCTTCTTCGTGCCCGTCATTCCTTTTTGCCTTAGGTCGACGCGGCCAACGTGGCCAGATGCCACGCCAAGGTGTGCGCTCCTGCTAGCTGCTTTAAGCTCTCGCGTCTTTATTTCTTCATTGGTCGTTAGTGGAGACCGACACGTTTACAAACGCTTACGCGCGAACCACCAGCTCGAGAGTTTCGGACGAGCGCAGTTCGCTCAGCCATTCATAATGGCGCTATGCCTAAGACCCTATATGCTTCTACGCCTATGTTTCGCCTACACTATATAATCTCGAGGTACGTAGTTGGTCTCCTCGTGGGAAAGGTTTAGCAAAGCCGCATGTTTCCAGGTTAGCAATAGGTCGAGACGCTGGTAACCTTGACAGACTTACAGTAGCAGAATCGCTCGTAAGGAATGCAATTGAAATAGCTATAAGAAGAGTGTCCTATAAGAAAGAATTTAGCACACCGCGGTCGGCATAATTCGCGGCCTCCGTAGCTTCTTCACCTCACGAGTAAAGGGGTACCAGACATGGCTTCTGTTTTACGTTTACGGCTTTTTGTTTGTAGCGTTGAAACTAGTAGTTAACATTTCACGTGCGTGGCGTTTCCCACTTCAGGAAAAATATCTAGTCCTTTAGAAGATGGCGCTGATCCGCATATTACATGCTCCAGTCTTTCATGTTTCACCGCTTCAATGGGTCCATTCAAGAACAGCATGAAGTGCAGGCATGAGCGGAGCATCCCAACTCGGCTTCAACGGTCATCGGAGATGGCATGGAATTTCTCTTCATGAAATGAGGTCCGTAACAGCTGTATCCCTATAGCTATGGATACCACAGGATTTTGTTTACGAAGAGTTGGAACACATGATACTACAACGCTCATGGCATTTTGCTCCCCGTTGTAGCCTCTGGCTGCGATTTACTTTCATTCATACCTAATCGAAATGGCTAACAATGGCATGTGCTATATGCCTGCGGCTGCCAAGAAACTATCGCTCTATTATTATACTAGTGTCCCTGGTTCTGCTTGCAGAGAAATCCGATCTCGCCAACGCGTTAAAGGCGACTATACGACCAACTACCGTGCATTAAGAAACTATCGGAACCCCAACCTCACCGTTCGTCAGCCCACAGCTCAATAAATACGCCACTATACCTTCTACAACCGTTCACCCTCCGTACCTCTTGAGGGTATACGGAGGAATTAGCTATATAAACGCTGACAAGGAAATCAGTTGTTGCCCTGACGAAAAGAAGTTTCTCGTCAAAACGGTTGCTTGCTATCTCCAAGTTGAGGCTTTCCTTGTTCGGTCGTTTTTGATCACTTCATGTCTCCATCCTCTAGTGAACTTGTTGGCTACTAGATCTTCATGCAACTTCATAGGCGGACGCCTGTTCCAGCGCCTGCGCATGTTCATCAACTCTATTTTCGATGTTTTCATTTTACTATTTTCTTCCCCAACATAGATGATGCATAGGGCATAGGGAGATCAACAGGACGCCTCCTCTGATTAAGAATACGTCACATTCTTTCACTCAACCTCTCTCTCCCTCTCTGACGAACGATGAAAAGCCCCAAGCGTCGCAGCTCAATCTGCAGCTATCCGCAGCGGTACTCTCCACGTAACGTTAACACCATATACATCTAAGTTTCTCCAGTACCAAGACCAGCAGTGCTTCCGCCATTGCGAACGGGTTACGCGCCCGAAGGTATAGTCGAAGCGCTTCGTTCGCCCATTTTTTTTTTCTTTTTTTGCAGCGCTAGCAACGGCTCGTCGCTCTTCTTGAAAGACCCGCGCAGAGCCCTCGCCTTCGAACATTCAGCGCCTAGCTAAGCGGTTGGCAACGCTACACCTCCCCCCCCCCCTCTCCCCCCTCATCTAACTCCTTAACCGTACGCGTATAAGAAGTGTTCTCGAGGAAGTAACGCTCCCTCTTCCTTCTCATCTTAGTCCTAACATACACCTCACTCAGTGTTCAAGACGCTTCCAACGAACTCCAACGGATCGATGCTGCGACTAGAAGCAGCTTCTGTTGCCCTTGTGCTTTGGGGGAGCGCATAAAAAAACTGCGACAAAGGTCGAGGTTGAAAAAAGAAAAAGGGTTAAAAAAAATGTCGAGGAAGGGGCGCGAGGTCATGTGGCAGCGGCGACGTCGGCTGCAAGGAGGGCAGAACGTCGTCGCCATGAGACAGGCCTTTATGTGTGGATTGGTACGCGGGCTATTCTTCGCTTAGGGTTAATCACCGTCAGCCTATACTAACAATCAATGTCTGGTTGTTTTGACGGGAAGCGTAAGAAGAACATCGCGGACTTGACTTATATCTGTCTGCGCAATGCTCCGTTATTCCCAAAAGAAAGAGGGAAAACACGGGGAATGCGGGAGATGGAAATTCAAGACGATGAGCGACACGAGAACAAGGTGACAGCAGGAGCCAACGTTTCGATAAGTGGACTTGTCTCCTTCAAGGCGACATATATGCTCTCATCTTTTTTCTACATATATGTCGAGCATATGTCGCCTTGAAGAAAACAAGTCCACTTGTCGAAACGTTGGCTCCTGCTCTCGATCACCTTGTTCTCGTGTTTCTCATCAAAAGAAAGAGAGACGTACATATTTTATTTTTGTTTTGGTTTTTTCTTTTCTTGTAACTTCTTTCGAGAACTACTGTGCTACAAGGTTCTTGGTGAGAGAGAGAGAGAGAAAAAAAAAGTCAGGTGACTCATCTGTTTTCGGGAGGCAGACTGCATTGATAGCCTTAAGATGGAATTTAGCTGAAGCTGACTCACCCGAGAAAGAAAGAGAGAGAGAGGGAGAGAATAGAAAAAAGATTATAATGATGATAGTGAAGACTCTCGTTATTTACAACGGCTTTTGCAGCTTTTAAAATGACAAAAGGCCATTTCTTAGGGGCTTGACTTGGTAACTTTTTATTCGGCTTAGAAATTAGGACATCTAAAACCACAAACTGACGACTGCGAACCGCGACTTGAGGCGACAAACATTATTTGGTGCGCGGGAAGCCCTTCAATAAATTTTGGATATCGTGGACATTTATTAAGACACCTTGTACATTTTAGAGACAGCCTATTTGAGCATGCGCTTAACTACTGAAAGAAGCTCACCTTGTCATTTTCTATTCATTTTGTCCGGTGTACGCGCAAGGAGAGAGCCTAGTACCACTGAATGCAACTAGCACAGCTCGAGTTACCGTAGAGCTCCAAGTCGGGCTAGTTGGTTGACATGCATGGTATAATTTTTTAACTGCGCTAACACACACTGACAAGAACGAGGCAGACAAGACGTGCGCAGACTCGCAACTGAATGTTTAATGGGTGAAAATGACATATATACAGAGAAAAATGAACACATATGATTGGCAATCAACCATGGATACGTTGACGTCATACAGTAGCATCTAAAAACGCCGGTGACTGCGCGGTGACTGCGCACAAAAACCGTGACTGTGCACCACCCGGATTTAATCTATCCTTAACACTCCGTACTTCGTATAATTAACATCTCGTACTGATTATGTCAATGACTCAGTTTAGTCGGTGTTGGTGGTAAAATTACGTGCTTCTTTGCTTGTCTTCAGAGAAAGTTAATGAAGAAAACGGCTGCTGCTGAGTGCATCACATTTCCTGCATATTCGGTCTACCCGTAAATTTCTGGGTCTTTAAAAAATTGGGCACATTAATACTTAATGGGTAAATATAATTTTGCTGTCTCGTTGTTTCCTACTCCTTGCGCTCACAGTGTACGCATGGAAGATTGTCTACTATGATGTGTTGGTATCATTGTGGTTCGCCATTGAATATAAACATAAAAGGGTGTGGGGGGGACGCGTGAACTAGAAACCAGCCGGTGGCTTCTTGAGATTCCCACGACCGTACGTACCCACGGTGACACAGAGACATACATGGGAATGGCATAGGTGCAAGGCATTCTCTTCCCAAGCTTACCCCAGTGACAGAGTTCACTCGAGTTAAGAAATAATCTAATATTATTCTCACAACAACATAAACGCAGCACCAGCGCATTTTTTTTATAACGCTGCCCTCCACGTATTCGCACACTTTCAAGTAAACACACCAACTATACTGCACCTGTTCTTTCTGTTTATGTTGTTTTATTTTGATCGTACGGCGCTTCTCTGAAGCAGCACACCACCACTACGAAGACATCGACGCGCGAGAATGTTTTGTTGGGCCCGTTTCAAACCCTGTGTACGCCGCCTTCCGCTATTCGCCGCCGCCATGTCTTCTTCCCCCCTGTACATTTCAAAGACCGGGGCTTTCCCGAGGCGACCCTCTCGCCTTCTCACTACCGCAGCCCTTTTTTTCCCTAGGCTTTGGGAACGGAAGGGTTGGGCCACGAATCTCCGTACGCTGTACCTCCTCTATTTTTTCAGCCCCGTCATTTTTTTCAACGACGTGACTTTCTTTTTTTCTTCTTTTTTTTTTTCAACGTATATTTTGCTTCGCTCACTGCATTACCACTCGTTCTGTGCCTATTGGGTTGCCTACCCTAACTACCTCTCAACATTTTTTTTCCTTACGCCATTTTTTTTCAGCCCTTCGCTTGTGTGTTTGCGCATCAGTCTGTACGATGAAAGAAAGACATGAAAGAGGGGAAAAAATGGTGGAGGGAGCTGCGTATTCAGTAGGGTGAGAGCTGCAGGCTATATTTGCTTTCTTGTTTTTTGTTCCATGTATTTATAGATTGGTGTTTCGCAAAACTCATTCACCCCTTTCGGATCCCAAAGCCGTATCTTTTTTTTTTCTTTATTTGGCTCGAGCTGCCTGCACTCGGCATTATTTTTTATGCAACGAAAGCACCTTCCCGTTCTTTGTGTGACGCCGTACGAACACAAGGCAATCCAGTGTGTGTGTGTGTGTGTGGCGCGGGTTGAGGTGAGTATAAAAAAAGGGTGGGGTTGTTATAAAAAATTCCAGATGAAATAAAAGCTCGGACGGAATGAGGGGCTCTGTGTGGGGACAAAAAAAAAAGGGGGGGGGACCATCTATGCGCTGCATGAGAATGACCCCAATGCCAACATCCCTGTTTGTTGCTTGAGACTTGCGAATTTCTATTTTGAGTGCTTTTAATTGCTTACTCGGGAAGACGCCTGTCCCCCTGTCTACGTTTGGTTTGTTTAGAGGGCGAATTGTTGGGGGGTGCCAGCTAAGCGTTTCGTGCATGCGTTGTGTTTATGTGTGCGCACGTGTGTGCTTTTTCTGTGTTTCTTGTGGAGCCTGTGTACGCATAGCGCGCGAAGTCGCCACAGTGTTCGTGCGTGTACAGGAAGCAGTGTTTCTTTCTGCTGTTGGAGGAGATGCTATGTGAGGCGTCGCTTGGGGGAAAAGCTTTCTGACTCGGACTAAGCGAAGGGAAATATCTGAAAGTGTCGAGGGGTGTTTAGTAGTTCTACGTTACATTTGTCGACAAGGAGTATATAGAAAGAGAGCAAGGGGGATATGGAGGTCAGAAAGCATGGAGGTCAGAAAATTCAGTTTGCTTTCCTACAGTGGAGGACGGAGTAGGGCGAGGAAGAAAGATAAAAGGAATCAAGGAGTAATTAAAATTTGTACATGGCAAGAGCGTAACTAGAAAGATTCGTTCGTTTTCGCAATAACAGCATAATTCTCAGTTTCGAACACGTTTACATTCTTTTTGTTCTCTTTATCATCGCATTCACCTGGAGTATCAAGCTTAAGAAAACTAGCTTGGTACTAGTTTGGTGACTTAGTATCAACTAATTAGTATTGTTGATACTAGTCTCTCTCTCTCTCCCCCCCCCCCCCCTTGCCCTTTATCATGGCTTCCGAAATGTTCTATCAGGGCTCCTGGTAATTTTGTCCTCTCCCAACGCTTGAAGAGCTGTTTTACTAACTTAGCAAGTGGAACTGGAACTACATTAACGATTGTGCAAGGTTCTTCTGGAAAGTACGTTTCGCACTTGCTTTATGATCATACCATTTTGGCTATGCTTGTTCTGACATTATTTTACTCTGCTAATAAAATGTCTTGAACTTGTCGCACATTAGCGAAGCTTCCAGGTTATTGTTTACTAAGAAGCGGCTAATAGCTCTCTATATTTCAGTGTGCGCGCCATATGACGAACATATGTTGGTCCAAGTAAGTTTATCTCTGCAGCCGTGGATTAAACATGGCTATAAGTATTATAACCAGGCTGTAAATGCGTACTGCACTCTAGTTCTAGGGCACACAATTCCACTGTACCGCTATTATACAAGCTGATCACAAAAGCTTAATATCATTGAACCAGCATTAAAGGCATTATTATAGATATTACTAGGTGGCGGTGGTATCATTTACCTTGGTGGTATCATGAAGCGCCCCCCCCCCCCCCCCTCCGCTTTCCAAAATGAGGTAAAAGCAAAAGCAAAAACAAAAACAAAAACAAAAAAAAAAAAAAACCGTCACGAGCTGCTCCTTGCCGACAGATTAAAATTCATATCAATTCTCAATTCCGCAACTTTCTGCAAAAGCTTGCCCATCGACTGCGAAGAGGGAGAGCGAAATGCAGGTAATCCAACGGCGTACGCGTCTTCTTTGCTACCCTACACTGCGGCATAACGGGACACGAACAAAGAATGAATGAAAGAGGAGGAACACTAGGCACACAGGCCTGTCGATCTCAGAAGTTACAACAATGCCCGCATTTCTTTCTGAGTCTACGACGTACGAAGCCACGGTCGAAGAATATTCGCTTCTGAAGTAGGTCTTGAGTCCAGCTGGTTTCACGTAAGCTTAGTTTACGTAAACTCGAAGTGAGCGGGTCGAGTCAGAAGTCGAGTTGACCCAGCCCGACCCGGCGGCGTTTGCATGCATCTTGCCAAGCGGGTTGAGCGAGTCAACCCACCGCTTGCAGGCGAACTGATCGAACTCAACCTCGATGACTCGCACGACTCGACCTGCTCGACTTTACATGAACCTCACGACAAGATTTCGGCTCGACTAACCGGCTCGACCCAACTTTACCGGATTCTCGTAGAAGCTTTGCAACATACGAAGAAGGTCGCGCTCAACGTCGTAACGAACACAAAAACACATTAAGTTTCATGTAAAACACAAAAAATACAGTTTCGGCAAACTTTGCTTCAAATTTACAGACCTGCCGTATAGTCCTTTTTTTTCTGTATTATGTAGAAGTGGGAGCATGGGAAGGTAGGCTACGTCAGAGCCGGCTGCCCCAAAATCCCAGATTTGCTACGCAAGAAGAAATAAAAATAAAGACGAAAACCTCAATAAACGCGACACACACACGAACATAAGCGCGCAAAGATTGTCTCGTCCACGGTCATCAGCACCAAAGGCATAATTTTGAGCATCTACGTTTAGGACTGATCAATGTCACATCAGTTATTCCTTTTCCTTGCTAGTTGCGTCACTGCCGCTTTTCCTTTCCCTCCCTGCCCCCTCCCCCCGAACCTAAATCGTCTTTCTATATTTTACTTCTCTTTCGTAGGCTTCCGTCTCTCACCCCTTTCTTTTTCGCCGTACAATCGCGCTTCCCTCCCTCGCCCGAGCCTCGTCTCCAAACGCGTGCGCACGCTGATGCAGGCTGCGCGAGAAGTGGCGGTTACGTAAAACAGGACGCAGGAGGCGCTTTTCCCTTGCCGTCGCGGTTGGAAATCCTGGGGTCAAAGCACTTTTTTCTTTGCCGCAACGGCGGGCGCGGCCCGTTCGCGGGCTCGCTTCTTTTGTGCGCCTTTCCCTTCTTTTTGGGCTGCCTGCATGCGCGCGGGCGACGGCGCGAGCAGATGTGCTCTTTACCCTTTTCGCGACCTTTGCCCGCGCCCTGCGCGCGCGCGCGCGTGTGTGTGTGTGTGGCGTGCGCTTGCTGCCTGCGATCGGAGCCGTGAAGATTAAAGAAATAAAAAGATTGTCAAAGGAAGAGACGGGAATGTTACGCGGAACGACGAAAGGCAAACAAGACTCTTTCGTATGTGTGTGTGTGTACGCGAGTAAAAGCAGCCTGTAGCTCGCAGACGTTGCGGAGATTGGCGGCAGGCGGGATTTCCCGTAACGTTGTATCGAGACTAGAGAGAATCGAGGATTCGCTTGCCACGAAGAGAGGATTTGTTTCTATCGCGGCCCCTTTTATGCTAAGCGATGTTGCTGCGCAGAAGGGCCGCTTGCCTGTTGGCACTTGTGTTCGTGGGGAACATCTATGAGGTCACTTTTTTTTATTTTTTGCAAAGCCTGCGAGGTTTTTTTCTTTTTCTGGATACGCAAGTATTGGAAAAATGGTGTGAATGCATTGTTTCGTATTTCGATATACGTCTTCGGAGAAAAAGGGGAAAACAATTATTTTCCGAACGGGGTGAGAGAATCGGACGTTTATAGGTTGAGCGTACAGTGGAGGAAATATCGGCGCTATAAATGTAAAGTCAAGTGCCGTATCTCAAGACTTCTTGAACATGCAACTTTAGACATCAAATATTAATTATTACTGAACCGCTTCCGCGGCAGCATAACCTGCGTAGTTTACCGTTGTCTGGACGGAATTGAATTATATGGCTTTCTAAGAAGCGTTCCTGCGCGTCGCGCCGTGCAGTACTAGATGTAGGTCAAAGGGACTATTTACTGGTTATATCGTGATCAGAGCGGAGGACGACATTTCCACCGAGTAAGTACCGCCTCTTGATGCGATGGGTAACTGCGAAACACGCGACGTGTCCGTATGCATGTGCTAGTATGCCGTAGCGCTTAAAGCTCATTTTTCAAACAAAGGGGGTGCGGCGACACGTTTTATACACAAAAAGAGCATACGAACACACTGACACTTCGTTGCGTTTTCGCCATTTTACACTTTGAGCAACGTTATTAGGCAACCAACGTTTGAAAACTTAGCCCTCAAGTATTAATATACTCTGGCAATAAAGATAAATATAACGCCAGTAGAGTTTGTTGGCGATGTGCTGTACGTTTATTGAACTATCACTGACAGCTGTGCCTCTGCAACTTCCTGCTTTAACACTTAGCAAAGGAAGTTGACTTCTTGCTGGCATGCACGCATTGGTCTGATGCGGATTCGCGTGTGTGACGTCACGGCTTCAAGTGCTCAGGCTCAGGCCTTGTGAGCTCCGGAGGCCAGAGATAGCCTTGGTGCAACGCGAAAGCACAGTAAATTGTGGATTTTTCGCGGGTCATTGGCTTTTCTCTAATTCCCTGATTCCCTTATCATTATCATCCATTTCCATGCTTCTGTCTCCTCCTTTCTAAGAGTAGGAAGAAGCAGTGTCCTTCCCGGGGGCAGTTGCCAGCCCGCTCCGTATTTTCCCATTGCTCTCTTTGAAGCGTATGTATGTTTTCACACCAAATAATAAAAATAAATTCGCTAACTGCAACTGACCGCCAAACTTCGTGTACTAATTCCTATGTGTTTTCTTTTTTTTTTTGCTATAGGTTGTTCCACCTTCATTTTATTGTGATTTAGTTATTTGTGCATAATCTACATAATTACCGAGGAGCCTTTTAGAGAGGCTGGTTTTGATCGAAGTTGCCTATCGTGCATAGTATCCAAATACAATAGACAACAGCGACTCCATAAGTAGGAGCAAGATGATGTTCCTCATCTGGGAATGGGCAATACACACTATCTGACGTACAGATGTTGCGACTGAATTCAGTGCACCATGTTTGCCTGAACTTTCGATTAATCTCTCTCGCTTTCTTTTTCAGGGTGCACTGATTCTCGGCGGAGACTGGGCGACCTCTCAGCAATACGTGTGGTCTTAGAAAATGCGTGATAACCGGAAATCGCCATGTGACACCTCGAGTACCTGCCGAGGTAAGTAACTGCGAGCAGCGTACAAATCACGGATGATACGACACGGTCATCCTCTCACTACTCCGAAACTTTCACTCTGGTCGCAACATGCTGCCAAAATTAGTCAGCGTAAAAGTTTCACAACGAATGCTTTATATTGTGAACGTAAGTGAGGAAAAAAAAAAAAAAACGACGCATACACACAGGTCGATTATGTCTACGCCTCTTAGCGTTTTCAACTCGTACTAAAAGCATCAATGACATCTTTTAAACTATTAAGTGGCACCGGCTTCTCTTCTGCACCAACTTAAAAAATATATATATAAGAACGATAAAGCTCCGTTTGACACGTCTGAAACAAAACAAAACTAAAACAACGAAACAGCAGATTAGGGTTCACAGTAACTTCGTCGCATAATTTCAACCGATGGCGTGACGGTGATGCAAAATGTGCCACCGCATTGCACACGGACGCGCAATCGATGCACGATACCAATCCTGACGTGGCACTTAGGGCCAGGTCGATTATGGTTAAGTGCGACGAGGCTAGATCTGCAGACCGCCAGAGGTATACACCCAGCCTTACCTGCCAACTGCTACGCACACCAGAAAAAAGAAAAACGAAAATGAAATTCTCCGTCTCGATATCTCAGAATCTTCCGGTTATACGTCCAGAGCTTCGTAGTTCGTTGGCCTCCGTGCATGACAAACACAAGAACCCTTCCGCGTCTTCCCTCTTCAAGGGCAAATGTTCGTGTGTATCGGGAGTCGAAGTTCAATGACTATAGATGCGTGATCGCGAGAGTTGCGGCAGAGAAAGGAAAACCGCCGCGCCCTTCGTCCATTCCTCGCCTCGCACAGAAAGGTCACATGCAAACTCGCTCTCGAATAAGCCCCGTTCGATTTCAGTCCACAGCCGAGTCAAGTTCTCGCTATTTCTCGCGGCTGGGCACCGCTGCCGCCGCCGCCGCTCGGTCAGTCACCGTCCGCGTCATTGTCGTCAAACACACGCGGCATCTTCGGCGCCGCGCATTGTGCGTCCGCGCTTGATATTCTCACGCAACAACAACACCCCGGTGTTGAGTGGCCACTCGTGTAAAGGTAACCTCGCTCTCGTCAATCCCCCCCGCTCACACCTCGAGTCATTTTGGCGTGGAATAAGCTTCCTCCGAAAAGTGCCGCATGCACGTAAGTGCACCAGAGAGAACAGAACGACAATAAAAAGTGCCATGTGCTTACTTTCCCGCGAAATTTGTGCGCTTATAACGTTGGTGATGCGGCACACAGGCGGAAAGGGGAGCCGCCGAACAGCGAACGCGTTTTCGCAACTCGAAGCGATTTTCGGCTGCTTTTTGTGGCTGCGCGTTCCGAGATTGGATGTTGGCAGTTTTCTGCGCGCTTGGTTTCCTTTGACTGCGGAAGAGATGACCTTAGTAGCGAAAAAATAAATATAACAGCAACATAAAGTGAAACGAGCATCACCTAGCTGTTGCTCTTCCTTCACCGTGTGCTGTCGTTTTGGGTGGGCGCAGCCACATAGCCGACGACTATTTGCCCTAATGGCCGGTGGTTATATTGGAGAATGCACAGTAAAACCGCTGAGTAAAAAAAAAGGAAAAAAGAGTGAGAGAGAGAGAGAGGGGGGGGGGTTATACCATCGACGACGCGTTTTCAGTGTCATTTCTCGTTCACCGCGCTGTGTGTGCGTGCGTGTGCTTGTGTGCGTGTGTGTTCTTGTCTGTATTTCTTCGAGCCCTCCCGTGGCGCTGTGTCTCCACTTTTCGTTGCCTCGGCGCCTGCATTTACCGGGGCTATTTTTTTCCCAAATGCGGGCTGGTCACGCGACACCCAAAGCCCGACCTCTAACACACACTCACGTAAGCCGCTAGCATTACACGCACGCTTGCGTCATTTTGGTCTCAACCGGGCGACTTGCTTTCCGTACCTCCCCATTTTCTTCCTCCCGGGGTTACGCCCCATCTGCTTGCCCCTTGCGACGCGCTCGTTTTTACCCTAGCTTCGCGAGAAGCCGCTGTCGTGTGATGCTCGCTTCTTGCTTAAATAACGCGCATTTCCACGGGGTTGCGCAGAGCGCGCGCCCAATGTGTCCGGCGCACGGAAGTGTTGTCGCTTCCAGAAGCTCCAGGCAAATGATGTATGGTTCAAGGTACGGATGGTGCGCGCCTCCTTGGTCAGAGCGTCATGCGTGTTTGTTGGCGCCCTACGCAATCAGCCATGGGATTCCCACGCACATTTACATGGGCGATGGTGTAGCCGGAAGCAATTTCTGTCACCCTCCTTTCAACCTGTTGATCTCCCAGTTAGGCTTACCTTTTATTTGCTAACGTTTGCTAACGTTATCGTTAGCAAATCTGTACAAATTAATGACGTGCGTGCTAAAGTGCTAAGCATTGGGTGCAATGCCACAATTGAACACATGCCGCAGCGTAATGTGTCGGATGTTAAAGGCACGTGAGGTAGCGTGGCCGATTGGTCAAGACAACGGCCTTGAGTGGAGACGGTGCAGATTCGAATCCTACCTGGCATCTTTGAACGCTCTGGCTTTAAGTAAGCCGTTCCAGATGCGAACGGGGCACGGAGAAGCTCGCCGGTTGCGAGGACTGTGTAAACTGTAGAGCCGTGTTACGGTTGTAGCGTCATGTCCCGCCGTTGATGCAATGCTGGTGACATCTCTATAGCTCA
The DNA here is from genome assembly GCF_013339745.2 of Dermacentor silvarum. NCBI lineage: Eukaryota > Metazoa > Arthropoda > Arachnida > Ixodida > Ixodidae > Dermacentor > Dermacentor silvarum. The sequence continues at coordinate 207,795,894 of NC_051156.1, read as the reverse complement.
GATTACAAACCACCGCATAAAACAAATCGAGCCGTTCCTGACCGCAGGAAGATACCGGAAGGACTCTTCAACAATAACACCCGCAACATCCGTCCGCAAAAAAAAAAAAAAAAAAAGAATTGGGCAAAGTAAAGCATAGTTTCGATTTCTTCGGTGCTCGCGCCCTTCTGCTGTACCCGGCAGTCCGCGCACTATCTCCTCAGTTTTGTCGGCATGCGCATTCGGTACGGCTATTCTCACGAAGCGCGCGTGCGACTAATGCGGAGAAGAAGCCCGGCAAGATGGTGGATAGAAGGTGCACGAATTAAAAGGATCGCCTCCGGCCGCTGAGAAGCCCGCTCGCTATGCAAAGCGCCGCCAGTTTATGATTATTTTTCTTTTCTTTTCCTCGTCCAAGGCAGTAGTGAGTGGTGGCCGCGATGCTCCTCCGCTTTAGCGAAGGGGAGGCGCGCTCCTAATGCAACGACGCCTGCATGTTTTGCTCTCTGCACCCTCGACGCTCCCTTCTCGAACAGTCTTTTGTTCCGAGTCTCCTGACGAGCAGTTTATTCATCTCCTCCTCCTAGCGTGCGTTTTTTTTTCTAATGCCCATTTCTTCTTCTTCTTCTTTCTTGCCTTACCTGCCGACGCTCTTATTCCTCTCTTTTCCGCTCTTTCTCTTTTAGCCATGAACCGAATAATAATTGCGCCGCCGAGAGGCGCACAGAGAAGCCCGACGCGTTTGCTGACGGTTCTTTTATGGAAATGAAGCGAACTAGCTCCGGCACTATCCGAAATTTTTCTTCTTTTTTTTTTTTCTTTCTACTCGCACGCAACAACAGCAACAACGAACCCGCCAAGCCCGGGACCATAGAGCAGTCAACCGCGATTAGGTATACGAAATTCCTGGGTTTCTTTCTCATTTTCATTCCCCATGCATGGCTCGCGCGCGCTTTCCAGCTCTCTCGTGCCCCATGCGCTCGCTCGCGCAACGACTACGGCTATAGGGCTGTAGCATAGAGAGTTCGGCGTTATACACCCCGTTTCGTTCGGCGTCGTCGTCCATTTGAGTTCGCCGAACGTCTCTTCTTCCTCCCGCCAGATGGCCACTAAAGCGCACGGTGCCCGTTCGGGTCATCAGGTGCGGCCGGCCGAGGGCTTCGCGTTGCCGATTATTGAGGTAATGGTGTTGCCCAGTTCGAGGCTTCGCTGCTGCTTCGGCGTGGCCCCTTGGTTGCCGATTAGCAAATGCAGATGGAGAGAAAGAAAAAGACAGAGCAGGGGCCCTCTAAACGGGCTTTCGTTTAGTTCGCTCTCATGAGGTGCGGCCTTTCGCAATCGACGTTTTTTTCTTCTCCTTCTTAGGTCGCTCGGCGTTTAATTTCAACCTTGAGAGTCAGAAAGGCGCTTCGTTTACTCCTCCCCTCCCTTTTTAACACGAAAGTGTTTTATGCGGGGGTCCACCAAGACTTCACTGACGTATTTCCGTCACGGAAATACGTCATACGGAAATACGGAATGACGTTCTTACAATGTACACGAACATAATACAAAGAAAGAAACCAGAAGAAAAAGTTCCACAAACATGCAAAATTTGGAAATCGAACCCACGACCTCTCGGTCCGCGACGATAGATCGCCGAGCGTTTAACCCATTGCGCCACAAACGCATTTGCAGAGAGCTACACAGACGCGCCTTATATATCTAACACTCCTCCGTGTACCCGCGCTCTTGCTCGGGGCGGTGCCGCCGCCTACGAGCAGAAAAGAGAAGTACTGCATTATGACACTAACGCGCACTGACAGTGAACGCTTCGGTGGTCTCAGCCCAACGACGCCTCGATGCCAGCATTCGAAGGGACGCTGGCATCAAGAAGCACTACAAACGCCACCTAGGTGGCGTTTGTAGTGCTTCTTGATGCCAAGGTGGCGCGTTTGTAGTGCTTCTTGATGCCAAGGTGGCGTTTGTAGTGCTTCTTGATGCCAGCGTCCCTTCGAATGCTGGCATCGAGGCGTCGTTGTGCACCTAGGTGGCGTTCACCGTACTCAGCACAGCGGAGCGTGGCCTCCGCAATTAGCTCTGAAAATGTTTCTGAAGTTGATCGCGGAGGCTGCAATTACGACGCGCTGTACGCGCTGATTTGACTCGGTGACGATTCAGTTACGTGCTTTGTCTTGCGCGTTGTATTAGTGTGTCAGTTACGTGCTTCGTCTTTCGCGTTGTGCTAGCGTGTGCAGCGTAGTGCAGCTTCCATATGCACGACGGTTGCTCATGGTCATCTACGTTGGTAGTCGTGATGGAGGAGACGTGCCACCAGGCGTCAGCGTGGGTGCATCAACGCCTAAGGGCGCTTTAGCCACAAAACACCAATAGACATTATATATCAATGTGCAATAAACATTACACTACTTCTGTGAAGACACGTTTCACTTTCGTGTTCTATACCGATTCCTATATAAGAGGGATCAACCACCTTTTTTTGTATCGGCCCGTCCTCCGAGACACGCGAGGTTGTTAATACTACACAATGTACCGCAGTGTGGTTAATCATATTCAGTTTTTTTTCTCTTCTTTTTTTTTTTTTTAGCAACTGTGTATGCAACAAAAGGAGATGAATCGTGCGTAATCCAACTGCGCTCGAGAAAACGACACTTAAAAAAAGAAAACACAAGAAAAGGTGGCGTGTGGAGAGGGAGGAGAATAGACTTCTGTTTCTGAGCGCGTTTTGTTTTATTCGTTTGCCGTTCTCCTCTTTACTCCTAACGTTATCTGTATCAAACTGGTGAGAAATAATTCTTGTTCTTTCGAGCTCCGATACTGCTGAGATTCGCTGTTACCTCTATACGTGGTCGATGGGGAGAAAAAAAAAAGTACAGCGCAGTTCATCGCGTCGTCTGCATGGATTACGCAATGTATCTTTCCGACCCGGGCGAAGCCAACTTCGAACGCACGCCAAACGAAAACGCTATACGCGCGACGTACGCAGCATCCAATTAAATAAGGCGTCGGCGGACAGCGATATAGGGGGAGCTGGCGTGCAATATTTAGGACCAACGAACTCCATCGGACATATGCTGCATGCAGCGTTATATTCCTCTTTTCTCACTTTGCATGACCAGATTGCGAGTTCTCGCGCTGTAGATATTCATGGCCGCCATGCCGCGTGGTCTCCCCGACTACACGCGCATGCGCCGGGCATGACGCGAATATTCTTCGCGTGATTTACACGGGATCTCGCTCATCGCTTTCAGGAAGGGTTACCGAGTTAGTCCGAGATAATGGGGGAGAGAGAGGAAAGAAAAGGTTAATGCGATAAAAATAATAATATTGATGATAATAAGACGCGCTGCTCTGGTCCCGGCCGCGCGCGGCAGCACGCGTTGCATGACAAGAAGCTGTAGCTGCTGCATGCTGCTGCTGTTGATGCTGCCGTTGTTATTGTGTGTGCGTCGAAAAGAAATCGCGGAGGCACGAATCCGATACACTCGGGTGCGTTTCCTCGTGCACCCTTTTATTGCTTTCTTTCCAGTGTCTTATTTTTTTTTCTCCCCTCCTTGATTGTATGGAAATATCTCGCTCCGTGTAGCTAGCCGCGTGCTTTTATAGTGTATACACCTACGGGAGGGGGTGTGTGCGGTAACGGAGGGAAGAGCCTTATCGGTCTCCAAACTTCGTGTCCGAGAGTCGACCGCGGCGAAGCGCCCAGAAAGAGATTTTGATGCGTGATTTTCGTGTTGTTCGCCTCCCCTCCGTATGCTTGTCCCGTGTATATTTCGGCGTGCTGTTAGTTGCTGCTGCAAACGCCTCCAATGTGGCACGGGCGTGAAGAATACCTTTTTCCCGGTCTCGCCGCCGTTCGGTTCCTCTTGTTTATAATACGGGCGGCCTTTTATTTCGGATCCGCTCTCTCTCTCTCTCTCTTCGAAAGAAGGCGACGAGACGCAGCTCGTCTTCGTGCGTGAGGCTCTCTCTCGGTGGTTCGCGCGAGCGTCCGTGCGTGCGCATTTTCCGCGCGGGCTCGAGATCGGGACCGCGAGGTCTCAGCGCGCGCCTCGGCTGCGTGATGAGCGTGAAGATGCGAAAAGCAGCCGGTCGAACGTGAGAAACACGGAGGGCACGAATCTATCCACAACCGCTCGCGCGAGCGCCTGTGTGTGCGCGTGCTTGCTGCGTTCGGGGTTTCTTGCGAGCTTTTTTTTTTCTTTTTTTGAGCGGCGAAGAGAGATCCGCTTGTTCGATGGCCGTGCGACGATATGTGGAGCCCGCGTTTCGCGAGGAATAATATAACGAGACGCGGCGGCTCGAACTGTGGGCGGGCAGAAGCCTTCCAGGCGATTTTTTTTTATTTCGGGGTTATCGTAAAGGTTGCTTCTCCGCGCGGCGGCTGTTGATAGTGAAGGATGCCCTTCCAGGGGACCCCACTGAAGAGTCGCCGTTCGCAATGAAGTTCGTAATGACGCTTTTGAATAAGTGTTCGTAATGACGTTTTTAGATCGTAAAGGTTTGCTATAACGCGGTCGCACGTGACTGGCTGTTTCCACAATGGTACGGTTGCGACGTCCGAGTGAAGGAATCGCAGCACGTTCTTGTTTCTGCATAAGTTTCATTATACGGTAATATTCATCTTAGCCGCGTATAACTATTGTTCATCAGCCAAATACGGGTTGTGCAGTCTTGCTGTGCACTCAATGGGAACATAATTTCTACAGAAGAACAGCGCTTTAATGTCGCTGTTTACGCATTAGTCAGGTGTTCGCTCTCGAAAACAAAAAGTGCACAGGTTCTCTGCGGCATTGTAATTATTGGACAAACGTTGAGGAAGCCGCACTGCGCCTCAGCGACTTATCTTAACATCACTTTCGCTTCCACTTATGCACACCTACTCTCACCTGCAGTCCTCCTAGGGCGCTTACCTTCGCGTGTGTGTGCCCATTATATGGCCCCGGATAGAGGTAAAGGAAAAACACCCGGGCAGCTTCACGGCCGTTGTTGCGCTGCGAAACGTCTTTTTCTTTATGGCACCGTCGTGCGAACCAGTACCGGTATCATTGGTCACCTCATTCGATTGCCCTTCTCTTTCTCTCTCTTCTGTTTACTTATTTTTCCTCTCCTACTTCGTGCGTTCTTCTGCAGTGATCAACTCACCCAAGAAACGGAGAAGATAACCGCGCACACACCCGGCGCGGCGGCGGCTGCAGCCAGAGAAGAAGAGAGCTCGTGCTCACGCGAATCCGCGCATTTCGTGCTCGAGCGCGCGTCGTCCAACGGCGCGCGCTAATATACGCGAAAGGCCGGCGCGCACGTAAGCTCTTAATCGCGTGCAGCGGCGGGCCGCCATTTCGATGCGATGTGGCGACGACGCTCCGAATCCGGCAGAAGAGGAGGAAGGGTGCAGGCCACGGAGCTTCTGCCGATAGCGATCGCCACCAGAGCGCGGGCGCTTTTTTTTTTTTTTTTCCCCGAGTCCGTGCCTCTCCGCCAGGAATACACATATAATACACGCGGAGGAGGGGGGAAGAAAAGAGCATCGTGACGGATTACACGGGTGGCCTTAGGCTATCTGCACCATCGCACACGGGTCACCTCTTCGTGCGCTTGTTCGCGAAGATGCTGCGGACTCGGAGTGAGAAACGATCGGCAGCCATCGCGTATATAGCCTCTCTCGGTTCTGTCCGTCCGTATTCCCTCAGAACCACGAGCGTGGCGTGGCGCGCTTTACTATGCGCCGAGGGAGAATGCGGCATCTATCTGCAAGCTCTTGGCTAGTTTTTTCTTGCGGTCTCCGATTACCGCGGTTCGTGGTGCTTCTGGGACCCTGCAGGTGCTGAGCTTCCGTGCGGCGTGACTGATCGGTTCGTTAAGCACGTAGCTCGCCAGTGGTGTATGTTTAATAGAACGCTTCGAGCAATGGGTGTTCAATGTTGCCGGCCACGCGGATGAGGCGTGAGATGACCCGTGACGGGGTTGTTTCGCGGTGAGAGCAAACGTTGACTGCTTGTACGTGGCATGCTGATTCAGCGTGTGCGATTCGTTTTTGTTTTCAGCACATACGGTTCGGATCTTAAAACACTGGTGGTAGACTCATACAATTAACTATGAATGGTTGGCGGCTAGTGGACTTCGCTAGTCGGGCTACATGGTTACTAGCACGGAAGATAATACATGATTTAGAGCTCGCATTCCTATACGCGCATGGTATGAAGCAGATGTACGGGCGAGATCGTTGTCTACGGAAGAAGTTACACGGTAGGAAATTATACGGAAGTCATGCTCCCGCCTTTCGGGCGAATCGCTTTATCTAGCGCATAAAATGTTAAAGCATATGTAATCCGTGCCCGGCATAGACATGCGCAAATAGGAAAAGAAATACACTGATTACTGTACTAGCAAACTCTGGCGAACTCTGACACACTGCTGTCATCGAAATATCATGAAATAAATATAGATAGGTGCTTCTCGTTTGCGTTGTTTGTCCGATGAGTCGGCAGGTCCACCAGAGCAGGTACATATCAACAAATCTCCGCTCCTCTCTGCCACCTCGCGCCGCCACAAATCTCAGACAGGGCGTTTCATAGCCGTCAAGGACAGCAATCTGAATGTTGGGGATGCACGTCGTTTATTACACCGCGAGTAACTGCGGACCCAGAAGAGAAAGGACGATGCTGTGGTGGCTCAGTGCAAATGTTCCATATAATTAAGTACATGCTTAAATATTCCCCGCATATCGAAGGCTTCCAATTTGGCAGTCATGATGCCACGAGGTATAGCAAACGAGGGTGTATTAGCCAGTTCCCTGAGCCTAAGCTCACGTAACGCGACACCTGTGGCTAAAAAAAAAAGGATGTTCCACGTCCGACGCCTTGTCCGTGAGCGGCGCTGCCTAACACTGCCAAGGCTAGCCTTGTACACATAGACAAAAACCCATAGAAAGTGGGGGGGAGGATGGAAGCTGTGGTAGCTCACTTGGTAAAGCACCGACCGCGTAATGCAAAGCAGGTGGGTTCAGCTCCCATCAGCGGCAAGTTATCTCTTCGCCCACTTTTCTTTTGCTTCATTCTGTTATTCCTCCATTTCAATTGAACATGACAATTAACTCCCCCGCGCTTTCTCTGGTTTCATTTCCTGCTACTTCGTACTCTTGTGACTAAGAAAAATACGAACCCCTTGGATACCCGTATTTCTACCACTCATGGCGAAAGCGTCTAAAGCGACAAGTCGTTGTGAGAGCTTACACTGCTTTGCTTTTGCTTCGATGCCACGCCAATGAACGCGGAAGCTTAAATGTAAACTCACGGGAATTCGCCTGCGGTAATTGAAAGCCTGCCGACGAAGAGCTTTTTTCACTTTAAATCGGCAAGCGGGCTATGCTCTCTTCAGCGATAGTCACGCTCTTCCGACCCGTCAGTGGGAAAAGGGCGAGCGGCCAGGAAATCAGCTGCGCAGCCGTCCGTACGTCTGGGCATCGCGATGAAGAACGGTGAGGGGATAGGTAAGAGAGCGCCTCAGGGGGCGGGGGTCAGAAGGACCTCACGCGCAGCTGTTGTTGCCTTTTGCGCATTTCGCGATCGTCAGGAAGTCACGCCAAAACGTTATCGGGAATAAAAGACGCAGGTTCATCCCAAACAAGAACAAGGCACCGGCGTTCTTTCTTTTCCCCGTTGACGAGTGGAGTCGAGTCGAAACTGGCGCGTGCGATAACCGTCTGCTCGTGGTTCGTCGTCGGCGCTGTTGCTATCGCGGACGTCGAAAAAGCGCGCTCAAGATACATTCTTTGCCTTTTCTTCGTCCGCGTCTTTCGTGCTCTTGTATATAGACTTTTACACCGAGTGTTTCTTCCTTGAGACGACGCTCTTGTTCTTCCCTGACTTTTTATTGTTTCTTTCCGTGATTGGACGAGCCGGCAAAGTCGTGGGCCGGCGCGTCGAACGCCTCCTGCTCGCCGCCACCGGGAACGACATTCATGCCACGGCGGCGGCAGTTGAAATTTCGCTTCTTTTGAGCGACGTTGCCACGTCGCTCTCCGCATCGAGAAGAGGATCACGGCGACGGCTTCGAGTGCTTCGAGAAGCAAACGCCGCGGCGGCGGCGGCGCCGCCGCGAACAAGCGTCGGGCCGAAAAGGCGCGACAAGGGTGAAGTGGAGAGAAAGAGAAGAAGACCCAAGCGTGCGAAGAAAAAACAATTTCGAGCTGCTCTTCCACCACCATCTTGGTTCCCACACTCAGCGGGTGCAAAACAAGCAAAGCGAGAGCAGCCAGCGAGCGCGCACGCGAAGCTCCGCGCGGAACGAGAAACTGCTTCAATCCTGGAAATGTTTGCGCTTTTGTGCGCGTGAGCCGCTGTACGGTCTGCTCCTCTCTCTAGCGGAGTCCCCTGCATGTGTCTGTGCGGCGGGCAGACAGACAGCTCTGGCGTGTTTGAGAGAGTGCCTCGTCGGCTGCGTTATTCACTCGCTGCTTGGCCTCTGTTGAACGCCTCCGCTTCAGCTGCTGCTGCTGCTGCGAACTGCTGCTTCTTCTTTTTCTTCCGCTCCGCCTTCGTCTTGACTTTGGAGCGGGACAGATATGTGTGCGTGAATATACGCGAGGCGAGAGAGAGAGAGAGAGAGAATGTGCTGCTCGGGCCAGCCTAGCTACCCAACCGATCGTTGTTCATTCCGGGGACCAGCCGCCTTGTCACCTTTCCTTATTTCTTTTCTTCTGTCGAAGCTGTTTGATCTTCCTTCTCCGGTGGCGCTGGCTTTCTTGCTGTTGGAAACTTTTTTTTGTGCCTCTTTCACGCGAGCCCGCTTCGTTTCTCGCTCCTTTCCCTTACATGCGTCACGCGTTTGGAAGCGCCGCTTCTCGCACCTCCAGTTCGCGCACCGAGCCTGTGCCTCTCCATGGGTGCGGCTCTGGCCACGCAGGCCTCTTCACCTGTTACGGCAGCCCCCCTCTTCCTTTGGCATTACGGCGAACGAGCGGCTTCACTGTCCTCGTGTTGCGTTAGTTCTATTCCTTGCATTTATTTTTCTTCTTTGTTTTTCGCCATCGTGCGCGCCTTCTTTTCGCAGCTGTTTGCCAATTCACTGTGCCAACTTTGAGTGTTTCCTTTGTTTTTCACCCTATATTCTTTTCTCGTGAGACGTGTTTGCGTTCCCTTCGTCGACTCCGGCCGGACGACGTCAATTCGGTGCCCTAAACGAATTCTCTGTTTGCACGCCGCTTCGCTGGCGGACATCGTCGAGAAGCCCAGGGGTGAGGGGGTTGACTGGGCGTGGGCAACAATCCATGCAGAAACGAGAGAATAGGAGCTAGCCAGACTTTGAAAAGCACCCGCGGTTATTCTGTTCACCTCTCAAAGCCTTCACTTCGGTAGCGTTTCGACTGGGCTTTAAAAGAAAGCTTTTAAAAATAAACCTTCCAGATGAGTGAGAGAGAGAAGCAATTAGACGAGCTTGCGCAGAGTACATGGAAGGCAAGGAATTTGTGGGCGTGGAGTTGAAAAGCGCCTGACTAGTAAAAATTCTGGTTATTCTATTTGTGAGGTCGTATATTGTAGCCATAAATATTATGTCTCATTCTCCTCACCTGTCACTATTAGCTTGGCTACTTCCGTTATCGCCAGGATAGGCCAATGGACACGACAAATGACACAAAAAGAAGAATTTAAAATGAAACTGATCGTTCTATAACATTGTCCCCACGTATAGAGTTTCTGTACACAACAAAAATAAAGGCTACTGTTGGCAAAAAAAAATAATAAATAAACCGTTTTTGGAAAGTTCTACTGTCGATCACATGCTTGGAAATATCCGGGAATATGGCGCGTCCGGGACGCCTTAGTGCAGGACTACAATTTACATCGAATTTCCAAAGTGTTTCTTCTTGGGTGTATGGATCTTCACGTTTAGTACCAATAAATATTTTTCCTTTGGCACTAGCGAACGATCTTGCATCTTGTACTGAGTTCCAGAACCCGTTACGCCCACTCGACCATTGCACTTGATAAGAACTTAAAATAAAATAAACCTCAACTAGTTCGATAGTGCATTTTCCCGAAGCAACCCATGCTCTTCATCATACGTTCACAAAAAAAATATATTTTTGAAAAGTCAGATTCATAGGCACACGTGAGGACACAATCACTGAGGCAGTTTCATTACACCTGCCAAAAAACGAAAAGAGATCTTGTTTTCTGTGCAACTTCACCTTTGACCTTTGTTTCTCCCTCCTCTCTTCCTGTGCAGTTCTTTCTTGACAATATATATATACATATAAAATACTTGGCGTTTATACGTTCCACAGAAAGAACGCCGGTTACAGCTTACCTACTACACGTACCGTCACAATTCCTTTATCGCGTCCTCTCGCTTTTCTTCTGATTACTTTCTCTTACAGCGCATGTCGAAAAGACTCGCGCTTACCTTGACGTTTCGTGCCTACCACTGTCAATGTTCCTTTACGCTTCGCGTGTTTTGAAAAGAACTCGGCCCTCTGGCCTCCCCGCTTTCCGTGTTTTTTCTTTTATTCCAGACTGTTGAGCAACCGGTCCTCCCGCTTTGTTCCCGCGTTTGTTTTCCCACTTCATATTTTCGGCCATGAATTTCGAAGGAAACGAGCCACGTAGTTTTTCACGACCGCATCTTTCTTTCTTTTTTTTTTTAGTTTTTCCCCGCCCGCTGTTTTACTTGTTACATAATTTTGGATTGCCGACATCCTCCGCCCTTCTTTGCCAGCTCAAAGCGGATGGAGGAACGATTTTCCTCCCACCTGTTCGGCGTGTTCAGTCAGGCGTGCGTAACCATTGTTCCAAGTTCGTTAGTCCTATCTACCACTCCCTCTTTATCCTGTCCGTGCGGGACAACTGGAGTGAGTATCAAGAAAGAACAGTACGTGAGATAAATTGCGGGTGGACACGCATTAATGCTGCCTCCCGGAGCAACCTGCTTGCACGGCCATATTAGTGTTATGAACAGCTTTCCGTTGTTGCTTGCTTGCTTGCTTGCTTGCTTGCTTGCTTGCTTGCTTGCTTGCTTGCTTGCTTGCTTGCTTGCTTGCTTGCTTGCTTGCTTGCTTGCTTGCTTGCTTGCTTGCTTGCATTGTCTTACTGACAATTCGAATTCCGCAGTTTTACAATATGTCTGGCCATTGCACAAGGATGAAAAAGTGAGCGCTTGCGCTGGTGTTCTTTCCGTTGTCGTTCCTTATGTTGGCACGTATAAGATTGGTCGCTGGCTTCGCTCACGAATAGGTTATGACGCGGTGTATGTTGTACGCTGGCAGTCACGCGTTCTCAGTGGCGAACGTTCTTTCGACATTACTTGGGGCAACGTTCGTCTTTGAATAATTCTTATCTTCACATGCTTCGAAGTTCTGTCTCAGAGCGTGGTCTCCGAAATCTTGAGATAAATGTGGTTCGACTGAACATTGTTTTACATTGAGCGAATTTTGCAAGTTACGCGCAGCGAAAGTCTGATGGATATGTTAACGTTTCCTGCCGTTCGAATCTTCAGGTGAATGGGACAGCCAAGTCTGAACTCATCTGTTGCCAACTGCGGTGTGCACAGAAGGATAAAACCTGTGCATCTTTCGCTCTCCGCTTCCACTTACCGTCAAGCAAGAGGCATAATCGGCATCGATTCTTACCTGTTCCTTTTCCTTATATTTTCCAAGCTTAGTGACGCTGCCTCGAAACTCTCGTGCGTTACATTTTCGCGTATAGCATTCTGGAATTCCCTTTATAGCTTTTTCTTTTTTCGTTACTGTGAAATTCCATCCATCAAGCCAGTTTGCCGTACAGCACAGCGGTAACGCCCAGTGCGTGGCTGTTCGATCATTTCGTGCTGAACGAGTGGTCCCGAGCGACTTGGGTTTCGTCATCGGCAGCAGCTCGTTGCGTTGCCGCCCGTGCACGACCGTGTTCCTCCCACGGCAAAGCCAGCTAAGTGCGCCGACGAGTCCTCCCATGGACACGTTGGGCTTCCTGCGGCGACGAATTGCGTCGATTCAATATGGAATTCTCACGTGCTCTGCAAACGTACACTGTGGGCGTGTCTTACTCAAACATTTACTTCGCGTGCCGTTTTCATTTGGTTCGCGCGCGCTGTCGCGCGAAGCCGTCTCTAAAGTGGCAACTGGCTGGCGGACCCGTGGGCAGATAAGGAGAAAAAATGCGTCTCCCTTGACATCACTGTGTCCCCCTCTTCATCTGCGTGTTAAATAAAAGCCGTTCTGTTGGGGAGGGAGAGCTAAGGGTATGCGTGGTAAAACATGAGGTGCCTGTTTGGCGTTGATCGAAAGTAAGAGAGAGAAAGTGAGAGTGTGAAGGGATAAGAACGAAGTTACTTTAATGAGAGCTTGAGAAAAGGCTATAGTGAACGCGTCAGTTTTTCACATTGTGTAAGCAGCTCGCGTAGTCCTTCCATGGACCTTTAATTTGAAGGTCACTACATTATGCTGTGGCCCTGAGGGGTGCCTGGTTATTAATCACACCTTAGTCTGTCGTTTGAAGGCACCCCTCCGAAAGAATCAAACGACGAATCCAGAAGGCTTTTCCTTCATAAGAGTTCTTATTGGCCGGTCGCATTCACTAAATTTCGTTCGCTATCCCGACTGGCCGGTGCCTGCTCTTAACGGCTCCCCCCATCAACTGCAACTGGGACCAGTGCTACGCCGGGATTTTCTGACGTCGGGTCAATTTGACCCAACGCCACATCGGCACCGCTTCCCAGGCTGCTAGAAGCTGGAGCTTCTATCATACGAACTGCTTTATCAGTCCAGACTGTGAAGACAGCATTATGAGGGCACATAGACCCGTTTCACAGGGATAGTGACTAAGGGTACATCATCCAGCTGTCGTTGCATTTGTCAGAAGTATCATCATCATCATCATTACTACCACCGGAAGTTGGCAGAAATATTCGCTAGAAGAGAGAACTGCTTGTTCTCACTCAAGATTCGATTCAGAATCTGTCTGTCGCCGTGCCGTTCTCGTGCGCTTCTCGTTGTCGTCGTGCCGCCATCGTCGTTCATTTGTCAGCCGTCGTCGTCGTAGTGTGTCGTCGTCCTTGTGGTTGGGTTAGCTGCCACTGCTAGTGGCAGTTATAGCTTATCTTTGAGTGGGTTTCTTTCTTTCTTTCTTTCTTTCTTTCTTTCTTTCTTTCTTTCTTTCTTTCTTTCTTTCTTTCTTTCTTTCTTTCTTTCTTTCTTTCTTTCTTTCTTTCTTTCTTTCTTTCTCTTTCTTCCTTTCCTTTTGATGCTGGTTATTGGGTATGCCTCTCGTCACTAGAAGTCACCTTGGCTCATTCGAACAAGTCACTAACGCGACTTGTTCGGCAAACTATCCTGGTTATATAACCAGGATATATAGCTTGCAAAAGCACTCTGGAATTCCGTCTGTCAGCGCCGAGAATCTTAAAGCAGACTCGGTGAGTCTCCAAATCTGATCGTGCTCTCGTAATGTGACGTGCCTGACCGCTAAATTGTACCACCGCTCGTCCGAGGGCGTGGTGAGAGCGGGTGTGTAAGGCGTAGCACAGCGCTGACACGCGTGTATATATGTATAGCTTCTTCGGCGTTTCCCCGACGCAGCTGATGGCCAAATCACTGACCAAATGAAGGGCTGATTCCGGGCAAGGCGTCCCCCGTACAAGCGGCACCGGAATTCTGGTTGGTGTCCTACGCGGAGCCGGTCTCGCGTAGCTGGCCTCTTGTCACGCGCGCGCCCTGGTGCTACGTGCCAAAGTATAGACGAAGCCTTCCGAAAGAGAGTACGGAGGAGATAGCTGCTCGGCCCAAATTGTCGGTGCCTACCTTCGACGAAATGTATACACGCGCTCTGCTATGGCCCGCGCGGATGCACTGCCGTCATAGGGAAGGGGGAGGGCGCAGTGGATGCGTGCGTTTGCGCGCTTACTTCTTTTCTTACTTTTTGTTACGAACTCGTCTGCTTTTGGTAAGTGGCTTCCTCTGCCCATTTCGCGCTCATAGGATGCTCGGAGCCTTGTAATAAAGCCAAGAATGGTTCGTGTCACGTTACATTAATCCTATCACGGAGAGCTTCGTTCTGTCCGGACGCTTTGCAACGGTGCTCTCTTCAGCGCCTGTATGCATGTGCATGGTCGAGCCATGGAGGCGCGCCGTTGAACCAAACCTGTCAGCACTTCTCAGGCGCGCAATGGTGTTCGCGAACGTGGCTGTCTTTCTGATGCACATATGCGTTAGAGAACGAGGTGGGGAGAGAGAGAGAGAGAGCTGGAAAGAGGGAAGGAAGAAAAAAAAACATAGATGGACAAACGTCGGCTACCGATTTCCCGAACGCTGGGCTGATGAACTGAGGCGCTGTCCATTCGGCAGGTAATTGCTGTTTTTCGCGGAGCAGTAGACGTCCGCGCACTGAGCATTCTGGTTCAGGCGCGCGGATTCCCTGCCGTTCGGGCTGTTCCGTCGCTCACAGAGGGACTGACTGACATCGACCGTGCGACCGGACGACCTGAGCCCTAATAAAAAGCCCAACCGCTACCCTTTTTTTGTTTTGTTTTCTTGTTCCTCTTTTTTACTGTTCACCGCTCTGTTTTCGGCGCGCCTGATGGATGGTCGGTTCCGTGCGCCCGTTCGCGTCGTAAGTAGAGGCTACGATGAAGCGGGGAAAGAAAGCTCGCGTTGTGTACACACAGTTGCCGGCAAAATTGGCGCAGACTACGGCGGTGGCGGCAGGCGCGCGGCGTAAGTACGACGAGCCTCCCCGTCTATTTTCTTACGGCACGGCTTCCGCGCAGCGGACGTTGCTCGTTCCGTCCGCGACGTATTACGGACGGGAGGCTCGTGATATTTGCAGAAAGAGAACGGACAGCGCTGATGAGGAGGGAGGCGATTGGGGCATTTTTTTTCTTGTCTTTTTCTTCTTGATGCATGAATGTAGAAAGATCCCAGCGGGTATACCAGTGCTACGTGCGCGAGCCGTTTCCGGGCAAACGCAGTCGTCGCCGGCACTTTGTTCGAGATCTTGTGATAGCATAATGCCAGACCCGTCGCACGCGGCTAACAGTAGCCCTGAACGCAGTGGAGTCGTGTGCTGTGGACAGAGACTTCCTCCTATGTGCCCGTCATAATTTCCTTTGGACTCTCGGAAGGTGGTGTGGCCGGAGAGCGGTTCTATCTCGCTCTCTTTGAGCGCGTGATTTCTGGTGTGGTTCTGCGCTCCGTTATCATTTCGTCACGTGTCCATTAGGCAGTGCATCCTTTGAGCTTCGAGCGAAACGTGCCTGTCCTTGGCCCCTATAGCTGCGTCATGTGCGGAAGGAATCTGTGATTCGGCAGGCCGGAGTTGTCAGCTTCTCAAGATTTAATCATTTGTCTCTTATTTGACAGGAGTTGAGTGATGACGTGGTGACGTGGCATATGTCGTGCTGCACAAGTGAATAATTGTTTCGTGTCATAGGATAACATACCCTCGCCTCAGTGCGGCGATAATGGTCATTATTATGCTACTATCGGGGACGGATCTGTTTAGATGTGAACGATATATTATAGTGAACGCCTTCCAAAAACGTCGTACGGCGTCGCACACGCCTGCTGTTTTTTTTTTTCTTGTATTTTTTTTCGTGTGTGTTTCATTGATGTTGCATGAGATAGTCGTCGCTCTTATCTTGAACGGTTGTATGCCGTACCATAATGCATTACTGTATCCCTGTTCATGATACACGAAAAGAAGTGTTTTCGCGTGCTCGCTCGGGGCTTCAGCGAATTGGAACTGAACCTTAAATTTTATTCTGTCAGAGTGCACTTAGCACCTTAGTACGTGAACCAAGAGATTGCGTTAGCACTCCTGGTATCTAGAATGACTGAATGACTGGTCGACCATTTGACTACTAAAGCGATTAGCATCCTTAGAATAATTCACCACTTTCCTTTGGCTGGCTCACTACATATCTATGTAATCCGTCAGTGTCTCTATAACTGCTTTCCCGCCAACTTGAGTCACACGGGTTGTCCATGGTCTAATGGGTTAGATCAACTGGCTGCTGTTCTGAAGGGAACCGGGTTCCAAACCAACCATTGGACCAAGTTGTGTCACTGGGTGTATGACAACGGATGTATGCTACTCTTCAATGACCAAAAAAAAAAGTATTCTTAAATTTCTGTGACGCTGCGCGGAAGTAAACCCACGTCATATCTACGCAGGCCATCTTTTATGAATATGTATTCGCACACGCACCGTGCGTGGACTTCGTATCGGTACCGCTAGGTGGCTCATCGTGTCCAGAGAGTAGCGCGATAGAGGATCCCGGCGGCATACACGCATCATGCACGCGGTGGCAGTGTGCTGTTTCGCTGCATTGCGTCTATGCTAATCGCATTAACTTCGGCGTCCATCGTGAGACGGGTCCTGCCGGAATTTTGTATTAGTTAACAATGCAAAGTTGTTCTACTGTGGCTAGAAATGGCGTCGTTCCGGAGCGCTCCAGTTTCCGTCTGTCCGGTATTCTCGCATTCATATCGCCATTTCACCGGTCCTAGACTTCCGCGGCCGAGTTTTCCGCATGCACTCGCGCCAGATTAGCGGTCATCGACAGTTCTCCCGCTAAAAAAAAAAAAAAGAGTTTCGTCGCCATCTCTTTGCATCGCACGTCCCTTCTCCGCGCCGCGGTTCCTGGTCCCGGTCCGCACGTGCGGTCTCCGCATCCGGGAGTAACGCCGAGCCCAAAATAAAGATAAAGTGACCGCGGCACTAAAAATCTCGACGGCGATGCTGTTGCGGCGGCGTCTTGCGCAACAAAGAAAAACACGCACGCGCGCGTCGTTGCCCGCTTCGCGGCGACCCACACCGAAGGTGCGGCGCGTTTTATTCCCCGGTTGGGCGCGTTTCTTGTCTCAGCCTTGATTCCTTTCGCGTGCTCCGCGTAAAGGTTAAAACGCAAACAACCGTGCTCCACCGCGGAAAGATGTAGAAAAGGAATATACAGAGGGAAGGAAAAAAAAGAAACAAGGTGAAGAGCGTGGTATGGGGTGGAAGGCTAGGAAAAAGAGTATGACGGTGGTGGAGGATGGCGCGTAAAAAGGCGCTCGGCCGAGCGGCGGAACGGCTAGCAGAAAGGATGAACGCGGGGATGAAGGAAGAGTACGGCGAGTCGAATGCAGCGGGGTTGGCGTCGGCTATACGCGGTGCAGTGAAGACGGCGCGCGGGAGCGGCGGCGTGGTGGTGGTGCGCCGACAGCCGACCAAGGTCGTCGATCTGTCAGAGGGAGCGAGCCGCGAGTGCTGCTCCCTCCCCCCTCTCTCTGTCCGGGCGTTGAGAAGCCGGCGCGTTACCGCTGCTGCTGCGACTGTGGCCGCGCATTTGCATGCGCACGCCGCGCGGTCATGGAGCGGCGGCGGCGGCGGTTGAGCCCGGCGCCGTTGGAGGCGCACGTAACCGGAGAAACTGGTTGCAGTACGGTGCAGCGACGGTGAAAGACCGGAGCTGCGTATGTGAGCTCGTGGGACGCGAGCATAGCTCTGGCGTGACGTCATGTTGCGCTTCGTCCGATGCGCTCGAAACTTTCGCCATGGCGCGTTCCGTGGCGTCGAAGAAACGTAGCGGCAGGAATGTGGCAGCCGGTGTAAGCTTCAATAATCGTTTCTCACAACTCGCGCAAGTATTGCACTTGTGCGCTGGCAGTCGCCGATTTCATGCAATTCCATAATCGCGCCGTCGAGTAGAGATGATGGACAATTATTCCCAACACCTCTTCACGCTTCCGCACCTTTGTATCTCCTAACCGATTCTGGTTTAACAAGATTTGAGCGCTGGCATCTCGAGCATGTCGAAATGCGCTGTCGCTGAAATATGCCACGTGCTACTCAACAACACGACGCACAGTCACATGTTCTCTTACCGAAAGTACGCCTAGACGAGTATCCTTCATCGAAAACTATATTTCTCCAATGTTACGGTTTCCTTTGCGCTGAGTAACAAAACTTGCGCATCCACCGATGCACATCGCTTTCTCGTCTTAGTTGTACACGTCAGAGATGAGCTCATTATCGTCTTGCCCGTTCGTTCATTCGTATAATCACTCGAGCGTAGCGGAGAAGCAAGCATTGCCACCGCCGGAACTCCTCTGATCGGTTGGGCACGCTTCCGGGCTACGCCGGACTGCACGCAACTAGCCCACAGTCGTGACTTGGCCCGGGGGCTCGTTTGGCTCCCGACTGTCGATAGCAGCCCTCGGCGAGGAAAACGACCGTGTCGTCTCCTGTCAGAGAGAATCCACCGCCGCGGAGACGAAGCGGCGGCTCGGGCATTTCGGCTCTGTCGGCGGACCGCCTTGGCGTCGTCGTGGGGCTCGGGGCTTCTTTTGACGACTGCTACACGCGGCGCGTGAGATGCGTAAACCTGGCAGCACACGTCCACCGGCGGCGGCAGAGAGGCGCGCAGTCGGGCATGCACTGCGGTGCTCGCTCGATTCCCGAACACGTTCTCAGCCCGCTGAGAAACATCCGGTGCAAGAGAGACGACTCTTGCGGGCATGATGTCTTGAATTTAACAGATTGGCCCTCTGCGGCAAATGTGCAATCTGGTATGCTTGTTTGGATTGTAAGGACACAGAGCGTTAAACGTTGAAGACACACGCTTTATAATTTTGCAGCGATAGCCTATTTGCGGACAGCTCAATTTTTTGCGGCGTCCCTATGTAGCAGTATCATGGTGTGCCATCATGATGTAATATGTGCCATCGTCATGTTCCCTTGAGATAAGAGACCACAAAAGAAAAAAAAAAAAACATGCCACCTCCAACAATTCCATCTTGGATTTCAGACGTGACTCCCCTGTTGCCGTTTTCACCGTCGAACCAGCAACAACGGTTAATTTCGCGTGACGTTTAAGGCTTTGCCTTAAACTTGCCCGTTGAGAGTGCGGGGGGTGGCCGGGGGGGGGGGGGGGGGAGGAGGTGCGGTCGTCTGGAGGTAATTGCTGTGTGCAATGTTTAAATTGTAATGCCAGGGCGACGAAGATTGGGATGCATGAGTTTTGTTATGCGGACGTTTGACATAAGGTGCTGGACGACCTACTGTCCTAGAACGCTTATGCGTTAAAAAATTACCGCCTAGCCCGTACCCGGAAGTAGCGGTTAGCGTAGAATGCTTCGTTCAACAATATTGGCGTAAGTACTTAAGGAAAACAAATTTGCAGCGGCGGGCTAAGGATCGGACAGTAAATAAAGGAACACGAACAACAAACGGAGCAGAAGGGGAAAAATTAATGCTAGGAAATTATGAAAGTGAGAGAAATTTATTCTCGGAGATTTGGGTGCGCCGTCACTCCATCCTTTTCTTTATCTTGTAAGGACAGTTTGTACCTTCAAACAGCTGTTTTGACTATAGCTGACTTTCTAAGTTATGTACTATCCAGTTCTGGATGCTGTCCAGCCATTGTTTTTCTTAGTATATGCATTGGTCTGCTAAGCACGAGGTCGCGGGATCAAATCCCGGCCATGGCGGCCGCATTTCGATGGGGGCGAAATGCGAGAACACCCGTGTACTAAGATTTAGGTGCATGCTAAAGAGCCCCAGGTGTCCCCCACTACGGCGTGCTTCATAATCGGATCCTGGTTTTGGCACGTAAAACCCGATAATTTTTTTAGTATATATGCGCGTACTTCGTTGGTCATCGTTGTCCTCCAGCTCGTTCCGCGCACTTTGCAAGCAACACTAGCATGACTATAGATGTGCTAGAAGATGTAATCAACACTCTCTGAGTATATGATCTTGTCAGAGTGCCTGATTCAGGATACAGAGGTTTAGGCTTGGATTCCTGACTGCTTAGTCGTGCAGAATTTTCATTGCTTCGTTACCCAATGACTGGCAGCAAAAGAATGCGTTTTGCACCGGAGATTCGGGGGCGTACGTGGTGGCAACCAACGTTACTAGATTAGTAACGTTGGTGGCAACGTCGTCATTGTAATACACCGCGCCTGAAACATTTTGTGTATGTGTGTGTGTGTGTGTGTGTGTGTGTGTGTGTGTGTGTGTGTGTGTGTGTGTGTGTGTGTGTGTGTGTGTGTGTGTGTGTGTGTGTTTGTGTGTGTGTGTGCGTGCGTGCGTGCGTGCACGTGCGTGTGTGTGTGTGTGTGTGTGTGTGTGTGTGTGTGTGTGTGTGTGTGTGTGTGTGTGTGTGTGTGTGTGTCTGTGTGTGTGTGCGTGTGTGCGTGTGTGTGTGCGTGCGTGTGTGCGTGTGCGTGTGTGTGTGTGTGTGCGTGCGCGCGCGCGCGCGAATTATACCGAGAACTGTAGCCACTTGGTGTCGCGTTCCTGAGGGGAAGTATGTATTGCTGGGAGAAGCACCATTTTAACTATGTGCGCCGGTTGTATTCTTGCTTGGATGGTGATGACGCAGCACAAGGGAACAGACGGCTGCCATTGCACATTCCTCATAGTTATCCCGTCGTGACAGGAACGAGGCCCCTTATACGAGCGATCTCGAGAATCGTAAGCGGGATAATTAAATACACCACCTGATCCAAAAAAACAAAGCTCCACTGCGGCGGCGGCTGCAGCTTTTGTGCCTATCCTCAGATGCATCACTGAGGAAACGAGCTCGTTTGTCGTGAACGCCATTCGTCTCTGCCACGCGAACTCAGATATTAGTCACCGACGGCGGTGACGTTCGCGCCTGCCTCAGCAGCACGCACAGCCCCTGAGCTGTATACGCGATGTACGCATACCACCATGTCGGGGATGGGGGCTGGTGGGGTGTGGAACGGGGTCTGCTAGGCTCACGTAGAAAGGAGGGGGGGGGGGGGGGGGGTGCTGTCTCGAATGCGCGTACGTACCTGTGTGCGGCGAATCGGCTCCTGGCCGGGTGCCAGTGCGTGGTCCGCACCTTTATTTATTTCTCTCTGGTGCGAGCAGAGAGATCATGGCTTTTGCGCATGCGAGCGCTTAAGAGGTGTAATTAGACAGGCGTAAGAAACAGATTACCTCGAGAGAGCGCCGTTTTACGCCGGCGCGCGCGTTCCTTCGACAAAACCAGGAAGTCTGATCACTCACTCGCTTTCTTTTTTCTTTTTCCTATTCATTCTTTTTCAATTTACCCCTCCTGTCTTTTTATTTTTATTTTATTCCCGAGGATGTTCCTGAAACACATACACACCCTTGTCGCCGCAGCTGGCTGTATCCTGCGCTGAGTTGCACAGATACACGTATACATACGCGTCGTGTGGGTGGTGCCATCGTCGTTATTGTACACGTGTACTCTATCGCCGTTAAACGTGTTTTACGTGTACAGGTGGTTATCCATTCTTTTTTTTATGCTATTTTTTTCTCCTCAAGTGATTCCGCACTCACGGTATTTGTGTTTTTTTTTTTTTCGTTTTTTTCTTGTCTGTCTCTCACTTCTGTTTCGGCTACTGATGTAACCTCTCTTATATCACCTCCGTTCTCTTTGCGTTGTTTTACGTTCTTTTGTTTTTCTTTACTTCTCTAAGCGGCTTCCCGGATATGACTCTTGCCCCAGCGCGCTTTTCCTCAAACGCCTGCAGTCGCTCCCGCAATTGAAACCCTTTGTGTTCTTCTCTGCTTCTTTTTGTTTTATTTTCTTTTTTTGCTAACGGAGGAAGTAAAAGCGCTGAAGTTTCACGAAATGGCGTTCCTCTCATTACACAGTAGTTCGCTCCTCCACCAATTAGCGGCCTCTCTTCTCGGTGCGCCATTTTTACCTGAACTTGCGGCTACGCCACGCTTGTCCCGTGCGCGGCGGTGAAGACAGATAATTGTTGTCACTGCGAGAATAGAAACTTCCTGACAACGGTTTTTTTCGGGCCAGCGGGTACAAACAGCAAGAAGCCAGTGGCTGCGTTCTACGCGCGGTACAGCTCTTTTGCTTTGAGAATGGCGCTGCAGTCTAGGCCGCCTTTACATCGTCTTGGTGGAAGAGGCGACATCAAGCTATTGTGTTCTACGTACAGGTCGTGCATTCGCCTGTTTGACTGAAACTAAGATGACCGGCACATTTTACTGTTTGTGGAGAACCAACGAGAGTTTCTCGTGAACATTTGTGTGCGATTTATTGTGTGTTATTTTTAGGACAAAAATAGGCGAACTCAGAAGCTACGCGCTTGAGCGTGCCAGCGTAAATGGGCATGTGCCAGTGCAAACGTGGAAAAACGCTTCGGTGTTAAACGGGCAAACTGGTTCGCTACTACGCTAAACAGGCTAAGATGTTTCTTTAGATCTTGCTCGCTAACTGACTAATCTGCGTGTGGTGACGTGAGCCCCTTTACAGAACTTCCCAGAATATTTGTAGGAACACACAGACAAGAATAGACAAAGTAAAAAAAAAAAGCGCTTCTGTTTTAAACGGGTGTAACCACCTGCGACACCCCACTCAGGTAGCAGCGGGCGCAAATAAGCATTCTGCGCTACGGCATCGTGTTTACACCATCGGAGCGGGGCGGGGCGGTCGCGTGCCTACTGCTTCCAAAAAACCGCACTCTGCGCCCCTCGCGTATACCTCGCCCCTCCTTTTTTTTTCTTTCGGGCATTCACGAAAATTGGGGCGATTGAAAGAAAGAGACCCCAATATCGGCTGTCGAGCCGCAGTCTATTGTATGCAACGGAAGAAAGCAGGGTCAGCCAACAGGTGTAAAAGAAACCACGGGGGACGGAGCATATATGAAAGGCGAGTCGCTCGCCCGTCGTGGGCACCTCATAGAGGGTCTCAATCGCGATTCTTTCTCCCGGGCTACTTTCAATGTTCCTCGGACACACGCCAACTGTCATTCAAACGGACGCCAGCGCGTGGCGCGCATTGATTGTTTTACAATAGGACCGAGGTTTGGACCAACAGCGCGCCGCGGTGTTCTGACCCCCACTTTTAGTCCGGGGAGATCTTCTAGTCCACTCCCTTTCCTTTCTTCTTTTTTTTCCCCCTCTGTATAACTGAAGGAACCCCGACGACCGGTTGGAAATGATCTCTGAAGGCTCACATTTCGGTGACCTCTCCTCTCTGTGTGCAGAGTTGGGCCATGGGCCATTCTGCCTCGCGGCTTTGTGCGCCTTTGTGAGCCGTCACGTGGACACCCGTGGACCCGCACGCGACATTTCTGGAGGGCGCCTACTTTTCTTTCCTATGGGGGGGGGAGTATGTTTCCTTCCTTATACCGACCTGTGGCTCCCACAGTCTCCCACATGCTTTCTGAAAAGAACATAGGCGTATGTCGATGGAATTACGCACCTGTAGGGTGTACTGCCACCTCAGAAGGGTCATTTGGACAGCCAAATTATCGTTTTTTGTCATTGAATCATGACGGGTTTAAGTGGCCCAATGATTGTTTGTCATTTGGTTCATGTGACCGCTTTCCTGTCGATTTAGTGTTGCTTATTATTTTTTTATTCTTGTTATTTCTTCTTATGCAAAAAAGATTTGCACTCATAGATCTGATGCTTTGTACGAAACGCTGGTCGTCATGCTTAAATAGCGTTGGCGAAAGGAACGCAAGAACTGAGGATTATGCACAACGTCTATTGCGTTCATGAGATACTGTTTATGGACTCTGCGTAACGTGAAAATAGGCTTGCTGAGGTGACTTGAAGTACAGTCATAACAGGGGCGCGGTCGTTGAACTAGCTCGACAAAACGAAATACGTAAGACGAGAAGGTAGGGAGTTCTATAGCACGTCATTGGAGAACGTGGAACTAAAACGGAGAGTCGAGTATGGGAGACGAGCAAGCGCAGTGGTTCACCTTTCGCTTTCGAGCTGCGTTCACCAAAGCAGCTTCTCTGGGCTACTCCTGCTGTCATTTATGCTTTACTTTCACTCAAGCCCTTTTCGAATGTAAGAAATCCGGCCGGCAAGGTCATCGTTTTTTATTCGTGCATATAGAGGGAAATAACTCTAAAGAGCGCACATATTGCGCAACAACCTGTTCATTCGGCGGTTCAGAAACGGTAAGGGTCATTTCCGCTTTCTGAAGTGCCTTACGTGAACAGGCAGCCTAACGTACGTGGTGCATCTCATTGCAATCTTCAGCTTCGACGGCGCAGTGTTTCCTGCACGTATACAGTATACCGGCTTCTATTGAGAAGTTCTCGTGGCCACGGCAGTGTATACTAACAGGGGTAAGCTTCGAGTTTCCTGACCAAACCAGTTAAGCGCTTGCTCACGTCGATGGAATGGGGAAATGAAAAAAAAAAAAAAAAGGTTCCGGCGTTCCCATTGGCTGCCATTCCTTTCTTTTGTTCTTTCATTAGCTCTGAGCTTTAACTAGAAGAGAGCGAAAAAAAATGCTAAGAAAGAAAGCTGCAACGAACAGGCATGCAATCCGAGAGCACCTGGAAAATGTCGAGTCCACCACCAACGCGCACATTCACCGACGTCAAGTTTGCCGGGGGTCGCCACTTAAGCGGAGAGGGGGCAATAAATACGCCAGGAAGAGAGAAGAACAAGCAGAAGAGAAGAAAGAAGTTCAGAAGAGAAAGAAGAAGGGGGACTGAAGATACGAGTCATGTCTGAAATGAGAGAAACAAAAGAAGAGGAGAGAAAATGGCCGCAGCCACAGAAACGACCCGACGCCCGCTATATGTATAGCGCGGGGGTTGGATGGCGGCAGCCCTTTCGGGTTCTTTTTTTTCGGCGCCGTCTGTGACCCTTTCGCGGTGGTTTTTTGTTAAAAGCCGCACCGACGACGACGACGACTTGTACTCCACTTGGCTGGCGGCTCGTCGCTTCCGGCTGGCGCTATCGGCCGCTCGTATCTCACGCGGCTAGCTCGTGGTCTGGGCGCCATTGTTGATACGGAACCCCCTCAGTGTCCCGTTCCCTGTACTTGCGTTTTGATCTTCCTTCTGTTTCCTTCGGCACTTTTCCGGCTACCGTTCTTTGTTTTATGGCTTCGTTCGGCCTTTTACGCTAATTTCAGAGCGGTCCACTAGAAAGCCTCGCGTCGAACCATTTTTTAGCCCCCCTTTTTCGGCCTTAACGTCGGCAGAGTGGACCCCAAGAGGGCGCCATGCGTGAATGACCGTCCTCTATGAAATTCTCCCGTGGTTCTGTTTATTCAGTTGTTTCTTCCTGTTTTAAATCCGCGCCGATTAGAGATGCGGGCGCATATCCTCGAAGCAATCGTGGATTGATTCGATGTGTATCGTGGAGCAGTGTTTCGTTCCTGAAAATTTCGTGTCATCAGAGCGCGCGTCATGGCAACGGAAAGGTAGCATCACTTCGAATCGATCGTTACTAAAACACGAGAAATATTTCGATATAGTCCTGGTACACCCCTGCTGGAGAAACTTGCCGCTTGATCCTTCGGATGGTTTCCACAGAACTGCCATGAAACAACGGTGCATACACTTTAAGCGGACCCAAACGAAGGACCAAATTGCTGACTCACGTTGATCCAGAAACACCGAAGAAAGGCGCTAGCAGCCTGCCTGGAGCTGTCCTCGTGCGCAGCATGATTCATTGTTTGTTGGTCGCATTACGTTCGTCTGTGGGGTGCCATTTCTGGACGCTTCCAAATTCCTCAATGTCAAATTCCGCCGTGTTGGCATCTTGAGCCAATCAAATACGTAGTGGCAATTGGTTGTTTATTAAATAAAATAAAGAAACTAAAAGAAAAGGAAGGGAATGAAATTACTGTTGACTGCACTGTAATTATCCAGCGCAGTTTGCTGAATACTGAACAGCACGTGTAGTGATGCAGTGTGGGAATAAGGGTAGGTGACTAAGAGGATAGGGAGAGAGGATGGCTGAGACGGAAGAGGCAAAGAAGGGAACTGCATTTACGTGTCGGTGTCGACCGGTCACAGTTGACGAGACACCTAATTTGACAAAATCGCGGAGTTTCACAGTGTAGATATCGCAACCCACGGACTGTGTCAGTGAGTTGGTCCGTCGTGTGAATCTATGAATGAATGAATGAATGAATGAACGTTATTTCTCGTCCAAACGAGGGGAGACTGGGACTAAAGGCACAAAGGCCTGACAGAGGTCCCAGCCCCTACAGTTACAACAGTGGTGATAACCTATGCAAATGAATATATATAGAACGTACATACATCTCGTACGAGAGAACAGAATTTCAGTAACAATAACGCATGAGAGGACAGAATTTCAGCAACAGTTACAACATCTGTTCATTGTATTGAGTATACCACGAAAAAAAATTAGCACAAATGGTGTCATAGCGCATTCAGATACGCGCCGTGCCAGGAAGACCGCGCGTATCTGCTTTCTCACTTTGGCTGCTTTGCACTAATCGCCCGCGAGTTCCAGCCAGCCTGCAGTCGATGGAGCGCTAGCCCCCGTTGGAGAGAGGGCCAACTGTCTGAGAACCTCAATACCTGAAACGTCTTTTACGCATGCGTCCCTGCTCCTCAGATAGCGCAGTGTGCTTCCACATAGGGCTCTCTCTTCGCAAGGCTGCGTTGCATTGGGCGGCGGCAGGCTTTTCGGCGAGGGCGCCGTTCGCTTATTTCATTCCGGCCAAAAAAAAAAATTAAAAGAAAAAGATGGGGGTTGGCCTCGCGCTCTGCGATGCATTCAGGCGCGCACTACTGCGTCGTGGCCAGCCGAGAAGATACGGCGATCATTGTGAGTAGCCTCGAAACGAGCCGCTGATCTGACCTCTTCCTTTATTTTTTTATTACGATATCCTCTCCCCCTCGTTCTCTGGGAGACCGCCCGAGCGCCCCGCTAAAGCCGAATGCTCGCGCCAAACCCCGCCCGTGCTAATTAAAGCGGCGGCGGCGGCGGTGGCTCGGGCTCGGGCGGGGATCGCCGCATTGTTTCTCTCGCGCCGTCGTCGTCTCCTCGACTCGGTTGCTGCAGCCGGCCCTTTTCTATAACGAGACGAAAAAGTATGGCGCCCGTTCTTCTTCTTCCGCCTCGCGCGATGACGCTGCAAGACGCGCCAGACCGTAGCTTCGCAACGCACGGCGCTTCTGCCGCCCGCTGGAATCAAGCCGCAGCAGCCCAGCGCGAATGAATTCATCCGTGTTGGCCCCCGCGCTGAGGACGAAGCGGTGACCCTTTTCGGCTCGCTTTTATTCGCCTTCGGGCCCCTATTATTTTTTTCACAAGAGCCGGGTGCGCTCTCGGACGCCTTGTCCTTTCAGTACAGAGGCCCAACGACGTATGTGTGCGTTATATACATCGCGGTATATATCCTCCACGGAGCTTATAGCAGGTATACATATAGCGGCGGGCGTTACAATGGCGACCTTTTCTCGGAGTGCCCGGCAGTTCGCCAAGCTAACTCGTACGCCACGCGCTTTTGTTTTTACCAACTCCGGGGGGCTTGTTCTGTAGCAAGAATAACGACGTATCTTTTTTTTTTTTTCGTAGTTGTTGTGTGATCTTATTATCAACTTCTTCTTTTCTCATTTGGTCACATCTCGTCTATACGACACGAAGAGCAAAATCTGCGCGGCGCTTGCAGTGACACGAAACGCGCACAGTGGCACTGCGCTAATTCCCGAGCCGTGCGCTCGTGAGCGTGCGTTCAAGTCGGTTACAGGCGTGGCTGTCGATCCGGAAGTGCTCCATACGATCACACGGAAGTGCAAACGCGGTCTGTATTACATCTCGCGCGCGCGAAGCCTCCGGGTACCCCCATGCCTCTCTCGCCTCCCCCTTCTTCTTCTGGAACCGATTATACAATGGCACCCGCACGTATACACGTATACTATATAGCTGCAGCCTTTGTGTTGTTTTCCACTACGTCCGGTAACACATTTACGGTATACGTATGCCCGGCTCGGCCTCTGCCGTGCTCGCACGCTCATTTCCCATTCTCGTCGTTTGAGCCGAAATCCGCGTTCGTTCGTCCCCGGGTCTAGCCGTGAGCGAATCTTCGCACGCGTGATAAATGAGGAGCAATCTTGGATAAGGCCTCCCCTTCTCTCTGTCTCTCTCCCTCCTTTCCGAACTTTGCCTGCCCAATGAACTCGCTTTCTTTTTTTCTTTCTCTCTCTCTTTCTCTCATTCTCGCACTGGAGGAGTCTCGCTGCACGCTCTTCTCTCGAGAGCCGATACCGACGCAGGCGTGAACCGGATTCGCCTGCCTCTTGTTTCATCCCTTGCCTCTCTCGCTACACGCAGAGGTTCCGGGTCGGCTGTGCTGGTAGTGATGGTGGTGGTATAGTTGCAACGACTGTAGCGTACACCCTCACCGAGGCCCGTGTAAGAACATCACTTCGCGACGGCGATACGGCGCCTCCAATGCTCTCTCCGCCATGAGAGTCCAGGCGTGTTAGTACTGATGACGCGTCGCGTCATGTGTAACGTATGCGCGGAGCGCATGCCGTGTTACCGGAACGCCTGTCTGCACGTGTTTGACAACGCCGTGAGAAAAAAATGAACCTTTCTGGCGCAGTGATATGCTTTCTAGTTCAGAGTTGCGTTACTATCGCAAAAAAAATAATAATAAATAAAGAAAACAAAGCGAAGAGACAAAATGCGGACGTCCTTGATTTGACTATCGGCTTTAGCGTTCATGTGCACGCGGACAAACAGAGCAACTTTAGGGCTTGTGCGTGCACGGATGGCTCGGAAAGCGGGTATTTGTGTCGTTACAGTAAATGTTGTGTTTGTCTTTATTTATATTTACAAGGCATTGCGGGCCACAGCCAAAGCAAGAGCTGATTAGTAGATAGTGCATTTTATACACAGCAGCAACAAATAAATCAGTTGTACAAGGACAGCGAGGATAGTAGAGCTTGAATAAAGTCAAGTTATGCAATACAAATGTACACACACGGTGCACTGGCAGTAAAGAAGATTTCTAGAAGAGCCAGAAAAATAGTAATTTTGTAGGATACACCGAATAACATTTACATGTATATAAAAGGATGGGCAAAGCGTAATGCTGCAAAACATACATATATACAAAAAAGACAGGTTTCGTTATAGGCCACATCGTAATTTGTCAATACACACTGATAAGATTAGAAAGCGAACTATATACCTTGGAGCACGGTATACAGGAGTATCAACCTGACGCGTTGTTCCCAATCACGTTTATAAGGACATCCATATAATATGGCCAACAATCACTCTGATTCCGTGAATATAACATCGTCCCTAATTTCACCAGCCGCGGTATCGCTTATAGTGGATATGGCGTTGCGCTGCTGAGCCCGAGGTCGCGGGTTCGTTTCCGGCCGAAATACGAAAACGCTCGTGTACCACGCACTGGGTGCCCACGTTAATGTACACCAGGTGGTCAAAATTAATCCGGGATCCCCCACTTCGGCGTCCCTCATAATAAGGTCGCGGTCAGTGGCACATAAAACCCCCGTATATATTGTTCATTTATTTTCGTCTCAGCGTTATAGTTGAACACTTCTTTGAAATAACGCTAAATAGTTAACTACTGGTTGCTGGGCGAGTTGCTGACAGCCCAGCAAGTACATATTAGCTCGATAAGAAGATATACGACACGTAGAGGACCAAGGGACACCCGCTGTGCCCAGTACTGTCCTCTACGATTTGTCTTCTCGTTTGGCTTTCCGCCACAGCTCTCGCATCCTTACCGCCACTGTCACACTTTCCTTTTCTCGTCGTTACCCACTCGCCGGCTCCCAGCGTCAACGGCTGGTGGGAGCCTAGCTCGAAAATCCGATATCCACGCCGTAATTAGAACCGCAGATGTAAATGGTCTCGCTGAGTAGGCGATAGCGCCCACGCTTTAGCAGAGAGCCCGGCCCCACGGTCATGAACTCTCACCCAAGCCAGTTAGTTCGTTTTCAGGCCAGGAAATTCCTGTACGCGCGCCAGAGTGTGGCTCACAGCAGTGTAGTGAATACATTCCATACGCACCGTGCCCGGCTGCTGCTCGTAAAGCGCGCTGCCGTTCCCTCGTATGCAAATGGCCCACGCGGGGTCGTGTTGCGCGGGCGCAAGCGCCGTCGCAATCCCTTGCTGCAGTGTGTTATGCAGGCGAGTCTTTCACTAAGGGGCCGAGGGTGATCGCACGCTTGCAGGCACAGGTGTTGTACTCGAGGCGATACCGAGAGTGAATCTGTGGCATATAGAGAAATTAAAGAGCAGGATGTTGTAAACAAGAAGTAGATATATGACTCACGCTACGCACAAACTGTGCGATTGCAACTCTTTTGAGTATTACATTCTGAGCACAAGAAAAAACTTCAGCTGTGCAGAAAAGGATGCATGACTGCACTTTACTGCTACAATTTGCGAGTTGAGAGAGCGAGAAGAGAGAAATTTATTTAGAGAAAGGCAGAGAGGTCGGCCTGGGCTATAGCTTGCTCTCGCCCGCTACTCTACACTGGGGAAAATGCATGGGGAGGAAAATGGCTGATGATGATGATGATGATGATGATGATGATGATGATGATGATGATGATGATGATGATGATGACGACGACGATGATGACGACGACGATGATGAGGGTGATATGAGGAGGAGTGTTAGTTTGTACGCAGTAAACCGTATAGCCCGACTCGCAACATGTCCTTGGCCATCGATCAGAAGTGTATAGAGCGTACACTGTATTTCTGCTCAATGTATTTCTTGTTTGCAGCATACAATTATCACAGTGTCTGTCGTTCGGCCACAAGCTTTTCGTTTTGTAACGCAGTTTTTGGAATCTCAGGAACGTTTCTCGCTGGGGGCAGATGATATACGCAGTCGACGTCAAAAGTTTACCTACCGCAAAACGTTGAATTTCCGAGCAATTCGTGACCGTAGCCAGTAAATCCGTACGCCACTATGCTGTTTTCATATACTACGATACAAGTTGGTAAAATAAGACATACAAGCAAGCCCAGGCTGTGGTAATATTCAGCCTTTCTCTCAGATCCCGTGGTTAGTATACATACTTTTAACACCACCTGTGCATGGCCATTAAGTTGAGAAAAGCGCACAGAAACTGGATGAGAAAGAGATACGAAGATATACTCTGACTTACAACCGAATTAATTATTTTTCGAGTGACAAATTATTTCGATTTTCAGCTCTGTTTCTCGATTTCCGGTTCTTACCCCCCCCCCCCTCCCCCCACTCTGTTATACGTGCGCAGTCAAACATCTCAACTCTCATATTCAGTTTGAAGGCTGCCATCAAGAAAGCTCTGCCGAGGGGAATATTTGTCAGCTCCTCGTAAGCGCTTTCTTTTGTGCTGTCGTTCACGTTTACGCTATGTACCTGCAAGATCAAGCGCCAAGTAACTCGCCGGCATACGTGCATATGGGCTGGGCTTGTCAGGCTCGTCACGTATTACGTGCCCGATAAGCCTGACCAAACCTTTATTTATATCGCAACGTTTATTACCATGTCGGATGTGAGAAGCGAGATTTCGCGCGGGGTCGTTCTCTCTTAGGAGTCAAGAGCAATTGCTCACTCAAAAGTGTTGCGCAGGAAGTAGCACCGTTGTTGTTTGTCCTGACGGTGTGAAGGAGGTGCTTCGCTCTGGGAAGGATAGGCTTGCTTGCTTAACCAGCTGATCACTTTTCGGCTAGCGAAAATCTATATTGAAGCGCACGTCGTCTTGTTGTGAGTACATATACCCTATGTTCAGGTCGAGCATCGACTTGACTCTTGATCACCGTATGGTTTCTGTCGACAAGTTCTGGCAACGCTAATGATTGGTTGTTATTAGCCGAATATTCTGTCTGCTATGCTTAGTCACGGACTTTATACCGTTTCGAAGACGTCCACAATGTGCTTCTTGCGGTTCGAAGACAGGCTTGTGAACGTTTTGAGTTCGGCGCTGCAAAGTTATCGTTCTTATTGGGAGGAGTTCTTTCGAGTCCATTTGATGCCGAGGATTCTTTTTTTCAATCGTCAGGCGCATCGTGTTTAAGCATGAACTCACAGTCTGCTCGTAGGGTGTACGCCTGCCCGCACGAGTTCTTGGAACGCGGTAGCTGCGAAAAACAAGAAGAAAGTAAAATTTCGCATTTGAAGGTTGAAGCATCTAAGGATACATTCATTCCACACTTAGGGTCTATTTCCGCGCAGGGTGTATTTTGTACCTGCAGGCTCTAGATGCGCATACATGGATATACTCACCGTTTCTAGCTTTTGCGGTAGATTCCATATGAAACTGCCTTCCGTATTCCGAGCATTTTTATGGACGGATTCACTTATACCAAGAGAACAGCGTCTCCATGGCTATTAAAAACGACGTCGTCGTCCTCGTGCGACGAGTTTCCGTCGGGTCAGACGTATGTTTTTTTTTTTTTTTATGTTGCGTCCAATTCAGCCATCTCGCCATCCTAAACAATCACGCGGAGGACCTAAATTAAGAAAAATGAAAAAGAAAGAAGAAGAAGAAGGCGGTGCCACAAAGACGGAAGAGACCATACCGGTACGTCTTCGAGCTTGGCTTGATTCTGGCTATGCGGCTATTAGCGGCGTTCCCCCACTGGCCCCTTCCGCGCCTGCCTACGTTTTGAAACCCGAGAGCACACACGAAATAGAGAAGGAAGCTCGCGCGCACCCGCTGGTCACCGCTCATGCGTCCTCGTTCGTTCGCCTCTGGTCAGAAGGCAGGAAGAGAGGGGAGCGCACATTTTCGAAAGGGCGCTCTCTCAAGCGCGCGCGCGCGCATTATGCCAACCGGGCAGCTGAAGCCGGGTTGGGCCACCACCACCACCACCACCGCCGAGCGCATATCCATGCGCAACAAAGCCAGCGACTGGCCCCGTCGGCGACTATATTTCATTCCCGTTGCGGAGTTTCTGCATTTTTATACGCACAAACGCACGCACGCGCTCCTCCGCTCGCGCCGCGGAAGACGCGCGGGGCAGGCAGGCAGCAGGCAAGCGAGCAAGCAAACAAGAGAAGCGGTGCCCTGCGCTGCCCGATGATCTCTTTTGCTGTCTTCGTGTTTTCCTCTTCTTTTTTGCTGTGCTTCTCTCACCTCCTATTCCGCGGCGAGTTTCTTATCTCGCGCACACACCGAACGCATGCACACACGTGCGCGCTCGCGCGCGTGCCTTCGTTTTGAGAAGCCGGTCGTTGGCGCGCGCATACCTGCTGCATCAGCAGGTTGGCCGCCGCCGCCGCCGCCGCTGAGCCATTGCGCGCGCTCCCGCCGTTTCGTTTTTGCCCTCTGGAGCAGAGCGCCGCCGCTCAGACAGATGCACGCACCGGATAGCGGGGTGTGTTCGTTTGGATCATTACCGCCACCGAAGCACAACCAACTCCCCCCCCCTCCGTCACTGCCTCGTGGCTTAAGGGCTCGCCGGACTCTCTTCTCTCTCTTCACATGGCTGAGGAAGGGGATGGGTTGACCACGCGAATGGCGTGTCTACATAGCGGCTGCCCGGGCGAGCAAGGTGCAGTACACCTATACATCGCCCTTGTCTCATTATGCCGGCGGCTTATACGTATCCTTCCATCCAACCCCGCGCTCCCCGCGTGTGTAAGACGTAAACTGAGAATCGTATGCGCCAAATGGAGAGAGCAATCGTACAGTGTGTGTGTGTGTGTTTGCGAGTTCGCGTTCGTTTCCGCTTCGAGGCCAAGTTGTTTGAGTCGCAGGCTATACGAGCTCTTATGGCATGCAGTTTGCGCTGTGTGAATTATGCGCACTGGGAACCGTATAGTACAGCGTAGAGTGTAAGTTTGTATAAATGTTCACTTAATGTCCAGCATTAGTCGCAAGCGAGAAAAAGAGAGCGAGAGAAGTCATAAGGGAAAGGCAGGGAGGTTAACCAGTCTGAGCCCGGTAGGCTACCCTGCACTGGAGAAAGGGGGAAGGGTGTTGAAAGAGGAGAAGGAAGAAGGAAGTTCCGACTTTGCACACACAGTCAAGCGTTCATCGCTGAGTCTGTCACAGACGGTCATACAGGCTAGGGCATTTAAAAAAACGCAGCAGCGCCTTTGTAGCCTTGCACACAGCAGACGCACGAGGCCACGCACGTGCCAAGATCTTCTTTTCTGTAAAAGGTCTGCGTAAGTGCCCCAAAGCTGTCCGAAGGGCACTCTCATCTTCGTATAGCTTTTAACTCTTGTATATATAGGGTTGACCCCAGTTCCCATCCACCGGAGGGGCTCAATGCAGGCAAATGAGCTTTGCTGCTTGGGAGGGTGTTTCTTAATTCGTAGTTACGCATCCATGAGGCTCACAGTCTCACAGTCAACTGCACGGTGACTTTACTGAATAAAGATATCGGCAACTGCAGCATGGTACCGCAACTGATCTTGGCGTGCCCTGACCACCTAGAGAGAGAGAGAGAGAGACAAAACTTAATTTTTATGGGGCAAGGAGAGGGGTGGATCCCCGTGGTGGGTGGAGCCTTCAGTCCAGGGCCCCAGCGGCGGTGGCAGCCCTTTGGGCTCTGGCAATCAGCTTTCGCTGAAACTCCAGTGCCGAGCTGGTCAGCACCATGTCCCACTGCTCGTGCGTAGCGTTTCGGTTGGGGGAGTTATTGGGGATTTTTTTCGCATGCCCATGTGGTATGGTAGAGGGTAGCTCGATCGGTACAGAAAGGACAAAGTGGTAGATAAAGGGTGGGGTACATCGCGTGGAGGAGCGTGAGGCAAGGATAGGAGAACGGCCAAAGTGCCTCATTTGTTTCGTTTAAACCGCATCACATTTAAAGGGCACTTTGTGACAATGCCGAGCGTTGACCACGCAGCAGCAGCAGGCTCTACTGGGACTGGCTCTCCGCGATGCAGATACGATACCTATAAAGATTTGTGTACTTCGCAAATACCTCGGTGTTATAAGGAGAAACCATTTTTATGAATGAATTCGGCACCCAGGCCCTGAGTCAATGCGTAAATTCATTTTGTGTTTGTAGCAATAAAGATGATTCATCACTCAGTCACTTACAAGATGCCAGGAACTGTGATATGCCTCCAGTATTTGCGTGGTATCGTCAGATGCTACCAATTTAGGCACCGCGATACCGCGATATCAGATAGACCTAATAAGCGCGTCGTTTTGTTTTTCTCTTTTCCTTATCTTCTCTTTTCCGTAGGACAAGTACAAAAAAAAATCTGGTTTAGTTTGTTTAGATTGAGAATATAAACATCATTCTAGCTGAAAAAAGACAAGGACGTGGTGGTACTTGTCATTCTACCGCAGTCGATCTTTTTTTCTGCGTACATCGAATAAAGAAGTTGAGCGGTTTATACGACGGGCGTTGCCGTAACAACCTACAGTCGAATGCCTTTATAACGAAATGCTTGGGGTCTCCGAAATCATTCGTTATACAGGTCATTTCGTTGTAAAGGTCGGCCAACGCACATGCACCTCACAATAGAACCGGGACAGAATTATTTCTTCGCTATACAGGTCATTTCGTTGCAGAGGCGTTCGTTGTATAGAGGAGCCGAACTGTATATCTATAACAGGCCAGAATCCCAACGAGAGCATCACTACATCTGTAACTACTCTATGTTATCTTTAACTACGACGTCTGCACCGCCTCCTAAGCGCCTGACACTTTTGCTAGCCGAAGCAAGGTCACTGGGACAATCATTTTTCTACGTTCGCGCGTAAATCGTACGCAGCGCGTTTCATTTTGCTCGTATCATACCGCTTCTGCCTGCTGCAGCGACGCAAACAATCTCGTTGGAAATAAACAATAACGACGAGCGGGAGCGCAGCAGGCAGCGTGCGAGGGAGGGAATAGTCCAGGAATGAGAAATGAAGGCAGCGCATGGGCGCAGAGCAAACTTTGCGGACGTCGAAGTGGTCCACAGGCCGCATTTTTCAAAGCAAAACTGTGCGAGCCGCTAAAATGTTGCGACAGCCAGCCCCGATTCCAGCCGAGGCGAAGGCCTCGAAGGTATATAGTGGGCGCAGGTCGTTTTCCTCGCGAAACCCTGCAAACCATTCATCCTAGAATCCCGTCCCTTGGATGGAGAAAAAAAAGGAAAAAAAAAGAAATAGAAGAGAAAAAGAAAACGAAAGAAATAGAAAGATGCATAGGTTAAAGGTGGCCTAGAGAAACGGGAAGAATTCATTTTGCGCTTGTTAAGATTCTCCTTCACGCTGTGAAGGACGGCATGCTCTCAGGTATACATGCCAGTTTGCAATGGCGTGGACGAGTGCCGACGGTGTCGTCGGTCTTGTCAACGTATACGTCTCAAAGAGTAGTGTGTGTTTGTGTGCAAGGCGTTGTGAATAGTGGAAACGAGAGCAGCGGTCGCTAAAAGAAATTGAGTGAGGGGTAAAATAAAATGTCCCTGCCAATGGCAATGTTAATGTTCTACTTAAGGTGAACACCTGAATTATTTCGGGATAGAAGAGGCACCATCAGTGCTCGAGACAGAGAGAGAGAGTATGAAGATAGGGAATGTAGAGATATAGAGGTAAGGAGGTTAACCGGCGAAGGCGTCTGGTTGGCTACCCTATATACATAGGAGAAGGGAGAATAGAGAGATACGTGGGATAGAAGAATTCCTGAACCGATGCGCACACAAGGAAAGTGTCACGTGGTCGTAGGCGCTCACATTAAAAGGCGGGAAAGTGCCTTCAGAGCTTTGCGCATCAGCGCTTCCACAGGGTCGACCTCGGATAACATCGGCGTGTTCGGGTAGAGTAAAACAGGCAACCCTTAATCACCTACAAATCACCACACTTTATAAAGCACTGATCGTATAATGTAATCAGAGGCAACGAAAGTATGTAGCTCTCACAAGGGTTTCATTCCTCAATTCGAAGAAAACACATCTATAGCTTTATCGGCAAACGTATTAAGCATTACGTACACGAGCTAAGACGAACTTGGAGGCTTTTGACCAAACCACGTAGCCGTATACAGTGTGCTTGTTCAAGGAGCTTTTCGCAGCCCTTCAGTGCAAGAAAGCAGAAAGGTACACGAAATAGTAAGATACACCAGGGTGTACACGGAAGCGGGCTGTCTGTGGCCGGAACCTTCTCAGCCGCACAAGACTCACTGAACGGTTATCTTTTGTTTTCTTCGTCGTCTCGCGTACGTCCGCAAACCGCTCCACGTTGTGCCGACAGCCCGCTCCCTCTTTCCTATAGTTTCTTTTTTTCCTGCCGGCGGAGGACACAAACAAAAAGTGCCCCAGAACGGCGACGACCGTTGCGATGAACTTGACTTCACGGGGTGAACGAGGTGGTGGTTCCGGGAGAAGCAACGCCGACGCGAACTAAACAACATACAAAAAGATGCGAAGAAAACAAACAGACAAAAAGAATGGAGGCAGGATAAGGAACAGAACACATCTCGGAGGATCGGCGGCGAGTCGTCGCAAAAGCCGCGTCCAGATCGTCCGGAAGAAGAGTATAGAGTCGTTTGCCCGCCAGCGCCTGCTGCGTCTGCATGTCCGCACTGACGCACGCACGCACGCACGAACAAACGGGGTATACAAGCTCGTCCATATACTACGCTACACTCTAGAGAGTACCTCGCGCACCTTGAAAAAGCAGGAGATTCCGCACGCCGCCTGAGCAGAGACCGCGTAACAACCGCTCTTCTCTGTCCTCCCCTGTCGTCTTTCTTTTTTTCATTCTGGAGAGGACAACAGAAGAGCAGGCTTCTTCTCTTCTTTCTCAGATTCGTTGCTTCTTGATGCCCGCTTGTGCCCGGTTACGTAGTCGAGTTGCGCATGCAAGCGCGCCCTTGTCGACGGAGTCGCCTTCGAGTTGAGTATATACGCCAAACGCTTCCTCTTCATCTCCGGCAATGCACCGCGAGCCAGAAAGAGAGCCCCCAAACAGCCGTCGAACGACCACGAAGGACAGTGGGGGTGGTTGCTCGGCAGTGGGTGAGAGAGTCCAAATAACCAAGGAAGTAGATAAAATTTGTCTCGAAAAACCGCACTTGAGTCGTCATTCCTGGCGGCGGTGTGTCGCGAGACAGGAGGATGCGCTTCTTGGTCGACCTGTAATGATATCTTTACGACCCATTGTTGGGCTGTTCTTCGCACGCCAACTCGTCTCTTTATACCGACTGCCTGATCTTTTCTTCTATTTTTTTCCCCTTTGACTTCAGTCTGATGTCGTGCATTTCTTCAGCGGGCCTTATGTTCTTGATGTTTTCTGTGAACACTTTGATCGTAGCATATTCTTCTCACCGTTTATTTCAACACTGGGGAGCTGCGACCGAGCTACGGGGGAGTACAGCACGGTGCCTTTGTTGAAGCTTCGTTTATTTTGTGCTTGCTTTTCTTTTGGTGGCGAAGCTCTTCCTATACGAGACATTGTAGAGCAACGAAGTGTGTGAAAAAGCCGTCCTCTCCGCTGCCCATAAATGGACGATTCTTGAGATATTGCCTCCTCGACGATCCTTGTTGTAGCTCTTCCTGCTAAAGGATCTCACAGAAGGGCCGCGAGAGACCCATAACGGTTGGTCTGTGTCCTTTGCTCTCGAAAGAATGCGATGACTCGAGCGTCGTGGAATATCGTTCCGCGCGTCCCGTAGTGTTGTTGACCTGTTCTACGACCTCGGTGCATTGTTACACTCAGTAGAGGAGGGGGGGAATGACTTATCTTTCATAAAAACATAACGGAGGCACCTCAAGCGTGGTTTCTTTATTTTGTAATTCATGTTTCTTCGCTGAGACCTTTCGGACTGAAAACTAAGCCACATGAAGATACACAAGCTCGTCGCTTTGGGCAAGATTATCCCTAGCAGAAAACTTGCTCGGTTAGCTAACTTACCCTATTGGAACCAAATGCTCACAGGTATGGTGACAGGGATATAACGCAAAACGCTACAAATTCTGCGGTTTCTACTCACGCTTCGGGCTCATTCCGTGTGTCACATGGTACGGACTAAAATATGCGAGCTCTTATCAAATCTGCACGAATTCATAATTTCAGACTACAAACCGTATGAACATGTATGGTCTGGAAGCAGCTTATGTATGTGGTGAAGTGACGTACTACCACAATGACCCCTTCCTCCCCCCCCCCCCCCGAAAAAAGCACGTATCCGCGAAATGCAATAAGCAGACGCATGGTCAACGAGGTTCTCAATTAAGTTTCTGCTGTCCCGTAAACTGTCCATCTCGTTATTTGTCTTCGCTTTGTGCGCGCAGTTGTAAACCGTGTCCCTTCGTCGCTATTTATGTTCCTTTGCTTATGGTCTTACTTTCTCAAGAAATAATCATGATGCCTTCAAGGAGATTGCTTCCACGCACGCTATCTACATTTTCTCGCGTGATCTTGGCGTCTAATGTAGCCGTCGTGCATACAATACGCCCGTTGACTGCACGAAATCCACAAAACTGCGAAAAGATCATGCTTCCCTCCTCTCGGAATACTGGAGCGCAAGAAAGAAGCGCTGTCTTTAGAGAAACGCGCCAAGAAAGCAAACCCGCTTCTTCTCGGAAGCGCTGTGCGCAATGTCAACGTGAAAACGGCGCGTCCGGCGCAGTCCTAATGGGCGTGCGACTGCGCACGCCGTTGTGGCGAAGAAGCTAGGCGCCGGACGCGCTTTTCTGCTCTTCGGGGTCTAAAAGAAGCCCTCGTCCCGGAGAGATGTCACCTTGTTTCCAGTCGCTGATGACAAATTCGCCCGATTTTCCAGGAACGGTGACGGCATAAACGCGCCGTGAAATGCGCAGCCCCTTAATCAAGATGGTACCGGTGTCCTCTGCGCGAGTGGAGAAAAAAGAAACTGAAATACGCACGAGAGGCGTTTTGCGCCGGAACCGTCTTGCCTCCCGCGTCGTCTAGCTCCGACAAGGCTCGCGCGCTGCCCGCTTTTCCCCTTTGCGTCTACCCTCCCCCTCCTTTCGCACTCTCGCTTCACTTCTGTCGGAAAACAGATCTGCGGGTTCGGGTGAACTGACCAGAGGAAACGTGCAGCCAAGCGCATTATACCCGCAATGGCAGCTTCAAGGCTAATTGTTTATTCGTTTTTCTTAGATTCATGTTCGTAAATTCCTTATAGGGGGTCCTTGCCAATAAGAGCACAGTAACCTCTTAAAGTATGGAATAGTTAGGTAATGCGTTTAGTATGCGACATAGTCTGACACACCTGCACCTGGGCCTCTCCAATGTGCGGAAAAGAATATCCCTACATTTATGTTTTTCGCAAGCAGAAAGCACGGCGTCTGCCTTGCACTTGTGCCACCAAGGCACACTAACCATAAACACGACTGCACGCACCGCCGATCCTTCTCTTTTCTGTCTGATCCCATGGGCAGGTAACGGGAAAAAAAAAAAAAAAAAAAAAAAAAAGGTGCCATCACGAAGCAGGCTTATCACGTTCATTGCCGCGTTCCTTTCCTCCTCTCTCACTGGCGATCTTCTGGCGGATTGTCCACAGAAAAGTCCACACCGGCTGTGTAAACCCCTTCCTTTTTTATTTTTTTTATACGAGCATCGGTGTGTTTAATCTGGGCGGCAGATCGGTCATCGTCGTAGGAGCGCCGGTCTTCGCCTCTCCCTGTTCACCCCTTCGTTGGCGTCCGCGCCATTAATGGGGTGCCCCGGGGTGGCCCCATGGAAGCTCGCGACCTGTGGCGAACTCGTCGCGTGTCCGAAGTGCGCGCGCGTGCGCACGTTTTTGGCGGGCGCGATAAGCACCGCCTACTCGCCCCGAGCGGTCCGACGACTGTTGACCTGCCCGCGGAGCAGATAATAAAGAGAGCTGCTGGCCTCTCTCTCTCTCCATGGCCCCTTCTCTCTCGCAGACTCATCTCGCCCGAAATTACTGCTGCCTGACCAAACTATGGTCTGCTCACCTCTCCGACACGATAAGCTAGTGTCATTTACTTGCATATCGTTTCGCATGCGCATACACACCCCCTCTACTAACGCACATTGTGCATGCACATACTTTCATTCCGGGGATGCCCTCAATGAAAGGGTGTGTGTATGACTATATGTACGACGTGCAAATTTCAAGACCGGAGACAGTACGTGTAATGTGCGAGTGTTCGAAACGATGGACACGACACCAAGCTCATCCTTCTATTAACTCAAGAAATCCACCTCCCCTCCCCGCAACACACACGCATACGAGATAGATAGATAGATAGATAGATAGATAGATAGATAGATAGATAGATAGATAGATAGATAGATAGATAGATAGATAGATAGATAGATAGATAGATAGATAGATAGATAGATAGATAGATAGATAGATAGATAGATAGATAGATAGATAGATAGATAGATAGATAGATAGATAGATAGTTGGGGTAGAGAAATAGGGGCTAGAAAAAGGGCAGGGCACAAAAAAAGAAATATACCTGAATTCAGTACACGAACTAAATTATTCTGATTCAAAAACGAAAGTTTGCAATCACGTGTGTTGCCCGAACAATGTGACGTTAGTTGTTTCGTTCGGCTCATGGCTATCAGTGAATAAAATGTGGTAGCGCGAGAGGTTATAACTGTTTGAATCTAGAGAAGAATTGACAGGTCACAGTAGCTTTCTCGCCTAACCCGCACGAGAGATTGCACAGAAATGACAAACAATGAGAGAGGCACGGTCGTTATCAGACAGTCAGGAGGGCGACCATTCGAATCAGGCTTGTTCCTGTGCTGCATGTACGTCCCTCCTTCAGACGACGTTTCGGAAAACGTGGCGGCTCGGACAGTACTGGAACCTATCGGTAACCTGATGGGAACCTGTTGGACGCCGTTGTTGGTTCGACTAGTAGAAGAATGGGCCGGATGCTTCTCACATACACGTATGTATCATGCTTAAAGGATGACTCTCGTTTGTCAGTGTATCACGCGGTAATGCGACGAAACGTCACGATCGTTTTTTTTTTTTTTTTCTCATCCCAAATTTCAGGCGGGTGGACGCTATAGGACAAACTGCGGGTCCCGTGTGTCGTAGGCACTTGTTCCCTCCGAATCTGGAGCAGCCAGACGCCGTCGTCGATCGTTCGGAGGTCGTGGTCCGTTCGCGAGACGCTTCCTTCGGGGGTGGTCCGCACGCGTTGATCCCATTCCTAGCTTCTCCGCCTCGAAGATATTCCTGTTTCTCTTATCTTTTTTGTTGGTTCGCCGACACCTCGTCGATTTGCACAGTCGCCGGTGACTCGTTAACGACCAGCCCAATGCGCCCAGAGTGCGCGACGGCCCATTTGGAAGGCGTCGCCGCGATTTTATGCGTACCCGTGTTCGCCTACGGACACTTTGGCCTTCCTCGTGTACACGACGCTTTTACGGAGGATTCCGCGAGCAACAAGCTGTAAAGAATCTTTTGGGCAACGCAACGGCTAGCGTGTCCGATTCTATAGTTGGCCACCGCAGCATTCGATACGACCCGTCTTGTGTGTAGGGGGGGGGGGGGGGGGGGGCAGTGGGCGAAGATGAATTGTGCGCCGAGTGTCTTCGGAATTTAGACCCGAATAACAGGCTTGAAATAAACTGCGAAAGAAAAGTAGAGTGCTAGTTCAGACACTGCGGGAAACAGCTTTGATTTCCCGATCTTAAAGTGGTCCTGAGGTTTTGCGTGTCCGCGTTTTACTTTACACTTGCCGATTTCGGAGAACCATCCCGCGCGCGGCGATACCGTCTGTCACACTGTCGCCCACGTGCATGGATTCCCATCCGTTCTTTTATAGCCGTGGCCGGTAGAGTAGTGGTCAAATAAATTTCTCGGTTGTTTTCTTCTTTGTGTGTGTGTGTGTTCTTGTTTTTCAGATGGTGTTATTGTTGCCGGCGTTGATGCATGCAGGCATTTCCACTGCTGTTTGGCAAACTTTCAACACTGACAGGCGCTTAAGCGCACCGGTAATAGTTTCCCTGCTTCTCCAGTAATCCGGCAGAAACAAAATGAGGAGACGTGTCAGCTCACATATATATAAACACTAAAAACCTTTAGAAGCACATTATCTACTGCTGTGCACACTTCTAGTTCTCTCTGTCCTAAGGCGCGGATTTTAGTTTCCTCTGTCCTTAGGCGCGGAGTTAGCTGATCGTGCTCCCTTATAAATCATCGGCCATCCGCTGTCTCCGAAGTGCGAGTCGTCTTTTTCTCTCTCTTGTTCGTTCATTTGCTCTCTCTTGGCTGCACACCGACGTCGGAAGGCAGGCAGTCTCGTTATATACTGCAGTCGCCTCTTTCTATTCCTCGGAGCGGATGGATCTTTGTTTCTCTTCTTTCCGCGCAAAATCACTTTGACCCGGGCAGTGCGGTGGTCGTGGAAAGCAGATCGCGGGGCGCTCCCAAAGAGCCTCCCTGATCTTCGCGTCCATCAATTCTGCGTGCGCTTTTCGCTTCTTTCCCTAATCGGAACGAGGCGGAGATGCATTATTTTATGCTCGCTCGCCGGCGGTGCTTTACGGACACCGGCCCGCACCGTGCGTGGCCCCAAAATTAAACGCCGGCGCCACACCACCACACCGACAGCAGCAGCAGCAGCAGCATCGAGAAAAGCGAGGGAGAGGGGGCGATCGAGCAGGTACGGCACATTGCGCGAAGGGCGTTAACTTCCCATAAAAGCGAGACGAAAGTTGCCCCGCACCGGAACGTGCGATGTTCTCTGCAGGTCGGCACGGAAGGGGGGCGAAGAAGCTGAACAAGAAGAAGACAAAAAAAAATGACGATAATAAAATACCGACGCAAGCGGAGGGCCTGCCCGCCGAAATAAACAAAGTTGACGACGCTTTTTATCTTTTCTCTCCGTTCTTGTATACGAAACCCATAATTTGCCTATCCTTCGCCGGCCGCGTCTTCGAAGCAAGAAGCAAACCTTCGGAATCTGGAAATTGCACCGGCCAGCGCGACAGTAATGCAATAACAACGAAGCAACGTCAGCGAAGCTCTCGGAGCTGTGCGACGAAGGAGCGGAGGGGGGCGCAGGGGGGGTGGGGGTGGGGGGGGGGGGAGTGTTAGGTGGAAACTATGCAAGAGGGAGCGTATACATCTAGAGGCTGAGTAACAACAAGCGCATTCAGCTGAAAGGATGACCGCCCCGGTATAAAGCGAGGACTAGCACGGATATAGCCGTGTGGCAGTTGTTTGCTACCTCCCTGGGAGAAATTCGTCTCACCGGGGTTCGGGCTACGCGTGTTTCTGTGCCGGCCTGTAGACGCCCGGACGTCAGCTCTGCCTCGGCAGCGTGCCTTGCAGTGTCATGCGTGCAATACACGTCAAGTGCCGGCGTGATCGTGTGCGCAAACGTATAAACGTTCGAGCGTCAACGGTGATGCCCCTCGGTGGTGTCCAGAATGCGGCACGGTCAGCCCCTGGATTCTTGGCGATACGCGTGTATACGTCGCGCACCTGCCTCGATGCGAGGAAAAGGCAGGACGGCCAGTAGCCGAGGGTGAATGAACGCCCGCAGCTGCTCGGAATCCGAGTGGCAACCAAGTGACAGACTTGCTTCCGGTGTGCGTATACTGCGCTCTCCGGCGGCCTGCTTGGAGCTCAAGGTATAAAGGCGGCTATGTTATCATCAGACCTGGGCTTG
Organism: Dermacentor silvarum; assembly: GCF_013339745.2. Taxonomy (NCBI): domain Eukaryota; kingdom Metazoa; phylum Arthropoda; class Arachnida; order Ixodida; family Ixodidae; genus Dermacentor; species Dermacentor silvarum. The sequence goes on along the minus strand of NC_051156.1, from coordinate 207,751,611 downwards.
CTGCAATGGAGTCGGCAGCTTTGGGCGTGTTAAGTAGATGGCTCTAAAGTACGAGTGAAGGAAAAAGTGTATTTGTTATGTTGCAAGCACAATACGTGGTTAGAAGAAGGGTGCCTTCTGCTTTGCTTTTTACTTCACTCGAACGCGAATTTACTAGGGTCCTAATAAAATAGAGAAATATATTAAGACGTTCGAAACGCGTTAGTTAGGGCTTTGGCGAAAGCAAGTTCTTCCGTTGTTAGGCAACTTGTTTTATAAGGTGTCGTGATGATGACGTGTGCAAAAGTTGCCCTTCACTACGTTTTCCGCATCCGAAGAGAACTTTGCACTTCGCCGTCACATTGCTAGTGATTGTGGCGGGAGACGCTACGCAGACATCTTTTCCTTCGGGCAAGATCGTGCGCGCAACACGAAGTCATATTGGAAACGACTCAGAGCTAATTCTAGGATCGTGACTTTCGAACTTAGTGCCAAAAACGATAGAGCGTAAAAAAGACGAGCACCTGTGATCAAGAACGAACATGAACAGAGCGAAAGGTCCAGCTGTGTCGCAAACCTTGACCAATTTGGTGAGGCAGAGACAAAGTATGAGCCTTAATAGGGATCAACAGAGTGAGTGAGTGAGTGAGTGAGTGAGTGAGTGAGTGAGTGAGTGAGTGAGTGAGTGAGTGAGTGAGTGAGTGAGTGAGTGAGTGAGTGAGTGAGTGAGTGAGTGAGTGAGTGAGTGAGTGAGTGAGTGAGTGAGTGAGTGAGTGAGTGAGTGAAAAAAGTGTGGAGTCGGTCAATCAGAGCCTTCAGTGAATGAGTTAGCGAGTAGTTAATGAGAAAATGGATGGTAAGTAGTTACTACTACGTGAACGTTAATGGGCGAGAAAGTGCGTGAACAGTGAGTCGGAGAGGGAGAGGAGTCAGCGAATGAGTTGACTGAGCGCTGAAACAAGCGAGCTGTTCCTGTGCAGGCGTCGTTGTTCTTGCAGTATGGCGGAGACACTCTTCCTTCCATGTGGCCATGTAACAACGTCTACGTGCAGGTTCACTCAAAGGCGGCGACAGCCGTTCCGTGTTCTACACGGAACCAGAGCTGTACGCACAAGGCGGACATACCCTCGTCAGACGCCCGCAAAAACGACTTCCCAAGTCGCGGTCGCCGAACTGAGACTGCACCCACGTCTACTTATCTATCCGTTATTCACGCCTTCAGCGTGTTACAGAGCTCGCTAACGCACGCTAATAACGTAACGAAAGGCCATGATTTTGGTTAGCATTGCTTCCCTAATGACGCTGCGCCCAAATCGGAACCGTAAGCGACTGCAGCCCAAGTAGCTCGGAGTCGCGTGCGCGCGATTTCCTCCCGTTTCAGGGTAGGGGGGTATGCCCGGCCGTCCCACCCTCATCATGGCACGGTCTCGATTCGAACCATGTTTCAAGCTTGTCGCGAAAGCGGGCGAGAAAACGCTGTAATCACGAGCACTCGATAATCAACGAAAATAAAGAAATCAAGAAAGGAAGAAACCCCACGGGGTCGTAATCCAGGCGAGAACGTAAAGGAAAACAAACAAGAGAAAAGTCCCCAAAAATGAGAAGGAAAGGTAGTATTTTTAGCGCGCGCGCCTCTTTCTGCTTCTTCTACTTCTCCTCGACTCCTCCGCGAATCGACCGGACCAAATCCACGCCTTTAGCCTCAATTACAGGGTCCGTGTCTGGCGCAAGCCCGTGCACACAAACCGAGCGAAGGCGGAAAACGGCAGGACCGCCGTATATACTTCGAGGCAGCTCGAGGCAGGACCGGAGCCACGCGCATTGCGGCGCACCAAATGGCAAACCGCCGAGAGGGTCAGAAGGAACCGAAGCAATAACGAAAGAGATAAACAGAACTGCAGGGCGCATGAAGGGACGCCGAGCCATGCAGGCAAAGGCTTGGTCCGTGGCCGCGCGTGCGAGTGAACAAGATGTAATTCCGCCCCCTTCGGAATGCATCCTCGCGGTGTGGGCCCTGCTCGTTTGTTCCGTGTTGCGCCTACAGAAACATCTCTTCGTCGCCGCCATCTCCGCGCGCTATCATATATAGGAAGAGCGCACCCCCGCTCCGAGTCATCCCCCTGTCTCCGTTTCTCTTTGTGCGCTTCGCTATGGCATCCACGCGCTCGCCGCTTCGCCTCGGAAGTGTTCGGAGAGCCTCGCAGTTTCTCGCGCACTATTTCGACGCTGGATGCTTGTATACCTCAACCTTGCAGCATCCTTCTTGAACTCGAACGTTGCATGCACTGCGCTGTGTGTATACCGGTCAGCGTATTATACGTGGTATCGATGCGGCGCCGCAACTCCGTCTCTTTCGGGTATATTTTTTTTTTCATCACCCCCCCTCCCCCCCTACCCGCCTCCACCCGCGATTACTGGGGGTGTATTTTTTGCATTTTGCGCCGTTCGTCGAGTAGGCGATGAGGTAATACGGGCGGTGCAGCAAGGCCAGCATCCTTTGCACGGCGCTAGACAAATACTGGGCCGCTCGCCCGCACTGCATGGAAGGAAGGGTACGCGGGCGTTCGGGGCCCGTGTAACATACTTGCTGAATGTTAATTACTAGACAAGGGGGCTATCGCGGCCTTACCCGATCAGACAGTGAGGGCCGAGCGCCATAGGAATTAGAGGAAAAAGAGGGCGGCATTTAATAAAGATCTGTTCTTCCTGATGATAACAGGGGCTGCGCGCGCGCGTTTGCGTTGTTTAACGGCGAGCACGCGAGAGCGCAGTTGTGGGCGGGACGCGCCATTATGACGGCGATGTATAGAAGGCGATGTAGCGGTGTATTAATAGCGACGCGAGCGTCTTCCTATGCCTCCCTGTACGAGACTGATGCAGTTCTGGTACTCGTTTCGGTTCGAGGGTTTCGGTATGACCAGAGCAGCGGCGACTAGCTGCCTCGTGCTCGCGGTATAGCTTGGTCGCAGGAGGCTCTTGGCTTGAACCTCTTGCAGAAATTACTTCCGCACTGGTTTACTAGACCCGAAATACCCTTATAAGAATATACCGCCTACATATTGAGTCGTTGACCAAAGCGGCTACTGCTCGTAGCAACCTTGCGATGAAGTGTGCGCAAAGATCAATAGAGAAAGAACAATAGTGTGGCTTATGCACTTCACATCCGGGAGCTCCCTTATAAGCCAGAACAAGCCGGAAAACCGTCCAAGGTGTGTTTCGTAAAATGAAATTTTGAGGGTGGAGGCCCTCCTGGAACTACTCTGCTTGTGACAAGGAAATGGGTGACTGCTGCAAAAAGTAGTACTATTTTATAGATTTAACGGGTCTGGATGGACAAGATATCGCATACGTCAAAAGAAAATCAAAAAGAAAAGAAATGCGAGATAGAACAATGCTCGATGATCACCAGGAAGCCCGGCACTTGTAATCTTGAACCCTGTATGTTGTAGGTTAGACCCATTCAAGAGGCTAAGGAGTAGCCGGCGCCTTATTTGTGCGTCAGCATCTCTTTATATCATATCAACAACAACAACAACAACAACAACAACAACAACAACAACAACAACAACAACAACAACAACAACAACAACAACAACAACAACAACAACAACAACAACAACAACAACAACAACAACAACAACAAACAATGCTAGACACACTTTCTAGCCGTCGTGGCACGTCCCCCCCCCCCCCCCCCCCCCCTATGTTAAGCGATAGGAAGACCGTTGTGTGGATTAGAGAGCAAACGAGAGTATAGCCGGTTTTATAGTTGATATTAAGACAAAGAAATGGAGTTTCTCTGGGCATCTAATACATAGCCGGTGGTTTGTTAGAGCTACAATGTGGGTGCCAAGAGAAGAGAAGCGCAGTTGAGGACTGTAGAGAATTATAGGTGACGTGATGACAGGAAATTTGCACGCCATAGATGGCCTCTGCTGGCGCAATATAATGAGACAGTTGGAGATCACTGGGAGAGGCCTTCGTCCTGCAGTGTACACATATAGGCTGACGATGACGTTCTGAATATTAAAACTGGATCTTTGTATCTGACACGTACGAGTGATAAACGCAAAAGAACCAAGCCGGTGTCCCGATGACTATCGATCTCTCATCAGCGACAGGCGTTTTCTAAGAAGCCTCGCGATTCCCGCGTGCTCGATCCCCCGAGTCAGGGTGAAACGAACAGGACGTGGTTCACGCAAGGCGAGTGTCTGTAATCAAGGGTGCCGCGGAGCCATTCCGTCCGTTCGTGTCATTTCAAGGCCCGCGTGCACGTATTACACATACACCGGCGGCCGTGCGCGCCGAACGCGCTTCGCGTAATTTCCTCTTCGACGTCGTGCGCGATCGGAGATCGTGTGGTGGCGGCGTAAACAAGAGCAGAATCGAATCGAAGCACGGGCGCGCACATCGACTCTCGCCGCACACCGCTGCTCTCCCAGTAACTCGGGCACATTATTCATTGCCGCGCGGGACAACCGCACAAAGGCGATGCCGACACGGCACGACCGTTCGGGGCAGCCAAACAAAAGCCGCCACAACACACACACGTAGCTGGAGTCCGCGGCCGGCGTCGACGCGAGAAGGAGAAATAAAAACTGGGAGATGTCGAGGAGGATGTAGAAAGGAAAGAGAGGGGAGTTCATGTTGAGCAGCGCAACTGGAGAAACAGCCGCTCGCGATCATGCTTATACTTACGAATACTCGTAAGAATATATATATGCGGACGTCGACGACGGTGTGCGGTGTGTGTAATGGCGAGCCACTCGTCATAGCTGACCGTCGTAATCGTAGAAATGTGAAACAATTCTCCGGGGGGAGGTGGGGGGAGACGAACAGGAAACAGAAAAGAAAATGCGAGAATTAGGCGACGCGCCTGCGTCGCCGCGATAAAGGGGAAAGAGAGAGGTTCGAAACGGGCCCGCCGCCTTGATCTGCCCCGAAAACGTGAGGCAACAATTACAATTAGGAGAACCGCGCGCGTCGCCGTATTGCCTTTCCTATACCTACCCGCTGCTGTAGAGCCTATAGCAGCCGAACACGCGCATATACGTACGCACCAAAAGAGTTCCAACGCGAATTCGCCGGCCGAGACGAGAGTGAGTGCGATCGGAAAGCACAACAGGCCACACGTATAAGTATACTATGCGTACGCATGCTCACCGGTCCATCGACGGCTGTTCCGTGAGCGGCCGCATCGTGGAGACGGATGAATAAATGTCCCTCATTAGCATAATAACGCGCAAAAAAGAGAAGGGGGGGGGGGGGGGGGGCCGCGCGCGGCCCCGAAGTAGATTGTTTTCTGTTCGACTTCGAGCCAACCCTGAGGGCGAGTCGAGTTCAAGTCTGGCCTCATCGTTCTGTTTTGCGCTATCTTCTCTCTCATCCGTGTTGTGCGGACGTCTAGTATTGTCGTCCACATCCGTGTGTTGGCGCTTGCAGCTATATAGTATAAGCTGATCTCCTTGACTGTTCGTGTTCGTGCTTCACCGGGTGGTTCTTAATCTCGACGCTCCTATTTCCGGCTCCCCGATTGTTTCGAATTTGCATTCGCTTAGATTTGCTCCTAAAGCAGCCACCTTCCCGACAATTAAATGATGCAGCGGTGGAAAAGGCAGAGAGAGGGAGGAAGGGAGGGAGGGAGAAAGAGTGAAAGAGGACGATAAATGAATCCTCGCGAGGAAACAGAACAAAAAAAGAAGACGTCAGTGCGAAAGCGGAAAGATGCTGCACGCAGTCGATCCGGTAGCTTTTCGCACACTCTTTAATTCGTTTGGGCAGGGAAAAAAAAAAAAGATAGCAATGCAGAATTCTAACTCAGTGCCTTGCAGGCATCTCATGTATACGCACGTATATGTAAGGCGTGCCCAAGCAACTCAAAAAGCGCGTCGACATCACGTCCGGAACGTACACAACTTCCTCCGGGAACGCCAATTTTTTCCATCTTTTCATTTCTCTGTCTTCGTGCTCAAACGAGGCTGAAAAAAGAGAGAGAGAGAGAGAGAGAAATAGGCAACTATACAGGGAGCTGTACACGGTGCGTGGTGTTCTCTCCCTCTCTCCCAATATACAGACGCCTGCCATGAATGCGTGTTCGGGGTGGATCGTGAGTCGCTCATTCGCGAACCCACCGCCGAGGTCGGTATTTAGTCCTTCGAGCCAATTTCAATTGGTCCCGTCACGGCCTCCTCTTCTCCTTTTAGCCGTCGCTCGCCCGTGAGCCGCCATCGCTCTCTCGGAGCCACAGCAAGAAATAAATAAAGAATAAAAACGCGGCGCGTGTTCTCCGAGGAAAAACCTCCCAGGGCGGCTCATATACAAGCGGTCCGTTCGCCGGCCCCCGAGGCAGCCGTGTGCACTTGGCTGTAGAAACGTACACACCAAATCTACTGCGGGGCTTAAAGGTAAAGTTCGTACAAACGCGAGTACATGCTCCGAACGGACGGAAATTCTGTCAGTCGTTTCAACGCTGCAGTTAAAAAAAAAAATGCCAGGCAGTATGCCTCCACTAAGGTCTAATTATTTTTCGACAGCTTAATGATGGAATGGTCGTGTTTAGAGCAAGAGAAACATTAGTTTTTGAGAGGCATGATTCTCTATCCTACATCTGTTGATTGCTGGGCCAGTGGGTGGACACTGATAGAGAGAGAGGCGGGGGGGGGGGGGGGGGGGGAGAGAGGGGAGGCAGGAAAGTTAACCAGGTGCACGCCCTGCTTGCTACCCTGCAATGGGGAAGGGGATAAGGGGACGAAAAGACAGCAAGAAGTTAGGAGAGACAGAACACTAATTGCGCGCATATGGTTGGGACTAACAAAAATCGGACCCCACGTTTCCCTTTCTTCTTGTCGTTCAGCGCATGCGTAAATGTATGCACACCGAGTCTCAACAGCCACAGAGAATTTCAGTCCCACTAAATGCTGGCTTGTTTCGTGGTTTTCTGAAACAGATATATGGGTAGCAATGTTAACTTGTCACTGGAAAGCTTTATTGTTTCGCAGAAACCTGGCTTTTGACGATGGTATACACCGAAGAGACGTATCACGTCTTTGGCTGCATAAGTAGCTACCTATATTGGTAGCGACGCCCACGAGAGGAAACGTATTCAGTTAATAGTCGACGTCTTGAAGTATCCTGACAGTGAAACCCAAATGCTGTCCTGTATACGACATGCTCTAGCCACGCTCCGCCTGCTATTCTGCATGCGAAGGAATCTTGAAGACCCATAAGTTCCTTCAAGGCGTTTAGCGAGTACATGACGCTATAACAGTTTCTATTGACCACGCAGGTGTAAAGTTTTACTAGTCTCGTCGCTGGTGGTGAGGGCACAGCAATTTGAAGTATTTCGGTGCACTGAATGAAGAGCATCGTGGCTTAGACTTTTTTTTTTGTTTTTTTTCATAAATGTGCGTAAGCAGATGTCGGTGCCTCGTTGAAGCGTCGGCTACTCTTTTGCTCCAACTTGTGATGAAAACAGAAACACTTTGTAAAGTGTAAAGCCATAGTGATACAAAAAATACTTCAGGGCAAGTTCTTGCGAAGTGTTCACCAGTCGCGCCAGAACACAAGTTCAATGCAATCTGTGAAACATCTGTCCGATCGCTAGTATCCGAGCGAGAACAAGCGACAACATGGCTGGGTGATTAGATACAAAATTACCATATCGCCTCCTGAAGACTTCGCCGTCTCAGAGAAAGAACAGCATGTGGCGTTGATTAATGCGTGTCTACTTAAGTCTCTCCTCTTGAGTGATGAAGTCCCTCCGTCGCTGGAACCATCGTCCACAAAACCGGCCTGGTACTGCTACAAGGAGAAAGAGAGATGCAATTTAGTGCTGCAAGTTGCACAATGTATTCATGAGTCTGGCGAGAAGCGCTGTCAAAAGTCTAAATAGAATAGACGTGCAAGTCAGAAATAGCTGGAAAGTGTACATGGACATCGGTAACCGCGCTGACAGCCTAATGCCAATGCCTGGGGTGCAATGTCGTTCTCCGTTTCGTCAACAAACCTTCACACGCGTTGATCCGAGTAAGAGCACAGCAAAGACGAACATGGTCCGAACCAAAATGTTTGTTTCTAAAGGAAGGACCATGGTTAGCCGTTGCCATTATACGGCATGTGTCGCCATATACACCACGATGAAAGGTAAAACGCGCGACACTGTCTAACAGTAACGAGCCAAAATAATTAAACAGGTAATAAAATAAATAAAGCAAATATATAAAGCAGGCATCTGTCGCCTTTCTGGTGCGTGTTCCACCAGAGGGCTCTAATCATGGTTCGCATGAATGATACGCCTCGAGCACACGATCTGCTTTTTCGTGTCGACGCAAGATGCCGCTGGAATCCCGGTCATCCAGGCATGGCTCGAATAACATATGGCTTGTCAAGTTGTTTCGAGCCCGACTACTAACTCGACGCTATCAGGTGGGGCTCACCTCAGTGAGCCTTCTATGCGCCGATAGAAAGAGATAGGGATTGGAGGTAGGTGAAGGGTGTCGGCCTGTCTGACGTGCCTCTAGCCTGCTACAGCTCTTTGGAAAAAGGGCTTGGTGTTTATTGAGTTTTATGGAGTTTCCAGCTTAGCTGGCTGACAAACAGTAGTAAAAACAAATATGCAAATCCGACGCGCATGTTGGTAGCTTTCGTGAAGCGGCTGCTTAAATGTTATAAAACTAAATGCGATGCCTACGATTTTCTTAATTGTCTTTCTTTCTTTCTTTCTTTCTTTCTTTCTTTCTTTCTTTCTTTCTTTCTTTCTTTCTTTCTTTCTTTCTTTCTTTCTTTCTTTCTTTCTTTCTTATTTTGCAATTTACACCGCATGAACAAGGTGCATGAACGACGCCAGAAATCTCACTATACAGACTAGGCGGCGAAACTCTCTGTCAGGTCTAGACGCTTAAGACAAACTCGTAAATTCAGAATAACTTTCATAGGTTGTTATCACAAATACGCAGGCCACTGTAGTAAATGAACTGTGTCACTGGTGAAATATACGGCGGACCCCTCGTTCGCTACTGCAACAACCAGCTGTTCTTGCGGTATCGAATATTTTCTCGTTTCTGTCTCTTACACGTAGCGTTGTCGTAAATATTTGGAACAGTTACTCCCCTTTCGTTTATTTTCTGTCCTCGTCGACCGTTTCCAATTTCCCAGGAATGTTTGTTGCCGCAAACTCGGAGCAGCTGCTGCTGTAAACGAGCTGCGAAAGACAGCGCGGGCACCCCCCCCTCCCCCCTACCGCCCTTTCAACTTCTTTCTGTACGTATAGTCCTAATAAACACTATGCATCGCCCCAAATGACGAAAGTCGGCTCAACGAAGAAACGGTTCAATAACATCGCCAAAAGGCATCGAGGGCCGCTAGCTCTCCAAAACATCAAGGACACGCTCCCACACAATAGCTTCTCCCGGATCCCGGGCCGAACGAACGAGTGAGCTGGCTTTTGTTAAATACTGCCCCGCTCAGAAGAAGCCATCGAGAACGACGCGGAGGAGAGCGGGCGGCGGGTTGCACAGCGAAGCGGCCAAGTAAACGGCAATAAACAAATCATTAACGCGCCGCGTCCTCGACGTCTCCGGACCGCGCTTAATGAATGGCCTCATTCATTAGGGCCTTGTACTCGGTCTGTCGAAGACATTTCGATCGATGCGGTTTTCTCGAAAGGCTATATCAGGTGCGCCTATCTTAGCATCCGCGACACACGCGAGTCTGCTCCTGACGCGTGGAAGCGCGCTTTCTCGACCCCCCCCCCCCCCCCTTTTTTTTTTTTTTCTTCCGACTCCCTCAACCTGCCGTCCGCCCTGCTTACCTCCCTCACACTCTATATAACCTTTCCCGTTATATGAAGCTCTGGCTGCCTGCCTGCATGCATGCAATGAGCCTGTGCACTGATTTCGACTCGGCGCGCAGCGCATTAGAGCGTTCGTTTTTAGCGTATCGGGTTCGCCCATCTTTATTCGCCTCCGCGCTATCAATCATGCAGCATAAACGTTCACCCTCGCGCTGCCTGTGCGCCCAACAGCCCGGCAGTTTTGCCTTGGAAGTCAAAATGCTCGAGTGTAGGCGTGTATATTTCGCGAATGCGCTAGAGTGCGTGCGCGCGCTCGCTCGCTCTCTAGCGCGCTGGCGGCGGCGGCGGCGGCGGCAAGTGTTTTTTATGCTAATTAGTGCCCGTCGCGCAATTACTCAAGTCGGACGCAGCGGGGCGATTTGCGATCGGCTGGAACAGAAGGCGGGGCCCCGACGAAGCGGGAGGCGAGGCTATGGGCACCGCGAAGCTGCTGCCTGCCCGCGTTGCCTCCTAGTTTTCTGCTTCTTTCGCTCGTTTCCCACAGCCCCCGACTTCACTCGGTCTCCGAGTCTCCGCGCCGTTTCTCCCTCGTTTTACAACCTTCGGCGTGTTCGCTTACGCATCGATTTAGATTAGTTCGACAGTGAGCATACTGCTCGCTCCAGCGGAGAACATGAGACAGTTACATAGATTACGTCCCGGGCCCGGTGCCAGCGGTTTGATCGCAAGGCTATATACTTGCCACGTTCTTCGGGCGAGTGCTACGAGGCGCGATTTCTTCATACGCTTCGCGTTGGCATCGGGACGGCAACGTAAGAGCGGTGGCCAGTGAATTTGTCAGCCGCCGGTGATAAGTTGGCTCAGTTAATTCCGGTCCAATGTGGTTACGTGTGGAGGAAGGCGAGTTACTGCGGGTGTACAGATGTGTCTCACTTACATCATGACATTCACATCGTGCTTGTAAATTTCATTGGGGGAATATGTGCACAAATCACGGTGATGGTAGGGATGGTGACGCATTTATTTTGGAAAGTGCATCGCCTGATAGTCTCTTAGACAATAGATTCAAGTCATCGAACATCCAATAAGCTGGCGTCGCGCAGTCAAGCGCGATAAATGTGTCGCTTTCGAACTATATGGTGGGCCTTTTGGAAAACAACGAATGTTAAACTGAACAAAAGGACTCTCTTCCTCAACTCCACACAGCACCAGTTGCATTTCGCAATGTCAGCAATATGGACACTCCGAAGTGACCTGCAGTCTAAGAAAAGAAAAAGTAGTGTCTTTGTAGGGAAAAGGCAGGGACGCGGTAGTACATTACTATAACTCATTTTGCAGACGTATATGCCGGTCCCAAAAAGTAACTACATTTCTAAAGCTCTCGTACTACCCGATAAAGTATGTTTACTCTGCCTTTGCCACTATTCATAGTGAACGTATTCCATTGGTGAGTGCAAGAATTCTCGAGGATGACCCAAAACATGCAGGACATTGCAGGCATGTAACAGTGCTTTTGTTCTGAAGGATGTTCACGGTTCTTATAAGCGAGAAATAACATGTTCTGTCTTAGACAGTCAGCTTGGAATGTAAGCAGACGCAGTTACAATCCTATAGCCGAAGCTACGCCGCTAGACAGCGCGGGGGGCACATTTGTCACGGAGTCCATCGCGACTACAATGGCATGGAATAGCTTCATTGACAAGATAATCATTCTTTCCTACGCTAATCACCATGCAAAGCTTAGGTCTGTTACTTTAAAGTATAGTGTCTAACGTCACAAATCGACACAGTGGATATTATGGTGAGCAGCGCAGACGACAGGAGCTGAGCAAGGACGAAACGCTTGTTCTTTCTTTCTTTCTTTCTTTCTTTCTTTCTTTCTTTCTTTCTTTCTTTCTTTCTTTCTTTCTTTCTTTCTTTCTTTCTTTCTTTCTTTCTTTCTTTCTTTCTTTCTTTCTTTCTTTCTTTCTTTCTTTCTTTCTATACAAATTAAGGGGTGGGAAAAGTGACGTGAGAAAACCTTCTTCGCCTTTCTAACCCATGGTCTAAACTCACTAGATTCTCGCGAATGTGGGCGGCACTGCTGCGCTCATCATCCCGAGCTTTGGGGATGCCAGCTTCGGAGAGACATGAACTCTGCAGCCGATAAGTCATCCCCCGCGACAAATCTTTGTCGCTTGTGGAGTGACGTCGAAACGTGTGACAGATCCTGTGCGACGCTGAAGGTACGCGGCACCGAACCTATTTGACATTAAACACGAGCGTATAGTACGACGTGTGCACCTTTAGACACGTGATGTCCGGAACACGATAAACGCTATAGAGCTTGAGAACAATATATATAATTTTCAGTATACGTCTAGCTTCGCTCTTGCCTTTCTTAAGATTTTAAGACTGATCCTGAAAACTACCCCAGATGGGTGACGGACAATACGTTTGCAGATACATTGTTGCGGTTCCTGCACAATGCAGAGGTGGAAGCTTTTATTTAATTTTCTTTTATTTACCATATTCCTTGCAAAGAAATCCTCTTGAAATAGAAGAAAGAGAGAGATGAAAGACAAAGAGGATAACCAGAGTAAAAAATCTGGTTTGCTACCCTAATCTGTGGGACCCTACGCTGAGGGGCATTCTACCCAACGCTAAGAGGGCTACGTAGAAAGATGAGAAAATCGAGACCATATACACATAATTACAGCCATTCATAGCGCCGGATAGCAGTCAACGCTATACTCAGTGCTAAAGTCGCTTGTGCAGGAACGCTAATCATATTCAAACCTCCTAAAGCATTTCACGTTCTCACATGAGTCGCAAGTTTCGCCTAAAATAAACGCACTAGATCGACAGATTAGAATGGTCATTTCCTCAAATGCGTGATGGCGAATCTTCCGCGAGGCAAAGTCCCATGCGGTCGGGTGTATAGGGCCGAGCCCTCGTTCGTTTCGCTTTAGACCCTTATCGCAACTTCCTGACGTTGCCTCAGCGGTATCTTTCCAGGGCGTGGCCTGGCGCTTTAAAACCAGTGCGCCAAATACTATACAGCTGCTCATGCATACGACTTCCCAAGAAGAACTGGCTCGACTGTCTAACGTAGTGATGCGTGCCCGGCTTTAAGCCGCGTAACCGTCGACAACGCGTTCCGATTCGTCGAACACGTAAGCTGCAAGGCGGCAACACCTATACGAGCGCTAATGCGAAGGACCAGCATTATGATTCATACGCACGCTCTGCCGAAGCCCAAACGTTATACATCCGTCATAAACATACTATTCATCTTGCGTTCATGTATACAATGCACTGAACAGCATCCACATGCACCAAAAGCTCACAAGCAGCTTTCTCATTTAGAAGTCAAAGCGTTACGTTGTTATGAGGACATACAATTTTGATACGCTTATGTGCTAGATACGCTCAGAACATGGTTTGTCGTTTCCTTTTGTCCTTGTTGACTCCATAGACAAGCGGCAAGTTAGGCTACAGTAGAGCCGGCTGTTCCAAGACGCCGTTATGTTTAATAAATTGACGCTACTTCTTTCCTCAAACAACACGTGCGCATCGCTAAGAATACAAACACTTATACCAACCTCACAAAAAAATCATTAAATGTAAACAAGACCAAAATTAAGCAAACCACGGGGAGGTATGTGCGGGTGTTATTGTAATTAGTGCAAGCTAATTACACTGCGCAATAATAACTATTTATGCGCACAGAGACACGAAAGTCATATTGTTCAATGAAACCCGTAAAGCAAATACTCAACTATAAGTAAGCGTTGCTGCAAGATGTCGCTTGATTCTTCTTTTTTTTTTTTTTTTGACAGTCTGTCAGTTGAGAATCGCCTACCTTTTAAAGCGGGCCCCGCCTGGATTGTGCAATGATTCGAGAACAAAGCTCTCACGTGTACAACAACGCGCTGTGCAGCGCTGCGGTGGTGACACTTGACGCCTTGTCTTTGTTCAGCCACATGTGTTATTCGCGCGATCATTCTCCCGCGCTGGCGAAACCCCGGAACCCCGCGGCGTGAGAAGTACGCGATCATACTTTGTCTCGCTGCAGATGCGTACAGTGTCGTAGGCGCAATAGATGGCGCCAGCGGATTGGGAAATCGAACGGTTTCACCGATGACAATAAAAAAGGGCGACGAGGAGGAGTCTGGAGGCTGTGGTTGTTGGATAGGAGGGATGATTGCTGAATTCCGTCAGCACAAACTGACGGGACCGAAACTCGGAGGATAAGAAAGAAGCTCGAAGAGAAGCTGAATACCACGAGATGAGTTATCGAAGAGAAAATTGATCGCGGCAACGTTCGAAGCTGCACTGAACAGAGTTTGACCTTTAGGCATGATAAAGTGTCCTTTCGAAACTCTATAATCGTTAATTTCGAGGCACTATGTTTCTTTTTTTTTTTTTGTTTTTTTCGAGCCGGCACCTCAGCTGCAACGTAAGAGTGGTCAGTGTGACGCCATGGATTTGAAAGGGTAGTTTCTCGTATTTGGGCCATTGTGGGGGAGTACAAGCGTATACTTCAAACTTGCAAAGCTCTGTGCTTGGCCATTTTAGAATAAAATGCAGTTAATTTTAGCCATATGAAAAAACAAACTGGGCCCGAGCAGATCTCGCCGTCAAAATCTGTGACGTCACGGCGAATTGGTGCTGGAACTTCAAGGCGACGTCGGCACCAGTCTCTCGTTTTTTTTTTTTTTTTTTTTTTTCGTTTTTTTCTTTTTTTTTGGGGGGGGGGGGGAGTCCTTTCCGGCTTACCAGGAGGAGGAAAGCGCCGTTTTGATTTGTACTGTAGTTGTGTAATTTATTAATGTCTCTCAAATTATTGTTCTGTTTATTATCCCGTTAACTGACAGAAAGATTGGAAATCAAGCTGTGGTGGGTGATATTTTATCTAGTTGAGATTAAGCGGACGCGGTGTTGAATGAGTCCTGTAATGCTTAAGATAGATAACTAACATGTGGTGCAGGCCCACGTAAGCTAATTCAATAGAAAGTAGTGGAGGAATATGGGCAAGAGCGCAGTTAACATACCGCTCGTCTGTGCTTGCATTGGCGATCATTTTTAAGACCACGTTAAAGTTCTCAGGGCGCCTCCATTCACGCTAGCAATTCAGAACAGTGTTCACAGCGTTTCTAACGTATGTTGCAGTATGTATAAATAAAATCGGGCGCCCATTCAGCGGTGTTCCATGCAGCGACAAACTACAACCGTCACAGCGTTCCGCGAAACCGCACGCGAACGCGGTGTAACATGCCCACCGCTATACCACGCCTATATATATAAATGCAGATTTAAGACGCATGGTCGCTCAACTCAGTTCTCTAACTCAGCCCAAGCTGCCCGTTGTCGCATCCCTAAATACAAGACAACAACCCACGCTCGACATGCGCATTCGCTGTTTGCTTATACGTGATGGGAGACGCTGAGACACGGTTCGTTAACATCGCAACGCACCAGGTGGCTGCCTGATTAATGCGAAGTCCGCCACTCCTACACGTGTATATTGCATCGAGTGGTCTATAACGTTGGTTTTGGCCCGCAAAGAGAAAACAAGGAACATTAAAAGACCCTCACATTATCGCCCTCGCTGTACGCCTTCGTCGACGAAAAGCTGTTGACTCTGGAGCCGAGCGCGCGCCGCGCTCTGATTTAATGCTCCTCGCGGGATTCGATCCACGGAGCCTTTCGGTCCCCTCGTTACGTCTTATAATGCTCGCGCGCAGGCTTAACTCTCGGGCGTCGTTTCGTTTCCCGAGAGCTGCGATGCACGCGCATAAGAAAGAAAGAAAGAAAGAAAGAAAGAAAGAAAGAAAGAAAGAAAGAAAGAAAGAAAGAAAGGATGAAAAGCGGACGCATAACACTCACAATGAGTCGGACCGAGGGCCGCGCGGCGTGGTCAGCCGTCTCTTTCTCACACCGTCGCTGACCGCCGCGCAGTGTCCGCGCTTCTCGCGCCAGCCTCCTCTTTTTCTCCCTTCCTCCACCCCTCGCAATTATTTATCGGGCCGCATTTGCGGTTAATTCCCCCTGCGCTTCCGCGATTAAATACCGATAAGGAAGTGCGCGCGCGTGCGTACTAGCTGACTCGCTCGGCTTCCTCCTTTCCCTCCTCCTTTCTCCTTGTTCCCGCGCTGCTGCCTCTCGCCACGACGACGCCAATGAATACCGCGCGAGTCTGATGAACCCTCGCTCGCCCCGGCGATCGCAACGAGATCGCCTAGCGCCCCTAATCGAACTTTACAACGCTTACACGACCGCGTCGTCGTTTTCCGCCGTGATGTATAGAGCTCATTTCGACGGCGATCGAGCGACCCGCTCGGTATATGCACATGCGCGTTATAGCCGGCGTGCGCGCTCGCTCGCTCGCGCGGACACTTCGCTGCAGCTGCAGGCAGGACTTCTCGCGATCGCTCTTGTTTTCGTTCGGATCGCAACCCTCACTACCGTCGCTGTATCCGTATCCAACCCTCACCGCCTCACCTTCGCGGCACCGTGTCCCCTTCCAATCGTGCTTTTCTTTCTTTTCTTCTTTTTCTTCGTTACGACGACGATGTCTAATTGTGGGCTACAGTCAGTGTCCCCGTATACTTGCCGGACGGAGCTAAGGGAGAAGGAAACCGAAAAAAAAAAGCGAGATACGAAGTGGGGATGTTGCAATCGAGTCGAAATTGCCAGCCAGCCAGCAGTCCAATCAGAACGAGAACGCGCGGTTGACTGTTCTCCGTGGCTCGGTCATAAGAGCGGGTTTCGTTAGGCGCGTGGTCTCTCTCACACGACGTCGTATTGCGGGCGTTCTCTGCGTGGAAAACGATCTCTATCTCCGCAGTGAGAAATGTGCGCCCTTTCTTTCTGCTGAAAGGTGTCTTTTTTCTTTTTTTCTACCCCTCCTATAGAGCACAAACGATAGCTACGTTTCTTGAGATTCAGCGTGTCTGTACGTTTGTAAATCGCGCGTCCGTGCGCACGTAGGTATACACTTCCTTGCGCAGGTGCTCGCTTGTGCCTGCCAGTGCTTCGCTTGCAGGTTCAGGTTTATGCAGGTGTTTGAGAATATGGGAGGCGGAGCATGCTTACGGAGCGCAGAGGCAACGTTTGCTATATACTGGGGCTCTCATCTTTCGCTCTTCGATTCCCGTAAACGTCATGCGCGGCCTGTCTGCGACATTTGACATTTTAAAGGAGTCACTTTTTGCTTGTTCTTCGAACGTGCTCGTAAAAGAACGCGTTCCGTTACGTTTCTTTTATTTCTTTCCATCACTTTCGCTATCTGGCTCGTTGTGAAGAAAACCGAGGCACGCCAACTACGTACTTGGGTCCTTCGATCTTTGGACATCAATAAGATGCCTTTTCTTTCATTTTCTTTCTTATATTTTTTATTCGAGCGAGCTTGCCGTTTCCGCAAGGCTATTAACACCTCTAGGGAACAGGGCTGATTACCGGAAGAAAATAAATTGGACATGCGGGTTAATGGCGTTCGTGACGGTCGGCGCTATACAAAGGGCCGCCTCTCTTCAGGCCAGAAAGAAGTAAGGAAGCCTTTATTCCTCGTTGACTAAGTATGTATCATCGCCCGAACGTGTGTGCATGATCTGATAAGAGCTGCTTGAAATGTTCCTGTCATCAAGGTGGTCGAGATTTCGGCGCGCCGCGGCAATACCCGTTGATTTAACGCCTCGATCTGCACGAGAAATGGTAGTTGTTAGCGCGTTATGTGCCACGCCTTCTTCTATATATCGGTGTTTAGTTGAATGGTGCGCAGTTATTTTTGTTTTCGAGAATCAGCTAAGCTCATCAAAAGCCGCCCCCCCCCCCCCCCTCTTTCTTTCAAATGCCCGAAACTTACGTGTACGTTGCTCGCTATAATGTTACGCCTGCAGTGGAACCGTAAACGTCTAAATCCCGCGAATAATGTGCACTTATGAGCTGAACGACGATATGGAAATTTATGCGTCCACCCTGTGATTGTCGTTATCTGTGGTTGGAATACGGTGCACTGTGCACGAATCACGTGATTCGTTCGCATTCTCGTGGAATCGTAGTCGAACACCGCGCTTATCTCGAGATATGATCTCACGTTTTTTTGTTTTTGTTTTTTTAACTCTGGAAAAATACAAGTCGGCTGTGGTGCTGTGTTCATGCTACGTGAACTCAGTTACCCTGATAAACATAGATAGAGGCGATGCAAAGCTGTGGTAAGTAGTGGACATGCGATTATATCCCTTACTCGAAGGCACGGTGCAAGATATATACATATCTTACGCAGTGCTCGAAGGTAAGGGCACGTAAGGAAGGTAGTATGAAGAAGGGTAGACCAAACAGCAAAATACAGTGTTGAGGCAGAACAAAAAGGAGGAGGGGGAGGGAGGGGGGGGGGGGGGTGACATACCGCACGTACATGCCACTAACGTGAGGCCACTGTTTTTATTCTCCAGGCCTTGCGCTTAGAAGGCCTGGTTCAGAGAGAGAGAGTGAACCGACACCCTCCAGCTATATTTGCATCGTGTGCATAATACGAACTAACGCCCAGTAAAGGATTGCTTGAAAATTGGTGGGCATACCCACTCGGCTACGGCTTGACTAGAAGTAACGTGACCATGGTCACGTTACTTCTAGTCAAGCCGTAGCAACATTGCAATGCACCAACATTGCACCAACATTGCAATGTGCTATGAAGTACACTGCTGTGTAACACACCGCCTTCTCCACCGACTTTCTTTCTTTATTCTCGCTTTCTCTTTTAATATGTTTATACGTGGTTCCATTCTTGTCCCTTATTATATTTGTTCTTTCTTTTCCCTGCACGCAGTGACCAACCGAAAGGAACAGAAAGTGTCCTTTGCATCTGGATAAGGCTCTGCATCAGATGGGGTGAGTGAACCTGAACCTTTTTGCAGGAGCGGTTAAACCAGCTGAAAAGAAAATGAGGAAACGGGGACTTCCGTTTCAAATCGCACTACTAACGGACGCGAAAATACTTTTAAGGTGACAGCTTTGTAAGAAACACTTGTAGAGCAAGGTGCACGGCGATTATGTACCTGGGACATCGCGTGACATGCCTTAAAAGTACGAGAAGAAGCAGCTTTTTATGACATCCACAAGCTTCGAATCCTAGTGGAGTGGCACGGAATATCAATATCATAACCACTAAATACCGTGCTACTGGAACCACTCGCCACATGAATATTAATCAGGCTTGTTTGCGTCACATAACGAAACTGCTGCACGTTCCTCGTCAAATATAACACTTGTTAGAGGCAAACACCTGTTTGCAAAAAGAAACGAAAAATGCTTTTTCCCCCATCCTCCTCCACATATTGTTATTCTTTATTTTTTATCGATTTGTATGTTTCGTGGAGTCGAGAGGTCGTCGAAGGCGTTCACCCTGCTGGGATCGCTTTCTGTAGAAGCGCCATTGACAACCACCTGTCTGCAGAGCGGAGCAAGTGTCTCGCGACAGTGCGCACATGAACAATCATCGCCTATCGGAGGGAACGAGATATTTGCGACGGGGGTCGGATGCGAAGCGCTGCGATTCCCGCATCGATTCACTGATCAAATCTAAAAACAAGGCAAAGGAACGCTTTGACGTAAATCGCAAATCTAATGGCGTTGAGTACAGATCGTGTCGTCAAAGACTCCGTTTCTGGCTTGAAACCTCACCTTTTCTCATTCACCATATAGACGTGACGCGTAAAGCGCCTAATACGTAAGCGTGCAAGTTTCGTGTTTTACATTCCACTTAATTATGTGACATTAAAGAGAGCAGAGAGAGAGAGAAATGGGGTGGGAAAGGCAGGGAGGTTATCCTGAAGAGATTCTGGTTCGCTACCCTGCATTGGGGGAAGGGGAAGGAGAAAGACGGAAAGAATAGCGAGTAATTGAAGCAAAGGCACGAAAAAAAGAATTTAAAAAAGAAAGTAGCTTGTGCTTGTTGTGTTCCTTTTTTTTTATTGAGATAAAAATAAATCGAGGAGTTGCATATACTCAGCAATGGACGACGCTATGGACATCGCAAGGAAGTTGTTGTTATTCTTTTTGTTGTTGTCGTCTTTTACGTACGGCACTAAGGAGTTATTCTTATCATTTATTTCTTTGTTTTTTGCCGCATAACGTATAGAAATGCAGTAACCGAGGTACTCTTTACCTCAGTCACTCCCTCCAAGTTAGTCTTGAAAGTTAAAACACCCCAGGTGGTCAAAATTAATCCGAAGCCCTCCACTACTGCGTGCCTCATAATCAGAACTGGTTTTGGCACGTAAAACCCCAGAAAGAAGAAGACGACGGATTCCATTGA
Source organism: Dermacentor silvarum (assembly GCF_013339745.2). NCBI lineage: Eukaryota > Metazoa > Arthropoda > Arachnida > Ixodida > Ixodidae > Dermacentor > Dermacentor silvarum. Next base: position 207,731,542 of record NC_051156.1, on the reverse strand, counting down.
TGAATGGATCAGCATCATCACATGACCGCGTGTGCCCGCGTTTGAGAAAGTATCACTGTAGCAGTGAACAAGTTCACAACTGGAAGAATTGCTGAAGTCTGCCAATTTTTCCTCATTCGGCGCAAGGAAATTTATTCTTGCACCGAATTAAGTTTAAGTTTCTCTCTTGCGTTTGGCATTTCGCTGAATACTGCAAGAAATATTTCGTGCGTCATGTGCATGTCAGCTGTTGTTTATTAGTTTGAATAAATTTCTTTTAAAAATGCGTGTGTATACGTCACAGACGATTTATTTTTTTTATTTTCTCTCTCTCTTTCTTTGTGACATGCGATTTTCCGATGCATTTCTGAAAGAGGCGTCAGTTGCCAGCACGAGAAGTCGGAATGTCCAGGTAGTTTATAATGATATATAAATTATCTAACTTTCTAATTATCCAGCTTAGGGCACACGTTGGGATCACAAATTGAGGACTAGCATTACCGCAGTCGTGTTGCCTCAGCATAAATCGCAAGACAAGCACCACTTTCGAGTTATACACCCTTCATTTCCGCTGGGAAATACAATGGCGCTCCAGTTGACACTTTCCCTTACACCCTTACACGATATCAAGAACAATATTTCGCTCCCTCGGAATTACAAGCTCCGCAAATACATTTAAATTCACGCATAGCGAGTGGCGTTTTGCGACAGATGGCTGATATCGTCAAAAAAATGTGCGCACTTTATTTTTGCACGTAGGTATTTGTTGAAGAGCCCCGACCTTTGCGACCACGACAATTCTTGTCGTTTTTCTTTTCTTTTTTTTTTTTTTATAGGAAAGCATCGAGAAAGTAGTCAGGATCGTTAAAAAGCTGCCGGATAAAATATTTATTCTTTAAATGAGAGCGAAGGCTGGCAGCACAAGGTAATCGCAAGGCATGCATAGTCGAGATATATATCGACTAAGGAACGCAATGGCGTTTCAGTTCCAATACTGCTTGATGCACTCCCTCGGGAAAGTGTCAACTGGAGCGCCATCTATTTCCCAGCGGAAATGACGGCTGTATAACTCGAAAGTGGTGCTTGTCTTGAGATTTATGCTGAGGCAACACGACTGCGGTAATGCTCGTCCTCAATTTGTGATCGCAACGTGTGCCCCAAACTGGATAATTAGAAAGTTAAATAATTTATATATCATTATAAACTACCTGGACATTCCGACTTCGCGTGCTGGCAACTGGCGCGAAGGAGACTGGTGGGCACCTACGCGCTCCTGAAGCGGCAGCCAATGGCGACAGCCGAAGTATACTGGGGGGGGGGGGGGGGGGGCTATTCCGTAAGGGTCCACTAGGTTAACCCTTACAGCATACCCCCACATTGGTCGCTGTAGTCGCCGAGTGCCCTAGCGTGCACGAACACTTAGGATTTTTGCAGAGCATATGCGATTTCGCTGCAGCTATGGCTTTAAGTTTGCATTTGCAAAATGTACACTCAGGTGAAGGATTCAAAAGTTAATCAGTGATTTTTTGTTACATAGCCACCGGAGCATTTCGAGTTGTCGTACAATTAATGTCCGTCCATTGAGGTTATCTTCCTGAACAGGCCGAATTGCGATATAAATTTCGTGCGGTTTTTAAAAATGTTGTCCTACAAAAAAAAGGAAAAAATTAGTCACGCGGTGAAAACATGATCGTTGCTCGCTGATCTAAGAGCAGAAAATAGCCATCTGTCTCAAAACGCCACTCACTATGCGTGAACTTTACATATATCTGCGGAGCTTGTAATTCCGAGGGAGCAAAATATTTTTCCTGATATCGTGAAAAAAAATGCGCGAACTTTATTTTTTGACGCAGGTATTTGTTGAAGAGTCCTGACCTTTGCGATCACGACAATTCTTGACGTTTTTTTTTTATATGTGTGTAGGAAAGCACCGAGAAAGTAGTCAGGATCGTTAAAAAGCTGCCGGAGAAAATATTTATTCTTTAAATGAGAGCGAAGGCTGGCAGCACAAGGTAATCGCAAGGCATGCATAGTCGAGATATATATCGACTAAGGAACGCAATGGCGTTTCAGTTCCAATACTGCTTGATGCACTCCCTCGGGAAAGTGTCAACTGGAGCGCCATCTATTTCCCAGCGGAAATGACGGCTGTATAACTCGAAAGTGGTGCTTGTCTTGAGATTTATGCTGAGGCAACACGACTGCGGTAATGCTCGTCCTCAATTTGTGATCGCAACGTGTGCCCCAAACTGGATAATTAGAAAGTTAAATAATTTATATATCATTATAAACTACCTGGACGTTCCGACTTCGCGTGCTGGCAACTGGCGCGAAGGAGACTGGCGGGCACCTACGCGCTCCTGAAGCGGCAGCCAATGGCGACAGCCGAAGTATACTGGGGGGGGGGGGGGGGGGGGCTATTCCGTAAGGGTCCACTAGGTTAACCCTTACAGCATACCCCCACATTGGTCGCTGTAGTCGCCGAGTGCCCTAGCGTGCACGAACACTTAGGATTTTTGCAGAGCATATGCGATTTCGCTGCAGCTATGGCTTTAAGTTTGCATTTGAAAAATGTACCCTCAGGTGAAGGATTCAAAAAGTTAATCAGTGATTTTTTGTTACATAGCCACCGGAGCATTTCGAGTTGTCGTACAATTAATGTCCGTCCATTGAGGTTATCTTCCTGAACAGGCCGAATTGCGATATAAATTTCGTGCGATTTTTAAAAATGTTGTCCTACAAAAAAAAAGAAAAAATTAGTCACGCGGTGAAAACATGATCGTTGCTCGCTGATCTACGAGCAGAAAATAGCCATCTGTCGCAAAACGCCACTCACTATGCGTGAACTTTACATATATCTGCGGAGCTTGTAATTCCGAGGGAGCAAAATATTTTTCCTGATATCGTGAAAAAAATGCGCGAACTTTATTTTTTGACGCAGGTATTTGTTGAAGAGTCCTGACCTTTGCGATCACGACAATTCTTGACGTTTTTTTTTTTTATGTGTGTAGGAAAGCACCGAGAAAGTAGTCAGGATCGTTAAAAAGCTGCCGGAGAAAATATTTAATCTTTAAATGAGAGCGAAGGCTGGCAGCGCAAGGTAACACATTTTTCTTTCCTTTTCTTCTTTTCTCCTTCGTTTTCTTTTTCTTTTTTCTTAGCAAAGCTGTTCATGATCTATCAATGTAAGAAAAAACAGGTACGCGATTTCAAATACAGGAAGCATGCTAAACAAAAATAAAAACGTTGTTTTGAAAAAATTCTGAATTCTATATACTAACAAAAGAGGCATTTCGAAAGGTCGGCGATCCGGTGTTAATGCGGGGCTTTAAAGGTCAATACAACTGGATTCTCGGAAATACGCACGCAGTGCAGAAAATATTCAATCTGCAAAGAAAAATGCCGCGTACTTTAACGCAAAAGATTTTTCTGGCTGTCAAAACGGCAAAATGGATTAGTATTTGGTCAATTTCAATAGACTGTTTTTTGTAGGCTTGCTCTAGCTAAACCCATATGGTATACCGTTAAGAGATTTTCTTGTCTATTTGCTTTATGTCGCATATTCATCGTTTAGCATTCCGTCAGATAATATATATATATATATATATATATATGTGTGTGTGTGTGTGTGTGTGTGTGTGTGTGTGTGTGGTGTGTGTGTGTGTGGTGTGTGTGTGTGTGTGTGTGTGTGTGTGTGTGTGTGTGTGTGTGTGTGTGTGTGTTTGGCGCACATACTAGCATTTGAAGCGACCTCCTGCAGCAAATGATGATGCTTCTTACGGATCGGCTAAGACGTCACGTTAATAATAATATGAAATAGCGTCATTGTCATAGAGATCTTAAATGTTTGCATGAAGATACCAACCAACGTGAGCAGACGTTGCTAGAAATATTCGTTGATATTTAGTAGTTATACCAAGAGCTTCCGTTATCCGGAGCGTCTTTTGAACGCCAACGAATATTTGTCTGAAAAGAAAGAAAACCCTTGCAGCATTTTGTGACAGGCACATTTAAAGGCTGTGTACCCATATGCAGAACAACGCGGTACTAAGAACAACGCAAAGTTCTCGCTTGATACGACAGACTTTGCGATCCCTCGAAATGGCATTCGGGTGCAAAACCATCGAGACACCCTGACATCGATGCAACCAAACCAACAAACTTCGCTGGATTGAATATTGCGTCGGGAAGCGCACCCCCCCCCCCCCCCCACCACACACACACACACCTACACACCCACACACCCACACACCCCCTTCACCCCATGCAGGGTACCCAACCAGAACTATCTCTGGTTAACCTCCCTGCCTTCCTACACATATTTCGCCCTCTTTCTTTAACTATCTCTCTCGCCTTTTCAGAGTTGAAGGGTACGGTGAAACCAGCGTATAGGCCGGGGTTCACCAAGCATCGACGACTAACACTATAAGCGGGCGCATCGGATCATGTCCCGCACTGAAATGGACATACTGCGGCTTGACGTGACAGCGATACAAATTTTCACACCATGAAGGAATATGGACAAAAAAAAAAAAAGAAAGAGCATTGCTAAGTTAGGCTGTATTAGTAAGTCGCACTACTGCAATAGCTTAATAGTCACGCTTAGCGTGAGATGAGGCTAATACGAGACCCTATACGAGAACATACTTTGAACTTAGCGATGTCACACTGACATTCAAAAGTTGAGGTTTCGATGCGAAATTCAAGAAAGCTAAGTTTTCCTTTTGGTTAATTTTCCCGCTACCATAAAAAGTATTTTCCTGACAAATTTATGAAGATAATGTTTCAAATCACACTTTACCAAACTAATGTAATGTTTATGTTACTTTAAGGTGTCCTAGCGAACTTTATCCACGATATTCAGCGAAAAAAAAAAAGAATAAAGATACACGGTGCAAGATGCGCTTTTAATACATATGGTGTTCGGTCATCAGCCCTCTGACAACCGAACACCGTCGGTCCTATAATTGTACCTTGCACCATGTTGTTCTTTATCTTTCTTTTTTCGCTGGACAGCTTGGCTAACGCGAGCTGGAACACGTGGTATAATGTCCCTTTGATACCCGAGAACCCACGCAGCGCGTAAGCGCAGCCGTTCTGCTAAAAACGAGGCACTCAAGAGGCCTGCAGAGCAGGGCGCGCTCACACGTTATCCATCCTTGTATCAGTCACGTTCTGCCCCGTGGCTGAGATGGTGCGAACTGTCCGCACCGTGAAACGCGTTAGAAAAGGCAGGTGTAAATGTTAGGAAAAAGAACACAACGCGAGAACGTGGCGAGCCTTGTTTAGAAGCCAAGAAATATGACTGCAAATCGTGACGCCAATAACGACCGCGATTAGTTTATGACCGTAAGAGTGATCAATAAGGCCTCATTAACAGCAGCCGTCGCGACCAGTTCGTGGTCTCAGCGTTTTTTTTTTTTTTTTTTTTTAATCAGATGCCTATCAGGTCAGGAAAGCCCGCGGAGCGCCCCGCCTGATAGCCTACCCTCGCCGATGGAACATCAACGTGGCGTTCTTCGTGGTCAGGGTGTTACTGCTATTCGCCGAGGCGTCGAGATCGTGCGCTTTAAAACACTGGGCGAGTTTAGATGAAAAGGCAAGCGATGATTTGAAATGTCGCACGAACTTTGGGGTAAGAAAGCTTGATTTATGAGCTAGGCTGTCATGTTTATCGCCCCTCATCATGCACCCTTACTTTTTTTTTTTTCCTGAGGTTCTGCGTTCCTGCGATCAAGGCGCTACGCCAATGAGCTGCAATGTGCTTCTATAGATTCTTGGAAAGACAAAAAGAGGGAAGTGCTCTTTCAAAGCAACTGTCTCGATATGAACAAAGTAGCCCTTCATTATTTGGCATTGTCCTATCTCTCTGTTGGGATGGAAAACGGCTGCATTATTTGTTATTTGAAATTTTCCCCGAAGCGCTCTTTTAGTTAATAAAGGTGAGACTGCCATCTCTGAAGCTCCTGAAGCACTTTTCACCTGAGAAAGACCACCTGTGTTGCCCAACTCTATAGGTTTAGTTTGCAAATTTTCGTAACATATTTGTGCAATATTCTAAATTACTGCTGTATAAACTGAGTAGGGCAGCTCCTGGCTTTAGTTCCCTATATGTTGCTCGCCCCGCAGAAGGTAAACGCGACACGTGGCAGCGTATAGCATGTAATTCTCAACGTCACAAATAGTTTGATGCAGAAGACAGTTTCATTGCTTAAGGGTTGAACTGGGTTGAGTGGTAGCTAGCATTCTACCTCTGTATGCTGCGATGAACGGCTCATCCCTACGCATGTCTACGGGCGCGCAGCAATTGCTAGATGCGCAGGCGCGCAGCAACTGCCGGCGTGCTTCTGCAAGGCTAGATCCGCCTGTAGCTATAGCACCCTCCTCCTCCTCCTCATCATCATCATCATCGTAATCATATCGTCCGTCAGCTCATTGTTTGCAGGTTTGAGATAAAGAAATATAAAGTTCGTAACGGTGTTTAAGATGCTAAGGACGTTAAACGTGTGATTATGCACTGGATAATAACTTTTTCGTCGGTTTGTTTAAAGCGAGGAAGCTGAAACACTGTTTTTCGAGGCAGCATAGACGCCACGCCAGGGCTATACGTGCAGGGAGCATTCTTCTTGAACGCTCTTTGCAATGCCTGCCTTTGCGAGGAGACGCTAGAACACATTCTATGCGACTGTCCTGAATATAATGTTCAGAGACAGTCCCTGGCGTCCGTTCTGGCGCACCTTGACAACACACCAATGTCAGTTGAAGTGATTCTCTCATGTCGTCGACAGAAGACATTGCAGCTGAAGGCGACGAAGGGACTACTTCGGTTTTTAAAAGCAACGGGCTTGGACAAGCGGCTGTGACAGTGATGTCACGTACCACGCAAGAGTGACGGACTGTGACTGACGATGTGTGTGCTGTGCTGCGTGCTCTCTCTCTCTCTTTCTCTACTCCCCATCTTTCATTCCCCTCATCCCGCTCCCATGTGTAGGGTAGCAAACCGGTTGTGCTGAACTGGTTAACCTCCCTGCCTTTCCTTCTCCACTCTTTCCTTCCTTCTTGCCACGAAATGCTCGAGAAAAACGGACGATATGCAAAATTTCCCTAATCAGGCTTTCCCACACATCTAACTTGCCCGTTACCAAGGCGCGCCCGCCTTCCCACTGGTATAGCGCACTTGATTCTGAGCTCCTCGGTACAACGCGCCGCGTTTTCATTTGCAAGCGCCACCTGCTTGAGGCCTCTGTACTGTTAAGGTACTTATGAGCCGACGATGCATATGCGGATATTTTATTGCGATTTATTGTTAGATAAGTAAAACAGAGGTACGCTATCTGACAATACATTGTGAGATATATTTATTTATAAGGGAAAAGATGGGAGATTGGCCTGAACTTTGAACGAAGACCATGTCTGATTGTTGTCGAGGAAGGATGGTACTAACGTAATATGCCTCTTGTGTTCATTCAGCACAGATATCCAAGTACGTTTAAAGGCTTCTACGCCCCTTGTGTCACAGTGGCGTACGCCCACCCTGGAGGATTGGCCAAGAGCGGACACAATGCGTAGTGACACATACGTAGTGGCCCGAGAATCTGCAGGGTAGGCCAAATATTAATTTTAGAAAATAAAAGAAACCGTAGAATGTCATGCGCCCTTACATTGAGAGCTATGTGTGTTATTAGAGATAACTATGAGGCGACATTATCTGCACATGTTTCATGTGGTGATTTATTGTTTCATTGCTCGCAACAGAGTTGCACTCACTGGCACTTCTTCGGAGGTGACATCCAGTGCTTATACGCCGGTGCAAACAACCCACAGATATACTTAGTGTGAGGCTAACTGCCCAGTTTCGAGCTTTTCAACTGATTTCGCAAACGAAGGCAGTCTTTCCGTAAGTGATCTGTAAAATGCATAACATGTGATGATTTCAGCGACTACAGATGTTCATGAACTTAGGGACGTAAGCGTCCTATTCTTATTATATCCTACAACTGGACGCATTGAATGCGAGACTGTCAAGTTGCACACATGGCGGGAACTGTGATGTTTAAGCACGATAAAAAAATGTGGAAGCAAAATTAGAACGCGAATCAACGGGAAATGTCATCGCGCATAATAGTTGCAGCGTGATCGGCTGTAACAATGGCCGGGACTTTATAGCGGGCGAACGGCGGAAAGAAACGTCAGCGCTCGATGCGCCGCCACTAATGTATTCGAAAATAGAAATGAACTAAAGCCCATCCGCATCCTCCCTGTTTTCTGCCCGATGATGAAGGTGACAGACGCTGCCATCCGGAGGGAAACTAAACGGGCAGCAAAATGCGCAGAATCGCGTCGCGGAAACCAATTTAGTTTGAACAATAGCGACCTGAAAAAAAAAATACAGGAACATTAGAAAAGAAATAATAACGATGCACGTTTCCGAGAAGCCGCGTCAATCGAAGTCCATTGTTGTGACAGGCTGATTTGGCTGGGGTGTCAAGCAGAACGATGGGCAGTCAGCTTTTCGAGCTGCTGAACTGCATCATTTGGATTATGGCATTCGTTTACGGTCTCCCTCTCTTCCCTGCTTCCTTTCTAAAATATATATATACACAAATATTTTTCTCTGTGTTTGTTCGGCACATTTCTGCTCTCAGCGCACCTGTCGTATCTGACGCACCCCCGTCGCAAGCCGCCAAATTGTGCCAATATCACCTGCACGTGTGACATGCTTGTATACACAGGTTGAGCGCTTCCGATTGTCGCTTGTTCAGTGCCCGTGAATTCTGCTATGTCGCTGTTGTACCTCTCTGACAATTACGCAGGGCTACAGTAACACCTAATAACAATAAATAGAGCGCAAATAATCACAAAAGTAAATGTGAAGGACCCCGTTTGCGCGCCTCCATGCATGTGGTCGTTATTAATATTTTAGTCTATGTGCATGGCATTTATGCGGGCCCTCATCTTTGACGACACTTTATAAACACTTTCAGTAATGGCAAAAATGTATAGGTTAGAGCGCGGAAGCATTTCGTCTATTGCTTTTTGTAGACAAGGACTCAAGCAGCTTGCGGCATATAGTTGCAGCCGACGCTTCAAGGTGAAACGACGCTATCATTCGTCGCGGAGCAATGTTTAGATGATCTGTCTCTATAAACCTTTCTTTATTTTTTATTTTTTTTGTAAACATTCCTGGAGCTGAGCGCGGGACTTTCTGCGTAGCCTTTCGGACCTGCTTTTGCGCCTTGTCATACATTTAGTCATGTCATACAGTGCGTCTTGCATACAAGATACAGATATTGCATGATATATGAATGTAAGATATATATTAGATAGAAGATATAAGGCGTGGTGCCTTTAGTGACATTTTTGTGTGCTTAATTGTGTTTCTGTGCTTTTTTTTGTGCACTGAAGTTAGAATTATGACCGAGCTTTCGTTTGCGAATTGATTGCCGCCGTTCTTTGTTATCATGCATAATTTATTGTATTTCTTTTTCTTGTGTGTGTCTTAACCTTGCGGTTATCTGAGCATATCCGCCATCATTTGTTATATACTTATATATTATGGCAAATTGCGTTACACTTAATGGACCCGCTGATAGCCATTGACTACGAGACCAACAGCTTCCGCAAACATTTACTTCTCAACTTGTGAATTATTTCAGAATCAATCCTTTTTAAATAGTTAGCTAGCTAAGTTAGCTTGTTGGGTCGCAAAACTGTTATATAAATGGGAGATCTTGAATATAGCGTCCAATAGGAACGCGGGGGACATTCCGTGGTTCTGCAGCAGATCACTGTGGCCGCTGAATCATCGTGTTAATCTCGCTTTTTTTCGCCAATAAAGCAGCAACGCGTAATATGCACGCAGGAGACCAAGGACTACAGGAAGAAGCAGTCTGTGGTCCTGGACGTTTACGATCGTTGAAACAAAAGCGGCGGGTGTTGGATATGGCTATCTCGCTGGAGCGTGAGGCAGCTCCGCCTTCTGTGTCTGCATATCGTTCTGGTGTTGGGCGCGTTTATTGCGGGTTAAGGGACTCGTAGGCACGACGTATACAGATAATTTCCTGGGCAAGATGAATATATGACGCACATAGGGCAGACCTCGATCATCCAAGGGGCGTTCTTTTACGGCTGCGATGTCTTGTTACTGCTTCCGAATTCAGCTCGGTTTCCGCATTCCTGAAAGTAGGTACAGTTGATCGTATATAGCGTCTTTCACGGTGCAAAGCAGCTGGTAAATGAACAGAAAGCATTGGTGATTTACTGCTACAGTAATGGGTCTCTCCCGATGAGGACGCTGCCAGCTCATCACTGGGGCGAAATTGTACTGCCCGAAATGCTTGGCAACGTTGCTGGCGCAAAAAATAAAAAAATAAAAAAGAGACGGGAACAAGTGGGAGAGACGCTGAGTTTTAGGAAAAACTGGTGATGGCCTGGATGATGGCCTGGCGTGCTATTTCATCTGCTCTCTGATTTCTGCTGGTGCGTTCTAGGAAACGTGACAAACAGTGGCAACTAATGGTCTGGATGATCGTAACAAATGAACAAGACAAGCTAAAACGTCCATCGAGCCACCAGGGGGAAGGGGAGGGGGCTTGTAAGAGTCCCCCTAGTGGACGGTTCATTTCACATAAAATGTGAGAAGCAACTGAAACACATTTAACTTCAAACTGACGTTGCAAAGAGGAACCGGAAGCTGGGAGATCCTGTCGCATTTTCGGTGGTACAGCTCCAGCTAGTCACCAGCGGCCGTAAATTACATCACAACCTGGGAGCCATCGCGACAGACATGATCTTGTCGTTTAACAAAAATGCCTTGAGCGTGTTCTCGCTTGTTTGCATAGTACCGAGAATCGCTGCTTCATTATCGTCTTCAATGCTTCAATCCATCGTCGACTTTCAGATATAAAACGTACGCTTTATAGTTGTTTTTTCTATTTCTATTTGGCTCAGATAGATGATATTATTCTGTTTATGTTCAGCGAGCCTGATTTTGAACGTTCGCAGCTAGAAAAGAACATTGAAAACAGCGCCTGCATACTTTAACTATCACTTACTGCTGTTGGCTCTTGCCCGTGCGTCATCAATTGTCGTGTCCTTCAGACAGATTGGCCACGAAGCGCCAATTTTCGTTCGCCTCATATACTGGCTTTTAATCTTCGGCGACATTTACGAAAGAGAAAGAAAACCACACAGACGTCATCGAATATAATGAATCACGTAGAACGACATTTTTTGTTGTTTTTGTTTTTTACCTCTCATCACCTCGAGAAACTGCGCTTTCGTACAGACGAGACATGCGTCAGTAAATGTTACGCGAATGCGTCTGTTTCTTTTCTTTTTTTTTATTTATTTATTGGTTTCTTTTTTGTATGCTTTTTTTTTTGCTTTTTTCGGCAGGAAAAGTACTGTTTCTTTCATTTTTATTGTTGTGAGCACGGTTATTCGGCTTATAGGAGATGCCTTCTTTTTTTCGGGACCACGTTGACAACCAATGCACAAGTGCTGTATGACGACGGTTTTTGAAAGGACGACAGCATGACGAGTGTCGGATGAGAAAGCTATATAACGACGGCGATTCAACGACCACGAAGGCATCACGACCAAGAGTCCATTCTTAGTGGCCCAAGATATGTTAGACAACTTGGGCCACTGCATCGGGATAGAAGGTGTTAGTACGATGCCATGACGAGAGTAAGATATCGCGAAGCTGGAATGACGACTATGGAACGACCACGACACATCACGACCAGGAGGAGCACGTAACTATAGTGACCCAAGCAGGTAGACAACTTGGGCGCCACTGTGTCGGCGTAAGAGGCTAGATAATATGCGTATATATAGATGGATATATAGGCTCAAAACGGCTGAAGTATAGGCAAAGAGTGGTGTTCGCATTAAAAGCACTACTTTTCTTTCACGTTTTTGCAATGCTTATATCTCTTGGCTACGTCTGTAGTTTGTCGCCATCGTCGCTTCTGGGCTCGTGGGATTCAGAGTTCCTAGAAACGCGGTCACTCTGTAAAAATATTTCTTACCTTTTTTATTTTTTATTTTTTTTATTAGCCTTAAGCTTGGTCCTCCGTATCCGCTCATCTTTTCTGTTTATTTTTAGTTCATCCTTCCACACAGCTGCTCAACGACGTCTTTTGCAACTTTGCTCATCTTTTTCTTCTTTCAATGTCCTCTTTCCTTTCTCTTTTTTTCGTCTTCTAAGTTCTTCCAACACCATCCGCACGCTCCTTGCGTTACGAAATTCGGCGAAATGCCCGTACGCTTCGTTGTAGATTGCAACTCACAGTGCAACAGGGATGCACTCTCGAAGCGCTAACTAAAGAAGGCCGCGGGTCAAATAAGAAATGGCGGAAGGGGGAGGCGCAAACTTAATAAAGCTGTTCGGGAGTTTTAAGTCTTGCACACCCAAAGCGCCGCGCCCTGCTCGTTTTTTTAAATCCTTTTTCTTTGTTTTGTATACCTTCTTGCATTCTTTTGTAAACCCGGTGGTTTGCGTCGCTTAAATGAAAAGTCCCAAAGAACTAACCCTTGCGACAGCTGCAATAAAGCGCCGTTGTAACTCTCTTACGAGAAATGTGATTTCGATGACGTTTGGTTCCACATGTGTGAAACATTTCCCCTAGACTACCGCACGTCACCGAGGCAATAGAAGTGGTTTATTTATTTATATACTATTATTAATTATCACTTTCGAAGGCGCACTTTTGACAGTTCTGTCATTGGAGCGGGAAGCTTACACACTTGCGAGGCGCCAAGGTTTTCCCTGCACTAATGATCAGTGTTAGCGACAAATTTTAATCTTTAGCGATGAGCGACACTTTTTAGCGATGTGACAGAACAATTGGCGACATTCTAGCAACTTCCAAGTTAAGAAATTTGCTTCAATAACGATTCTCTAAAACGCGCTCTATTATTCAGAAGTTATAGAAGAGATCGGCCACAATTCGCTGTATACCAGACGTGGTATCTGTGACTATTATTTAATGGTGGTCGGTACTCATGCCATACACTGCGGTTAATATAGCGCCGATGCAGAGAGGCTTCAAATTGTGCTCACAAAATGCAGTGCAGTAGTTTCATTGAGTACGCTCAACTGGTGGACGTTCGCAAGCGTAGCAGTAGATTAAATTATGGAGAACTGTTGCAATAAATTTCAAATTTATGGTGATCTTTAGAACGCAGCAGATGAATAATAGGACGCATGAACTGTAGAAGGTCTAAATACATCCGGCCACCTTGGCTCATTCATGTGAATCAATCCATCACCTCAGTTTCTCAAGGTTCCCGGACGAATGAGTACCCCACGGAGTATTCAGATGCATTGCGGGCGGCAACGTAATATTTGACCTGTATAAATGTTACGTAATTTTCATCGCTGTGTTAACATCAGCAGGATTGTGTTGCATAATTAATTTCTCCCTTCGGGAGCGCCTGAAGCTAGAAAATTTGCAGGCATAACGTGGACCAACTGCCTATATACTTGTGATGGGAGAATCAGGCGACCCATGCGTGTTCTTTTGAAGCTGGCTAAATTTCTCACCTTAAGATCTAAAGGCAAACGCAGGATTACCGCTGTAATAACGCATTGTTTTCAAATGCAATAATAAAGCAAATTAGGTCCTCCGAACCCTACTAATAAATTCACTGTTTATTGCTCACCTGCACGAACACTAGAGGAACATGAAATATTTTGGCGGTTGCGTTACGCTATGTTAGCATATATTATAGTGTTCCAAGAACGCTTACGTTGCGTTAAGTTAATTCGACAGTTTTAGTGACAATTTTAGCGTCTTCGGAGCAATAATTTAGCGCAAGCTTAGCGACTTATTTGCCTCAGTTCAATTCCCTCGAAAAAAAAATATGGCAACACTGCTAATAAGCCGACGGCTCGGCGCTTCATACAATAGAGAATGTATACAATACAGCATAATGTCGAAACAGCGTGTAGTTTTTAATATCTGTGGCAAACATACGTTGGCTACAGAAAGTATCACGGATCGTATAGTCACATGGAGTCAATAAACATAATGGCAATCAACAACCGGAACAAACACAAGATGTAATTACGTATTGGCTTCGGTAAACTCGCTGTAGATGCCAATTATGCGGCAACGCTTTCATGCGGCAACGCAACGATGCATCTGCGGAACGGGGCGCACGTGTGTGATGCAGCCGGCGGCGTCGGGAATTATTTCACAACCAGCAGTCCGACCTTGCTTCCTTTCCTCGAGAAAAGCTGATGGGGGTCTTCTTGAGTTTCTTTCCAAAACATCTTGATGAGTCGCCGCGGCGCCTGCATTTGGCGGCCCGGGTGAGTCAGGGCCACGTCTCTGGGTTCCAATGTTAGCACTTTCTCCGGCAGTTCCTTGTCTCTCTTTCGTCCTGCGCATCCTGCGTAGGTCGTCTCTCTACCCTTCAAACATGAATCGGTACCCACTTGTCGAGTTTGCTGTTCTTATTAATGGATGTTCTATAGTTCCAAGGGCTCTTTTCTGTCTTGTAATGTCAGCGGCTTGTTCGTCGTCCTGTGTATTTCTTTCATCCTGCGTAAGTTTTTCCTCTACTCTGCAGAAATGAATCAGAACCAACCAGCTCAGTTTCCTAGTCTCCTCTGGGAATAGTAGACTAGTAAACTGGGCTAAACTTCCCAGATTTATCTAGGAAGAGAAGACGCGGGCAAAGAGAGAGAGAGAGAGATCTTCGCTCTTCGCCCTCAAGTGGGCGGCTTCCTCATTTCAGGAATCCGTGGGATATCGCTGCCACCCTGGCCAGGTCCAAAGTCCACCAACGGTCACTGATCATTCAGCCCTGGTCAAGACAACATGGCCCACCACAGTTCTTCCTTGTCCTCTTTTGTCTTCTCTTCTTCGGCTGTTTCTTCATCTTCCGTCTTTGGTTGTTGCGAGCGTCCCGCGGGTTCCGAGCACTCAATTACCATATGACGCAGGGTGCCCGGGACTCCACAAAACTTGCAGAGCTACGGGAATAGCGTTGGAGATATCCTATTCAGTAGGATGCCGTTAACATAGAAGCAAAAAACTGTGGGTATATACGTGTTGTTTTGTTTGATATTAGTTGATGAACGGAAAAACAGGCTACCATCAGAGCCGGCTATCCCAAGACACAGTTAGCGGACTGAGGATACCCCTTGCCCCTATGTAACACGCACACATATGCCAAAGACACAAAAACACATTAATTATGTATATAGAAGAAATGTAAGTATAAACAAGACAAAATGTAAATCTAACCAGAACAAACGTCCCATATGCACCCGCGTGTTAGTTCAATAGCCCACAGTACATTAAGAAACACGGCTGTGTCCGCACACATGGATGCAATACATTGTTCCAGCAGTCCTAAAAGTGAACCACTCAACTTAAGTTGTGTTCGCAAGAGTCTACAAGTCAAATAAATAAATTAGATTGCTGTCCACAGGAAATATCGTAGAGCTGTGAGAGGGCATCAATGTTTAGCGGAGCATATGACCTTGGACCAAGTATTTCGGTTACAGGAAAGTGGCGCCTGCATTACGTATCTGCGGACAGAAAACTGTCGCCGATTCCGGTGGCTATGTAGTTGCTTGCGATGCTTTTTCGCCGTCGAGGAAAAATCTTTCGCTAATTGCAAAGGTCACATTCTCCTGAGGGAATTGACATTCTTCGGCGCAGTTCCGGTGCAGCTGTTTTGCCAAGATTTATTTATAAATGTACATTCAACGATTTACGGGGCTCTGATCTGATCTTGTGACGTGAGTTGTCTGCATATGAGGACGACAGTACAGTTGGCCGTGAAGAACTGTAGAATGACATTTTGTATTCACTATGGGTAGAAAGAGAAGATAATTTAGCAAAAGATACGCGAAGAGGTTAGCATGGAGTCAGCTTGATGACCTCTCTCTAGCCTGCTACTCTGCTCAGAGGGAGGTGAAGAAGACGAGGGTTATGACCACTGATCTGTACTATGTGTTATCACTCATTAGAAGTGTTGATGAGGACAGATAGTACGGGATGCGTTTATATACACGTTTGCGCCCGAAGGGACCGTTCGCAGCCTGGAATCCTGTGGTCGCCAAGAATTCCAAGTGAGCTTTCATGACTCGATTCTTCGGTCTTATGTCCGGTCAAGGGTCCAGTAACATTTTTTCACTCAACGGCTTGTTGTTAATTAGCGCTAACAGAGCGGTTATACTGGGGACAAGCAACAAGTGTGGGCGGCACCGTCTCGGGTAGCTTGCCCATATCGCAGTCTGGCTAGTCCACGCGTTGGATACGATGCAAATATTGTCATGGGAAGGCGGCACGTATTGATAGCTTTCACGTGACGTCACGCACCCACCTTATCACCTGTTTTGGGGCACCAACATGGCGACTACGAGCACTTCAGTCCAATCCATCTTATTGAAAGCCTTCACGTGACGTTGCGGACACAGCTTATCATCGTATTGGTGCACCAACATGACGGCTACAATGGCGTCAGTGCAAGCCATCTATAGTCTTGGCCTGTGCAAGAGGCTGGCGCTGATAGAGAGAAAATAGCAAAAAGCCCGAGATATAATCGGCTGCCCTGGTTCACTCAGAGGAATGCAGACATATGGATTAAAAGATAAAGAACGAAATAGGGGCGTTAAGGCTGTAGCTATATACGGTAACGTTCCGCAGTTAAGGGTAAGCGCAGCCCTTTTACGCTGAATAATGGTAACAGCCGGGTACGCTCGAACGTTTTTTTTTTTCCCTTTTTTTTCCTGTAAGTATGATTGATATTAGACCCGCTTAAAGGGAACCATCCTATTTCACACGCTATAAGATGACGATTGGCGCAGATCACTTTTATATAGTTCACTCCCGCATATTTTACTCATTGATGTTAACTTTAGGCTAGCTTTACAAAAAAATATTCAGAACACCCACACTCGTGCAGATGTTACTGACATATAAGGTAGCAAAGCGTGGGCTATCACTTAAATTTGAAAATTTCAGCCTTACAGTTCTTACCATGTTTAGAGCGTTATGCTTCCGTACGGTAACACCGCCTGGCATGAGTCTTTAAAGAACTAACCACAACTTTAAAGTCTGCAGTTTAGACGTCTGTTGAGGCCCGGAGTCTATATATCTATTATATATATAGAAAGCGGACTGCTGTCAGCCTATCGAGGGCAGAAGTGAGGGTCTATGTTTGCGAAACCGGAAATACTCACACAAGAGGTGTTCGGTCGTTTCATTGCAATCGCATAATTAACAAACACGACTCCGGAGGTACACTTCGGTGAGCTGTCTCTATAGGTAGCCGCATATGCTTCAGCATGGCTTTTATCTATGCCATCCACATTAAAATCACCATCAGCTTTAGTATTCTCCGTCTCTATTAGCAATCTCCATCCGTTAGCGAATTTTGAAACAACATGCATACGCTTTCATAAGAAAAGCTTTTTTCACTGTGGGTCAGGATAGCAACAGGCTAGAACACCTCCCCATCTCACTGTTCTCGCTATTGAAAGCAAACTGAGAACATCCACCCGGATTAAAGATCAAGCTACGCTACTAGACGCAGCAAACCGGCACATGTACGTGCATAGGAGCCGGCATATCCACTGCTGCATACACGTTACTTTTGCAACACACGAAAAAACGCCGACTTGGGCGCACGCTTTCGGTGACCGTACGCGAGGGCGCGCAATTGAGCCAAGGGCCCGGCAAGGAACACGAACGGCGGTGGGTCGTCAAAGCGCACCAGCCACGTTATAAGAGAACGCCGGCCGCTGTTATGTGCAGCTCCGTCTGCGCCCCACCCCGGTCCTTTAGAAATAATGGCAGTCTCCACGCCTCCACGTATTTTTCTCTGTAATCTTCTCGTTTGCTGCTGGCGCACTCTGGAAAGCCCGCACTTGGCCACCACCGAATGAGGACAGCCATAGACACGGGGCTCACTGATCCTGGCCAACCGGAGGGTGAGGGGAGGGGAGGCGTTGGGGCCACTGCTCTCAATGCGATGGTAACGTGTGCTCGAAGGCCTAGAGTTTCATCCAAAAGTTGCAATAGGGAACTCGGGTGCTATTGTGTACGGGAGCTGCATGTGCAGTCAACCACAAAAGTTTACGGACCACGGGATCTCAGAAAACGTTCAATTTCCGAACAGCCTGTAACAGTAGTCAGTAAAACCGAACATCGCAATGTTCACATAAACTGGTAGAGGCTGTAAGCGCGAATACTAGGTTGCGCTGTGAGGCTGCGCAGATATTCAACTTTTTCTCAGACCTCGTGTTTCCGTAAACTTTTGTGGTTGACTGTACGGCAGGAATAATAGGTAGAATATGCATTGCCCCAGACTTCGGCCTTCTGGCTTCAAACGGTTTCGTAATTTCGCAAATAAATTCATCTTCAGTGATATCGTGTACTACGTTAGGAATGCAACAATGCGCAATTATTGCGCATGCGCGCAGAGCCTTATTGCCTCGGAGTGTTTAGAAATATAGGGTCGCTTGGAAATTTAGAAATTTCAACGTAATAAATAACGCCACAAGAACGTTTGAAGTCACAAGCACAGATTAGACAAATCCATGTATACTAACCATCATTCCCGTGACAGCTAAACGATCGCAGCGCCGGAGTGTCCCCTGGTAATTTTTGTGAGAAAGTTAATTGTCGACGAGGAGAAAGCGAACATTCTGCAGAACGAGGTCCGTGCAATGGGAGAAGACGAAACACTGTTCAGGAGTTCGCTCAGGAACACAGCTCATGAACACAGTTCAGGAATTCGACCCTGCTCACGTTAGAGCATATTTGGCGTGCTAATTAGCTCACTTGCTTATTTTGACCGGCCTTTTTTTTAAGTAATGAGAACTGTGCGGGTACCGAGACGTTATCTTCTAGTTTGTGACATTAGTTCCTGAACCAGACCGTACAGTATACAGCACAAGCCCAAGCGCCAGTCATTCAGGAAACCGTTTTGCGAAAGCGATGTTTTGCCAATAGAAGCCATGTCTCCTTGCTGGCATAAAGCAGTGAATACGTAACCACTATCGATTTCTTGCAGTTAGTTTACATGTCTAACCGCGATGCCCCCGACGTTGCTTCAAGTCAGAGCGTTTGCGCACTGCGGCAAAAGCGTATGTGAACGCTTTCCATTCCAGTGGCTCATGAGAAAGTCAACTGCATGATGGCGGATGCATGACTCTTCTCTGCTAAAAATGGCACCTCTGCGCGCAGTCGCCTTCTGCTTCAGAGCAGAAGACTCGCGCCAGCGAAGTAGGCCCACGTTTTCGGGTCCCCTCGGAAACGGTGATCGCGTTACATGCTCCAGTTTCTTTCTTTTCTTTCTTTTTCTCCTTCTCTTTCGTTCAGTTCTGCTCGTGAAATTAAGAGACTTGTTGACACACCATTCCTGCAATCGTTCCCGTTTCTCGACTCTACACCTGTACGGCTAAGTATAGCCGGCACAACCCAATTTCTTCGTTCGGCGCTGATACTGCGGAGGTATGCACTGAGATCAATGTTTGAGATATTGAATAAAGAGTGTTCCTTCAAGGATAAACAGCATCTAATTGAGACATTTTGCAGAATTACAATGTAATATGATGCTTATCAATCATATCCTGCCCTGTTGCTTCTTAAATGCGTCTCCCCCATGCTTCTCATTTATTTTTCTTTCTTTCTTTATTCTACCTTCTTGTTTATGGTCCACTTTATGTCAATTCAACCAACTCACCTGAAGCAGCAAGCCCTGCACATATCAAGGCTGACGCCTTCAGGTCCCATTGAACCTTTTCTCTTTATTTCTGTCGTTCTTTCTTCTTCTGTCTTTTTCAGCGCGTGCTTGTACATGTGTGAGTGTACGTGTCTATGAAGAGTAGGAAGAAAGTAGCTTCCTGCAACAGGCAACTACAAACAAGTTCAACAAGATAGAATTCTGGGCAAGTTGGTACGCGTTCATGATGGTAGCGCGAAAGGAGACGCGTACGGAAAGAAGAAGGGAGACGACGCATTCAAATATGTGCCCTCCTTCCTGAAAAGTACTCAAATTGTTACGGTTTATGTCATTTCTCCTAACCAGGCTTATTTCTTTATTTTTTGTCGCACATTTGTTGTTAACAACCTCTTAGAATGAACGTAAAATCCAGGCTATCGATTTCACCCGAGAATGGAAGAAAGGAGCGGAGGAGGTGGAGCTGACTTATAGAACACGAAGGAAAAGAAAGTGCCCCGAAGAAGACGGAACGAGCTCACAAAACGGCGCGTCTCGACATGAAATGGCTTCTTTGAAAGGAAAACGGTCGTCCTGATGGGGGCGACCGCTCGTTTCAGGCAATACTCGCCCGCTTTCCTTTCTTTCTTTCTCTTCCAATCGCCCGCGCTCAGAGGACCGCATTCTCAATGGTAGATACAATTTTCGCAAGAATCACTCGCGCCCAGCTCGAAAGGATGCATTCTATCTTCTTTTACTGCACTTGTACACGGTCCTCAAAGGAATGAAACATTGCTCCTCTTCCGTCATCCATTTTTCTGCTCGTCGTTTACCTTGTCTTGTCCGCGCTCTTCCAGCTGGCATTTATCTTGCCGCACCGCTGCTGTCTTCAGTTCTTCGGTCACGTGCTGTCTTTATTCTTACCCACCGCGTACAGACAGTCTCCGCGTCCAGTTCATCCGCATTCACGCTAATATCTCCTGGCATTTTCCTGAATTGCAGCCCTCTTTCTGCTATCTTCGGTGTCCTTCCTAATCATCTCAAAAACTACACTGCTATCAATTTCCTTTGCTGGACGCACCGTCGGCCCGCGTACTTAATAGATAACGGAGCACTGGATTCCTTTCGATCCTTTCTTTTGTTAATTATTTTTATCTCCCTACTTAGTCACAGTTCGCACCGCGGTAGGCCTTTGTGGACTCAGCGTCCATTCTGGCAGACTGTAGATCTGGTTTTCGGTTCGAAAAAGAAACAAAAGAAAGACAGAAATGTCTGAACCCGATTGAGTTAGCGTTCATTGCGCACGCCAATGCGTTCCTTCATTTATCTTTCAATTTCCTGATATCTCCTCTATCATCCGGTGCTCGTCGGCCTTGTTTTACAAGCGAAAAGATATAAACCAGAGTACTTTGCATAATATCGGGACGACAGCGATCGGACGTGGAGGTCGCCAACAACGGAGTGGTTGCGGAAAGAAAGACTCGGACGCCGCCGTTTCATTCTTTTTTTTTTTCCCCTTTTTTTTTCGGCGCTATCTGAGCCGGCGGCCTTACCGCGGCGAGCGGCTACGGCTTTCAGAAATGAGGGAGCACGAGAAATACGGACACCGACTGAGGCGAGCGAGCCTGGGAGGAAGAGGAATGCCGCTCCGTCGGCGCCGAGGCGCAAAATGAGGAGCAAGAGCGTGGGAACGAGGCCGAAACGAGACGTTTTTCTCTCAAATGCGGAAGAAAAGGAAGAAAAAGAGGCGATTCGAAAGGATAAACAAGCTCGCCCGAGGCGAAAGCGGCCGGCGGACGACTAGTCGAACTGCGCGCCGTCGCTGGCGTCAGGAGAGGGCAGCGCGCTGGAGAGGGTTGCCACTGGCTCTGCTAAGCCTGTCATGTCTCTCTCTCTCTCTCTGTCTCTCTCGCTCTCTCTTCACCGCACTGGCGATTTGGAAAATGGCTTGTCCACGCGCCAGGCGCGTTCTTTTGCAAAAAATACAAGGAGAGAGACCTTGAATGTGCCAGAAACGGGAACGTGTGCTTACGCGTGTACGCAGTGTTAAAAGGAGGGCAGCGGTGACACGCGTCTAGAGAGAGGGCGCGCGAGTTTACTTGCGTGGGCGTGAGTGCTGTGAGCGGTTTGCCCTTCGAAGTTGACGCGGCGCGGTTGTAATGTTGACGATGCTGCGCGGCCGGGTCGTCGCGTGGCGGAGGATACGAGGAGCTGTGGTGGGCGGTACGCGATCGTTCGAGCTCACATCGAGGATCGAAGAATCGCCTTCGGATTGACTCTCGTTAGAGGAAGGTGCGAGGCCGCGTACGGGGGTACGCCCTCGTTCTTTGAACTCGCGGTGACATACCGAAGTTATGCGCTTGACGAGAAGGCGCGCGATGTGTCTGCAGTGGTTATAGACCCCGGTGTATCACGTGTAGAAGGAACTTTGCTTCTATTCTATGGACTAAGTTGGTAGAGAGAGATAAAAGTCATAAGGCAAAGGCAGGGAGGTTTTGTGGAGGAGGAATTGCAGTCGATGGGCCACCAAGACTCCATTTGTCTGGGAGGTCCCCGTTCTTCGTGCTGTTGTCTCGCTACTCCGTCAACTTTCTGTCGGCGAGTCAGAG